>NW_024429197.1:49090803-49673303 GCF_017639785.1 Mesocricetus auratus | reverse complement strand
GTATGTATGTATGTATGTAAAATCAGCTTCTAAAAGTCAATAGCTCATAAAGGGCAAAGTATTTGTTTCCAAGGTTTAATTATTGAAAGCATTCCAAATTGGAAATTAATGGAGTAAAGGATTCCAAGGTCTATCAAAATATCTGTGGCTATGTTACTGGGCCACCAACACCTTCCCTCTTCCTCAGGAGTGTGCTCTTGGTAACTGAAGGGCTATATGAGGACCGCAATTCTGAAGTCTTTCTTAAGTACCCTGTGTTTTAGACTCTTAACTGACCAAGCAGAAAATGTTCATGTAAAAAGTCTAGTGCTGCTATGAATTGCTGGACGTGTTAATGCCATTCTCCCAAGAGCAGAACAGAAAACACACACAAAAGCCATTCGTAGACAGAGGTGTGACACGTGGTTAGCAATTGACATATATTGGAGTCGGACAAGTATGGTCAGCTCTGGTTTGATCCTCCCTCTAAGACAAATGAACTTCTTTTGTTAAAAGGGACCCCTTCTCCGAAGTCAGTTTCTCTGAGATTTAATAAACCGCACGCCGGAACAAGGACTTCTTGGACAAAGGTAACACTGGTCTTTGTTCATATGCAACTTGCTTACTGTGCCTCACTTGTGGATTATTTCTTGAAGTCCTGCTTTCAGCAACTGTAGTGAGAGGGTTTACGGCCACTAATTTTGGGAGATGGAGACTGACAATCTGTGGGAGGAACAGCTATTTTGGGGGTGGTATCCAGTAATTTGCCCAGACTGGATAGTAGAACTGCTTTACTTAACTCAGGGAAACAAAAACAAGTCACCACGAACACCCCCTAGCGTATAAGAAAGGACAGACCCACACTAAATGTGTGCACGTGATACGTCACTGTGCACGGGGCTGTGACAGAAACGGAATGAGCAGTCCGCAGACTTGGGAGGCTGCCCTCGGTGAACTCCTTCATTCCCTCAACCAAGAGAAACCCGAGTCACAAGCGCACAGTCAGGGTGTAGCAAACGAAACGGCTTTGCAACCAAGGTTTGCTTTTGACACTTTCATCTTCCATCTGTTTCCAAGGGTGTTTATATGGAAACTGCTTTGAAAAATTCAAGTCTGACTGGTGGCTTGAATGAGGATGTCCTCCAAAAGCTTATAGACTTAAATACTCAGTGCCCAGTCTGTGAAACTGTAGGGAAGGATTAGGAGGTACGGCCTTAATGAAGGAGGTGTGTCACTGGGGTAGACTTCGAGGTTTCAAAAGGTGCAAAAACACCGTCCCTAGTATCCTCTTTGCCTCCTGCTTATGGATGGAGATGTAAGCTCTCAGCTGTGCCTGCCACCATGCTTTCAATCCACCACTGCGGACTCTAACCTTAAATGCCTTATTGTATAAGCTGCCCTGGACATGGTGCTTTCTCAAGACCCCAGAAAAGCAACTAAGGCACTAGCATTCTCTAGCTAGGTTAGTGTTCGGGAATAACTAGGCATCCAGCCACTCGGGATGCAATGGATACTTTACATGTAAACTTTCTGTTTATCATCACCCTGTGAAGTCTGCTGCCACGTACATTTCACATGCGTGACTATTAAGGATCCAAGAGTACAGTGTTCTGCCAAGGGCGCAGCAAAGTAGATCCAGTTTTAAACCCAGTTCTGTTACAGGGTGGCCCTTTCTTATCTAGTTTCTCAGCCTCCCAGTCTCAGCCGTCAATCTTCAAGGTTTCCAGACACTTTCCCTTTCCGTGAGCACCCTTCTTACCCTAACTGTTGGGTTTCACTTCTCTCTCTACACTTCTAGAATAAACAGAACCAGCAACTAGGTCAAATGGTCAAATGGCGTTTGTGGCCCCCAATCCCTCGCAGTAGACACGTTCCCAGCACGTGATATATGGCACTGCTTCTGTGCTTAACTCTGATGCTTTTTCCATAAATTCTTGCTGTGTGTGTGATAGGATAATCAGGCCTTGTGACTGTAAATGAGAATACTTCACTCTGGGGCCTAGGTGTCTAAACGTGTGATCATTTGCCTCCTCAAAGAACTTACTGGGTTACATATTCTCTACACAGATGTGTTCACAACAGCAGACTCCAAATGATGAAGGTCCTATTAATAGGACTTAAACTATCAAATGTGTATGCAATTCCAAAAAACAAAAGGGGGGTACATTGTTCATGGGAATCATTGTAAGAAAGGTCTCCTACACTGTGACCTAGTACCGATGTGTACACAACCAAAACGATGTTTCACAAAGCAATAGGTCACTATGAACAATCCACGTCAACATTTCTCTATCTCCTCCTCTTTCATTTCTTGGATAACACTCAGTGTGACCGATAAATCTGATTTCATGATATCCTAATGGGTCATCTCCTCATGTTAAAAGTCTGTAGCAGAGGACGATCAAATCCTGTGTGTCACTGCCTTTATCTCTTTCCCACGGCAGATAGCATTAATGCATCCCCACATTCCTTCTGGGTTCAGCCAGACTAGTGTTCTCAGCAGCAAGTATCACTTGGACAGAGTTGGTACAAAGGAATCACATGACCACTAATTACTAAGGAGCCAGGGAATAAGGACAGAATTGCTAACTTCTGTTGTGTGTCCTCTCTACATGTCCAGGGTTTGCAGTGTCCAGCACGGAACAGCATTCAAATGTTGGCTAAAAGTGGAATCACAGGGTGAGTTTCAGCTCCATAGACCCTTTGTGATCCTTTCTATCCCTCCCTATGTGACACTACTAACTTTAAATATGAATCTCAAGCACTGTGTAGACCCCCTGTTCTCCAGGCCATGCCTTCTAATAGTCATCTACACAAAGGTACTTGCTAGTAGCTATTTCTCTCCAAGACAACTGGCTTAGACCTAAAGATCATGACGACAAAGTCACCAGATAAGCTGGTCCAAGAAGGAAAACGGGAAACTTACAGGCAGGGACACGCTGTGGATACTAGCGCACACCCCCTCATTTCAACTCTTCAGCAATGTGATCAGCTTCACACCGTTGTCTCATTTGACTGGTGGGGAAGCCAAGCCCTAGGGGAAAGAGGAGGAGACAGGTCACATGGTTAGCATGTTTGGCAAGGCAAGGATTTAAATCAATCAATCTCAACCCTGTCCCCACTCTCCGCCTTCTCTCTTCAACCTCTACTCCCCTCCCAGCTGCTCCTGAAAATAGAATATAGAATTACAAAGAAACAATAACTAAAAGCTTCAAACTCGCTTGACTTGTGTGAATCTAACAGGTTATCACACTGAATAAACAAAACTCAATATCTCAGTAATATACTTCATCATATGACTTTCCTTTTTCTTTACCAAATCTTTGTGAGTTATTCATTACTGGGTATGTTTTTCTTGGCAGCTGCAAGTCTTGGCTGAGACATAAATTCTTACTGTGAAGCAATTCAGATATATTAAGTTCTCTATTACACAGAGAAAATTAAGGTTGTGTGTTTGTGTGTGTGTGTGTGTATGATGGGTCCAGTCCAAGGGGAAGCACAGAAAACAAACAGTACCTGAATTGGGGACGAGTGCATAGAGCAATTAGAAGAAGTTAGAAGCAGAGTCAACAGTTGCAGTCTTTAGCTCACAATGGAATGAATGTGAGGGAATGCCGTAGAGCAGACCAGTAGGGGTTAAGTTTAACTCACATCCGCCCCACACAAGTGCATTGTGCCTGGTGTAGACACAGGGTCTGCAGTGTGTAATTTGCCCAGGCGTGACCATGGGTCATCGTAAATGTCACTAAGAAGGTCTTTCAAGAAAGTACACTTCTGTTACAAGTTTACAATAGTTATTCTCAAGTAGGATCAATTCAAGCGCTTTTGGTTGACACAACTGAGTGAAGGACAGGAATGGTGTTAAACACCGTACAATGCATACATGGGGGACATCTTATGGCAGACTACATGGCCCAAATGTGAGGAGGACCAAGGTTGAAAGCCTATGCTACAGAGTTCTCCCATCTGTAAACAGAGAGTAAGAGCGTCTGCTTGGGTGGATGGGCTGTTGTGAGCCCTGGTCTGCTTTATGTGAAGGATTTAGAATACCCTTTGGCGTTGTAAATAATGAATGAAAGCTGTTATATCTGCATCACATAAGTGGAGAACATTGCAGAGATGTATTCTCTGGTGTGGCCCACTTATTAAGTGGACTAGGGGTAGGGGGTACTCTGTGGCAAAATGAATTTTGAATCTGGTGAAGAAAAAAACAAATATAATATAGAAATTATCGAAACATTTACTTTTATTTTATATTTATTAGTGTTTTCCTGCACATCCACATAAATGTCTGGTGCCCACAAAGGCCAGAAGACAGCATCAGATCCTCTGAAACTGGAGAGAAAAAACATGGTTGTGAGCATCTATGCAGATGCTGGGACAAAACTCAGGTCCCCTTCAAGGAAATCAAGTGCTGCCAAATGCTGAGCTTTATTTAAAAGCTTTAATAAGTGAAACCTATTTCATCCAGTTTTTAAAAGGGATGTGACCAGTAAATTCTATGTAGAGCTTTGAAAAAAACACCCCAAAGAGAAGATGATGTGTTAGAAAGGCAAGACTACGAAGTTATAGATTCTTGAGTTGTCCATTTACCTTCTCAGGAGGCTTACCTTCCCTCACCTCGATAACCATTAACCCAAAAGAGAATAATGTGGGCCCCTCCAGATTTGAAAAAAATCTCTCTTTTTCTCTCTCTATCTCTCTGACTCTCTGTCTCTCTCTCTCTCTGACTCTCTGTCTCTCTCTCTCTGACTCTCTCTCTCTGTATCTCTTCTCCCTCTCTCTCCCTCTGTCTCTGTCTCTCTGTCTCTGTCTCTCTCTCCCTCTCTCTATCCCTCTCTCTCTCTCTGAGTGTGTGTGTGTGTATGCTCGAGCACACACACATGCCCATGCATGTATGGAGGCGGGTGATGCACATGTGTGTGCAGGCGCATGTGTTCAAGACCACATATGCACAGGGCAAAGGATATGTTAGGTATCTTATCTTCTTCTATTGTTCTAATATTATTATTATTTCTTAGACAGGGTCTCCCGCTGAACACGAAACCAGCCTTTAGATATCCTGGCTGACTGGATCCTACCCAGATCCTCCTGTCCCTGACACTGGAGTTCCAGTGCTCTGGGAATTCAATTCTGATAATAATATTGCTTATGTTAGTGTTTTCTTCCAGAGCTGTAAGTTTCTGAGTAGCCACTAATTTCCATAGGCAAACACAAAAAGAAACAGTGGCTTTCCATTAGCAAACCAGCCTAGAATAGTCTTTTGTGTTTGGTTTGGTTGTCCTTAGGGTGTTTTTTCCCCAAAACCCATGCTCTCAAACCCTCACCGAGGCATCACTTTCCTGAAATGGAGAGTATCAAACAGGTACTCAAATGAAAAACCTGAAAGCTCTAAGTATTTTTGCTGTCTAAATTTCACTTATAATTATGAGACTTAATCTACATTTTATTTTTTAATTTAAATTATCTAATCTTTCCTTTAACATTTTTTGTTTTGACCTCAAATTTATTTTGATCTCTAACTCCAGGCAAACATTAATATTCATATATATTAAAGCTCTCCCCTGCACTGCAATCAGTGTTTTATTTAGCCTGCAAGCTCTGTCCACTCTTTAGTCAGAGGTTTCTGTTTTACCACGTCCCTCCCACACTGAGTTTCAGACACAACAAAACATTAGCCTTGAGAGGGGTCTTTGCACTTGTACAAAAATTTTAAGCCACCACAAAATACAAACTCACTTGTACAACCACTGTTCTATGTCAGATAGATACCAGTGGGAAGAAATGGTAAGAACCTTAAGTCCAACTACTGCAGGACCTGAAGTCGTGTGTGTGTGTGTGTGTGTGTGTGTGTTGATGCACATATGCCATGATTCCATGTGACAGTCAAAGGACAACTTGTGAGAGTCAGTTCTCTCCAACACTCAGGTTCTGGGACAGCACTGAGAACACAGGCAGCAGGCACCTCTATATGTTGAGGATCTCACCAGCCCTGATACTCACTGTAACCCACACACCCATTAGAACTTTCAAAGACAAAAAAGTTATCCTTTTATTCACTTGTCAAGGTTCAGGGGGACATTTTCCCATATGTTTTTCATGGAGTAATCTCCACAGACAATTTACAATCCATTTAAAACAGTAGACTTGATTCCCTCACATACCACCTCACCTTTTTTTTTTTTTTTTTTTTGGTCATAAAAGCAAATACGTAAGCCTATTTCCTGCATCTTGATAGACGTGGACATGAGCTTGAGCCAGTTCTTATAGTCAAGAAAGAAAAGAATACGCACACTGTAATGATTCTCAAACCATTTTTTAAAAAGCTTCACAAATAATCTGCCTTAATTTCATGATATATAGAAAATCCAAAGCAGAGATGGGAGAGGAAACACCAGGGTCAAAAGAGGCGGCTGCACCATTTAGGAGATTGCTGGCATCTTTAATCTTGCCGGGCCAGTTTTCTAGTCCGTAACACAGAAACAATCATTTGAGCTAAGTCACCAGTGCTATGGAGATGGTCTCCCATGATGCAGACAATCGCAGCACACAGGAAATACTCACAGATGCAGGTAACTGCTGCAGTCAGTACTGCTTTGGCAACTAAGACAGGTGAGACACGTATTTTATTGGATGTTGACAAAAAGTTTTGGATGAAGTTGATTCATTCCCTGCCTAGTCAAGAAGGCAATTCTTAGTTAATATTTGGAGATGAGTTCTGAATTACAAATAAATAATAATGACTTAGCCCGTATTTACATTTTAATATTTTCAGCATGAATTATTTGTAGCTTAGCTAATCAGTGCTAAGCCTTGTCATCTTAACAGTGTTTTCTAAATACACAGATTTATTATTGCTTCTAATTTAGAAAAAAAAACAACTACTAACAGTTCTGCTTGGTAAAATGAATTCATCAAAACAAAGACTGGCTTTTAAACAAATTTGTTTCTTCCCTGAGACTCACTTTTCCATTTTGATTTATTGTTTTTATCAAGTGTTAAACAAAACAGGAAATTCTGGACAGTAGCTTTGAACAATTATCAAGCACATTTATTGTAAAGGAAAGTAGCTCTTTCAAATTCATTCTGTGCCATTACTTCAGAACTTGAAAACCCACAAACAGGAAAAAAATAATGAAAGACTTAATTCTTTAAAAATTAATCCAATTGATCTCTATTTTACATCTTTCTCATACTATTTTCATGTGTTTCTCTTTTTCATCAAAATATTTTCAGTTACTGCTGGTTGGAAATGATAAATCGCTGAAAGAAAACGTCTTAGGGCAAATTTGGCTTAATATCTAATAAGATCAAGAGGACTTAAGTGAAATTTTCCTTTTATATAAAACTACATATTTGTCTACAGAGTTAAAATGTTATAAAATTTTTAACTACTTAATGATTAGGAGCAATTAGAAGCCAGTCATCACACACCAATCTAGGTATAATTTTACTTTGGAATAATCCAAACTTTTTCTTTGCGTACACATGCTGCACCTAAAACATCACCCTAATCCCAGTTCCAAAGACAAAAAACAACGTAACAAAAAATAAAGCTAGTGGCTTTAATCTGTCACTACGGGCTAAGTACAAAGTGTTGCTTTGGAATTACTTGCCAGGCTCAAAACTGGGGTTTACTTCTTTTTTTCTTTTTTAAAGCTTAGTTAAGTTCCACACTCTATCCACAAAGAAAGGAAAACCATTGTGAGTTACAACACAGCACAGACTAGGATGGGAAACACCAGGCAACAGGATAACCAAACAGAATGTTAAAGTCCTGGTCTAAAGCTACAGGGATCCTAGTTTAAAAGACTCCACTTACAGTGTAGAGCGGAAGAATTGAGACTTCCACTCACCCACTGCTACTGGGTCTTATTTTTAATCTGGTTTGTTTTATTTCAGTGCTGGGGATTGGACCCAGGGCTTTGTGATGCAAAGCAAATTCACTGTTTTTATTTAAGACTCACAAAAAATGAAGTTAATGGAGTTGAGATAATCACTAAATGACCAGGCTCAAGAAAATCCTAACAAAATCCACAGGTGATTCAATAGTGACTTTATAAAAGGGGTGCACTGTAGTTTAACAATCTCAGACTTTGTTAAGTAGTAGATCTCATTAGTTTGACTTCTTGGCTATCAGTCCTGAGCCGTCACTAAAACCCTAGATTCTAAACAGTTTCCAACTTAGATGTATAACAATATAGGTCTTGACTGGATATTGCATGTCACATTTAAATCGGTTAGAACAAAATCACCCGGCCCACAAGTTCTGAAGCATGACTTTCTGGGCTGAACTCTCTAAGTTATTCAATACATATTCAATTTATTAACATGGCCAAAGTCCATCTGAAATTGACAGAGATGACTAAAGATATCTAGTGCAGGTTAGACTGGCTTTTAGACACAGTGAGGTTTTTTTCTCCCCTTTGCTGCCATCCTGGTTCAGAATCGGAATTACTTCCAAAGCACACCAACTTAAAACATAATGAAGACAAGTCATCACAGAATTACCTCAACAGAAGAAAACTTACACCGACCAACTTGAAAACTAAAATTTACAACTTTATTATAGTTTTCCAATCTTCCAAATTGTATAATATTAAATCACACACACACAGAGAGAGAGAGAGAGAGAGAGAGAGAGAGAGAGAGAGAGAGACTACAATGCAAGCTATAAACAACTCAGAATAAATGGAAAAAGTAAATTAACTAAATGTATTCTTGAACCACAGACTCCTACACACTTCCCACCCTGGAGGACTTAAAATTAAATCCCACTATGTCTTGATTTTTCTCCCCAATTAGTTTGAAAGCACTTTGAATAAGGCTACTGCCTATACACAAATGACACTAATTTTCCCATTTGGATCTAAGTCTTTTAACTCCAGTTGTTATGCCCAGGGAAAGGAAGTGGGGCTGAGATGGACAGGGCTACAGAGTCCAGGGCTTGATTTGCTGTATAGAACATGAAGTGCGCTTTGCAAATGCCAGAGCTGACTCCTGTCTCTACTGCCAGCTCTCAGAATCAGTCAAGGGCTGAGTTTAAACTCTAAGACCTCTTGTGGGCCAGAACTCATGTAGTTCGGGGCTATGAAAGAAAAAGGATCAATACGAGTTGCTTGTTTTTATTAATTTTCTCCAAAGTCTGTAGCACTGGACTGATCTGTCAAAGGCAGCACAAATACAGAAATATAAAGTGGGCCAAAAGTACTCATAGTAAGAGCACTGACAGTCAATATAAGTTGTATTTCCCCTGCTAAAAGCATATTTTTAAGGTACCAGAGCTGTTGTTTTGCTCAATAGAGTGGTGCTATTTAAATAAGAGTATTTCTCTTAAAATGGAAACCACTTAGTTAATTCTGTGGAATGTGTAAGTTGGCTCCAAGTGCTTAGTAGCTAGGAACAGCTAGAAAATACAAACCAGAGCATATTTGATAAAGTCATCATCAAAGTTTCAAGGATTTTAGATGAGATTTCCCCCACCCCCGCCAGGTCTGATATCATGCATGCAATAACTATATATTTGCTAAAATGTTGATTATACAATAATCAACACGTAAATCTAGAGCCTAAACTTCACCTTTTACCCTCCTTACTGCTAAAGCCGACACACATTTTTCCCATAGCCATGCTTAGAGTTTTCCAACTCATCTCAAACTTCCTCCCAGTTTTTTTTTTTTGATAACTCTCTAGGGTCTCCCTCATAGAAAAGCATGAAATGAAAAATAGCCGGAGACTCTGCCAGCCCAGCAAGCATCTTAGGGCGCTTACATGTACAAGTGAAGTAACTGATCTTTCTACACATGTATTGCCACTATTTAAAAAAAGCTCCCCAGTGAAGGTATAGCTCACAATTCAAAGATCCAATTTCACCATTTCTTCCTTAGGCTGCATCTACTCTAGACTCAACAGTTTTTCCCCCCTTACATTACAGAACTATGTTGTAACAAAGTTTCCTCTTTCATTAAAACTTTTGAAACTTTTAGAGGTGACTTTTAAGCACTCATCCTAGTTACATTAAGAAGATGTTAAAGATTTATTATGAGTCTTTTCTTATTTATGATTAGAGAATATCGGTCCTTAAATGTCTTCATTCTATATTATCTTTTAATATTATACTTTATCCTAAAATGTTAACAATCAGTGACTACATTTTAGCCTTTTTACAGTTTAGATTTAAGAACTTCCACAATGTTCAGAGGCTAAAAATACTTAGACACAAGGAATGAATAGAAATTGTGACAACTATGGAAAATTTAATGGTATTTAATCTCAATATCCCCAGCAAAATACATCCTACAAAACCTATCACTGAAGAAAAATATAATTAAAGTAAATCAATTAATGGTCTGTAATTACCCTAAATAGTTAACAACTGTTTTTAACTGTAGCTTCAACTCTGGGCCAAATTAAGAGAGTTGTTTCAAACTGAGAGAAAAATGATACACAGGAAAATTGTTTTTGCTTTCCATTTTTTCCACTTCTATTTTACAAACATATCCAAATATTAAACATTTCATAGCTCTGTTCTTATAATAACCTATTTAAAATCTGAAAACAAGCCAACCCCATGTCAGACAAGTATTTTGTCACTACTACTCGCTCTTCAGAACTTACAAAACTTCACCTAGATTCTACTTGATACTTTTCAAGTGCTTTCTGTCACATCTACCACAAAACCAATAAGCTACATATATAATAAAGACCTAATATGATGTAAAGAAAAAAAACTTCCATGAAGCCCCCCCAAAAAATCTATTAATCACAAACCAAAAATGCCGATTTGGGGCCCAACCTAGTTTGCAAGAGGCTCTGCACAAATTACGAAGGAAAAAGAAGAGTAACTATATTACTTCTTTGGTAGTAAGACGACTAAACATTATTATTTTGACCCCCTTTTTCATGATAAAAATCAAGATAAAGGTCTTGTCTACGGAACTGACTCTGAAGATACTGAAAAGTGACCAGAATAAGAGTGAAAAACCACTTTAAAAGTTAGCCCCCACTCCAACCAAACACAAACTCACTAAACCTAAAGTTGAGAGTCACTTTTAAATCACTTCAAACAAAACTTAAGTCAACCAAAACTTCCTCCAAACAAATTGTAAAACTGAGCCTTGTCGAAACTTCTGCCCACCAAGCATTTTAATCCACAGGTAATAATAAACTTCGCACAGAAAGCTTTCATTTCTTTTTCCTACCCTAATTCCACTTCTAAGGTGCCAAGACTTCAATGAGGAAGCTGAAAGGCCGGCGGAGTCGGATTCCACAAGGCGCCCCCAGGCAGGAGGTGTCAGGTCTGAGCCACAGACACTTGCTCCAACAGCGGGTGCAGGTTCTGAGCCCCCATTCCTAGTCCTATTGCCTTCCGGGGAGGGACAAAGCTGTCCCGGGGGGGGCATTTGTGCCTGTTTCGCTGCCTTCTGCGTTGCCACTGCCTAAGAGAGCCCTGCAACAGCTGTCTCCCTAGAGGAGCGGGGGCTTTCAGTAGGGTCACCGAGAGGAGGGTCGGGGGTATTGGGCACATCCTTTCCCCACTGTCGCCGCTCTAAAAGCAGACGATCCGTCCTAGTGAGGGTTTTCCTCGAGCGCCTGATTTGGGTTCACTCTTCCCCCACCTCCATCTCCCGGAGGATCCCTGGAAGTTTCCAAGCACCAGGAGTTTGAAGCGGTGCGTGGGGGCCGCCCCAGCGGAGAGTGCTAGTGGCCACCGCGCTCCGGCTCCCGCGTGCTCGAGGAGCGCGCACGGCGACCCGGGCTTGTGGCCGAGCGCGGGTGACTGTGCAGGACCGCGCTCCGCTCCCCACGCGCCCTGCGGGGGCCACCTCGTCCCTCGTCCCCCGGGTGCTCGCCCTCGCCCGCGCCCACGCCCGCTTACCTGTGGTCTCCCGGAGCCCCGCGTGCGCCTCTTCGTCCCGCGTTGTGCGCAGGTCGAGGACGCAGCGGGTTGTGCCACCTCCGCGCGCCCACACCTGCCGCACGGCCCGACGCCCCGCCCTGGCCCCGCCCCGAGGGGGACCCGGCCGCGCCTCCGCCCGGCCAGCCTTGGTAGCACTCGGCGCAGCTCCCCAGCGCCGCGGCTGGGCAAGGGACGCGATGTGATGCTCAACGTCCGTGCTGCAGCCTCCGCACCGCCACCTGCGTGAACCAGAGCACTCAGGACATACTGACGGCTATGCTGGCAGGGGTCCTCCGAAACCTTGTAGGGTGGCGCCCCCTGGGGGGTGTCTAAATGGCCTTCAAGCCACTCGGGGGTGGGGGTTCTCCCATCCCTAATATTCGGGAGCCTGGCAGCCTCGAGGACTTCCGGGACGGTTTTTTTTTCTCCCAGGTACCTATGCAGGCCCAGATCTTTTGCTCTTTTTAGAGCGGGCTGGGCGCTCTGAACCTCTCTAGTAGCCTTTCCTTTGGATGAACGTTCCCTTTGCACTGCCATGCCTCCAAGAACATCATTTTTACTGTCCCGGGAGATTCGTGTTTAATAGTAAAGCGTACAAGCAGAAGTGTGTGCTTCCCTAGTCCTTTCTAACTAAATTTCAATGACCTGAAGGTAGAGGCAAAATTGCCTATCCTGAAAATTTTCAAGTAAATACAGATGTATATATATATATTGTCTGTGGTCTCTGCAAGCGCAGCATGAGGCCTTTTATCCCGATGTAAGAGAGTGGAAATTGTCTTCGTGCAAGTAAATTCAATTACGTTTTAGCAAAGGCTCCATTACCCAACCCCAAAAAATTCTACAGGTGAGGTGCAGAAAGGATACAAGTGGGATTCACAGCGATATTTCACTAGTTATGTGATAACATCTCAGTGTAAAAATTATTTATTCAACCCAGGTGAAAATTAATCACCAGGGCCGGGCGGTGGTGGCGCATGCCTTTAATCCCAGCACTTGGGAGGCAGAGGCAGGCGGATCTCTGTGAGTTCGAGGCCGGGCTGGACCGAAAATTAATCACCAGATGTTCAGTAATGAAATGGTACTCATTGCTTAGCCAACTATAGAAAAGGTGAGTCAAGTAAGATTAGTTTATTACACAAACTGCACTAACGTGAGCATATATTTGGGTCCAAGACTTCTGTATGAGCTCAAGTTTAATTTTTCCTTACAAAGCAGGTGCATAAAATGTTTCTCTCTCTCCTACACTGAAGTTATATGTCAGGAGATAGGTGCTGCTTAATGGTTAATAGGAATCAGTACACAATAGTAGGAATCATTATGCTTCACTTAGAATGGCTCTGATTCAGGACCCCCACTTTAAAAACTGAAAACCCTCAAGCTATCTTGGCTACCTTGATCAAGAAATAGGAATCAACAATTAAACACATCGTCACTATTGAAATAGTCCTGGAATTTTTTGCAAGAAAATTAGTTTTCAAGTTTATAGTCATTGTGCACAAGAAAAATCAAATACTCCAAATGATGAAAAGCACACCTTAAAATGTGAACCCAGAAAGAGCTAAGTATTTGTTTGGGGAGAAACATGTAGTTAAATCTATTTATAGAAAACCCAAAAGCATTCTTAGAAGTGTAAAAGTATTTTTCTAAATTTATTTATTGAATCATGATACCACCAGATGTTGGTAGCCATTTAACATGATACTTTTGATGAAATAGAAAAAATCCTTTTATATGAATCCCACCAGTAAAGAGTGTCAGAATACCCAATAGATAAGTAAATGCAAGTACTTCATTTGTGGAACTTATTTTAAAGGTTTGAGACAGACACCTAAAATAGTAGCATAGATGAGATTCCCTAATTGCTTATGCAAAATTATGTATCATGATACTTTGAACAGAAAGTAGTCAAAGAAGAGATAATACATTTCAAATAACAAATACCAATGTAAAGGAAAGCACACATCTGCCTTTCAGACTTTGAGCCAGGCACACAAATTATTTGTCCCCAAACAAGTACAGATGATGGCACCATCGTTTTGAACACGGAAATGATGCACGAAGCATAGGAGAGACACACTCGTCTCTTCCATTAAAGTTCTGTTGAGCTTCTGACTGGAATGTGCCAAATATTTCAGTGTTGGCCATTCACCCAACTGCTGAGTAACGCTGCCAGTTTATTAGACTTTAAATGTGATTTTTAGGAAATATTTCTTTTTAGTGGATGAAACTAAAAGACAACATAAGAGATATCTATGCTTAGTGCTAACGTTTGTTAAAACTAGGTGGTGATGTAGGAATATCTGAGAGTATTTTCAAAATGTCTTAGAGAAGATAAGATTGAAGCAAATGAAAAAATATAAATGATGAATAAAACATCAAAGTCTTTCCAAAACAATTGCAGTTCCTCATTTGTCCTTATAAAACCTATAGAGCTGCAGACATTTAAAAGATTATTTTCCAGTGTTACATGTAAAAAGAGGGGTGGAAGGAATCCGTTTTGGGTTATGTGTGCAATGAGAAATGAAAAATCCTAATGGAGACCATGTCATGTTTTTCACATTAAATATCATAGGTAAACAGAAACAAGCTGAGGCTGTTATCTGGCATTGCGTCTTTTATTTCATTCCGAGTTTTAGAGTGTTTCTTCCCACAATTAGTGTTATTTTCTCTAAACAGTAACTCAAAAACACATTTTGTTTCATCCAATCTCCACACAGAACAGTAAAGGAATACATAAATTATTGAAGTAAACTGAGCGAGAAAGAAAAATAACTGCATCCAGTTTTGTTCCTTTTATGATTTTTTAATAGTAGCATGTTCAGAAAGTGTTAGTTTCATTCCATTACAAAGGAAATGGGCCATCTGGACTGTTCAGTAGGTAAGAGGACTTGCCTTAGACCCGCATGGTGGAAGGAGACACCAAGTTCTACAAATTGTCCTTTAGCCTTCACATGGCTCTCTCATTTGTGTGCACGTATGCGCACGCACACACACACAAACACACACACACGCACACACGCACACACACGCTCATACACACTTCACAGGCTAAGTAAATAAATATAGTAATAACTTTAAAAACTGAAATGACAATTTTGGATTACCTTTAGGTACACAAAATTTATTAAATGCTAAATCAGTTTCCAGACCTTTTCAGCATTGCTCAGTTGGCTCCCACTTTAGGAATTGTTACGAAACTTCTCTTTATTGGAAATGAGCAACACCAGCTGCTAACACACGCTGGCTAACATGTAGAAATCTCTGAATCTCTCTCACCAACAAATCCTTCTGATCCATGGTTTTGCTCATCTTTGAATCATCCCATACTTTGCTTCCACAAAGGATAATGAGAAGGAAGTGGTTCTCAACTCCAAACATTCAAGGAAGCTATGAGTAGGTCTACACAGGCTTGGCATCAATTATTGCCTGGGCTGTGATGGTGAAATTTTTAGTGTCTAACTCTGGTTTCATCTCTTGAAAGCAATGTTGTAATAGCTTTAGCCTGGCTCTAGGCTACAGATGCAAATCATCCATATTCATTACTTGTAATCCACTTCGCAACTTATAAACATCGAATGTTAAGCATCGCAAAAGCAAAGAAACATTAAAACCCGGCTGTAGTAAACCTAAGATCATTTCAAAGAATAAAGTTTTTCTTCTTACCCAAAATTGGTGGTGGATTGCAGTCTGTTAGTTTTAGGTTTAAGGGAGTGGGGCACGGAGTGGCTTATGGCTATATATGAGAGAAAATGGGAGGGGCCGTTGGGAAGCACTTTGAGCAATGGATGTAGAGAACTGGATCCGCAGCTAGAGACTTCTTGCTCACGAAAGAGTGTGACATAGGTGAGCAGCATTGGCATCACTGGCGAACTTGCTTGAAATGCCTGCTGAGCCAGAATCAGCCTTTCCAGACGATGGTCAGTCTGACTGCCCATTAGTGTTTGGGAAGTGCTGACTACTGAGATCACAGAACTGAGATAAATGTGGCCTGTCTGGTGTTTTGGCTGCTGGTATCTCTAACTGGAAAAGACAAAGAAATACTCCTGTTTGTTTTTAAATGAAAACCTCAAATATGGTAAAAGATTTCTCAAGGTAAGGATTTTAGAGGAGTCTTCTAAAATTCTGTCTTTAGGGTCACAAGCTAGTTACACGCGATGGCCTGGAGTATGCATGTGATCTTTGTTGCTTGTCCTGGACAATTTTCTATTTTACTTCAAGTGCATCAGAGTTATATGGAGAATCCTAGGATGAGTTTCTTCTCTTTTCAAGACTGAGAAAACCAACCGAATGCATAGTGTGACTCTGAATGCTACCTTTCCTAAAAAGGAATGACAGTGTCAGCTTTTCAAATGGACTGTTGCTAACTGTTTAGGAGCCATGCATCTCCTCCCTTTAACTCCACCATCAACTCCACCCTCAGACCACCGTTTGCTTTATTTATTTCCACTCAAAACCATGCCTGTTTAAATCGAGCTCTTGCTCAGGTTATTAGCAGCATATTTAGAACATTTAAAACCCCCCCAAAACTCAATGAACGAAGTATTAGCCATCAATAATTTTTTTCTTTTCCTTTTTTTTTTTTTTTTGGTCTTTACGAGACAGGGTTTCTCTGTATTGTTTTGGAGGCTATCGGTCCAACCTGGCCTCGAACTCACAGAGATCCGCCTGCCTCTGCCTCCCGAGTGCTGGGATTAAAGGTGTGCGCCACCACCGCCCGGCAAGAATTTTTTCTAAGAACTAGAAACACAGAATGGTCAAACTAAACTCACAAAAATGCTGGGATGCTCAGATGGATCTCTCATGCTGGATGCATGAGAACATAGTAAGCCAAGACAAATAACCAGGAACATGTGGGCTTCTTCCAATACTGTCAGGATAGCCACTGAAGACTTCTAAATATCACCCAAAATTCAACCCACTCATTTCTTATTGTAAAGAAACTGGCCAGTTGCTTAAAGAACATAGTTACTTGCAAAATAAAAAATGCAGAAGCAATGCATTGTGCTTTGAACCATTTTAAACAGGACAACTGATGGTCATTGCACAAACAGTCCTAGAAGTCATGTTTGAAGGAAATAATGTTTTTGTGATTGTAAACTAAACTAGGATATACCAATGAATTCTAGGCACCTTCTTATATTGTTGGTATAGGGTACAATGGAACATATACAAGTAGATGTCTTTTTTAGACCCACTATATCACTTATCATGGATAAATTCCCAAGATCCTTGTCCATTGGTTTGTCAAGCAGGAAAAAAATGGTGAAAATACTAAAATGCTGACATTCTGTATTCACTGCAAAAATTAAACAAAACAGTGTATGGGTTGCTTGGCAGAGCTTAAATTGCAGAGAAAGAGAGGGGGAGACTCTAAAATGTTGCTGCTGTGCAGCCCAAGTGTGCTGGACTATATGGAGCACATCAAAGCCTTCAGATGTCTTTGGGCTGTTGGTTTTAAGGCTAAAAAGCCAGCACCATTTGGAACCACATCAAGGGTTCTATTCAATTCCCACTCCCCATCCAGTGAATGACTAGTTAAAAGGCTACGCCAATATGCATGTTGGATACAAGAAAAAACAAGTTCATAGCCAAGGAAACCTGGCACATTCTTTAAATCCTTGTCCAGTCATGGGAAGAGAGCAAGAATCTAAGCAAGAATCTAATTATGACACAAATTTGTGTGTGTGTGTGTGTGTGTGTGTGTGTGTGTGTGTGTGTGTGTGTGTGTGTGTTAAATAAATGTTCAGGTTATCTTTCTTTATGGCCACTATCTATATACTCCAAGGAACTACCTCAATGAGAGCTGGCTGTCTTTATGGCTTGGAAATGCTTGGGGGGGACTGCTTTGAATACTCAGGTCCAGAGGCAGGTGAATATGTGTGCCTTAGAGGCCAACCTGGTCTACATAAAGAGTTTCAGGTCAGCCAGGGCAACATAGTGAGACCCTGCCTCAAGCAAACAAAATCATGAATGAATGAATGAATGAATTATAAATTAATAAGAACAATCTTTCCCCCTACACTGCCTGTTCAATCACTCTCTCTTTCCTGACAAGCATGGGTGTATTCTTGAAGCTGGACTTTTCCACATGTGGGCCTCACCCAATTCTGGATGTGTGCTCAGTAGGTCTGTCTCCTGTTATCTCACATTTGAGAAATGGACAACTCTTCCAGCTGCTCTGCCTGTCCTCAGCTCAGCTTTCACCAAAGACCACTCTTCCTTCCTTTGCTCTGCCTGATTAGTTTGCCCCATTTTCAAGCAGCTCTTCAATAAGTTCAGAAGTAAATAATCCTGCCCAGCCTCTAATTTTCAGACTTGGTGTTCTATGTTATGTGTTCCATGAAGATGAAGAGAATAAGACAGACATTCCAGATATCTTGTGTGTTTCTAATGTATTTAATACCGTAAGAGTTCCCAGAGTTTTTCATATCCTAACAAGCATTATAGTCCTTGCCTTTCCCTATTGGACACTCCCCCACATTTTCTGCTGTTTAGTAATGGGTACTTTGCAAAACTCAACCATAATGAAATGAATTCACACAATAGGTAGTTTTTTTTAATGAAAGATTTTTCCCTATAAATTGGAATGAGTAACTGTGAAGTATTTGGCTATAAATGGATCCTCCATGCGTGGTCCAGGAAACATTTTGGAGAGAAGGCTGAAAAATTATAAGTCACAGTTTGTGGAAGACTGTAATGAGACAGTGTCTCCAGGAGATGATGTTGCTATTGCGTTCCTGAACTCACAGCGACTGTGAGTACCTGCACAAGTTCAAACCAGTCTGCCCAAGATCAAGTCAACCCAAATTCCTGCATGGACTGGGGATGGGCTCCTACAACCCCATCACTAGCTAACACGTTTTGGCAGTAAGGGTACCGGGGGAGGGAGAGTCGGTTTTCTTCAGGGAAATGGCCTCTAGTAGGTTGCTCATGCTCCAGCAGATGGTCTACATCTATGCACATATGAACATCACTGGTGGCATTCAGGAGATGTCTGGAAGGAATTGTGTCAGGGTTGATCTGATCAAAATGCATTATATACATGCATAACTTTATCAAGAAATACATGAGATTTTTAAGAAAAGAAAATCTATTTCTATCATCTAAAATACACTTTGAAATCTCAATCTACCATCATCATGACAGCTTTGAAGAGAAAACCTGAATATTTCCAGGCAGAACTATTCACATATAATCTCAGGAAAATGCTACACATTGGTATCAAAATCCCCATTGTAGTGACGAGTTCAAAGCTAACGCAGCCTGGGCAGCCACCAAGGAAAAGACAACCAGTGAGTGGCAAAGTGGATATCGGAATCCTGATCAGAGGAAGCCAAATGAATTACTGATAAGTGGATCTTTGCTAACAAATTCACATTTCCCTAAAAATGTTTAAAAGAAATACTCAGTTCTATCTTATATCACTGGTATCTGAATAAACTACCCTGGCTTAAACTGAGGTGCCATACAATGTTAGTAATTTACTATGCAACTATTACAAGTTACCGTGTACCTGGGGTAAGTTTTAAAGTTGAAATGGCCTTCATTATATGTCGCATATACAATAGCAGAGTGAACTTTGATGGTCTCACGTGAATTGGAAGCGACTTAAGCCTTTTCAACTCAAACAATATAATACACAAATTCTCTCTCTCCCTCTACCCTGTGTGTGTGTGTGTGTGTGTGTGTGTGTGTGTGTGCTGTGTAAGAAAGAAAGATCAGAAGAGCTCCCTTGTTTGCCTGCTCTAGTTCCCCTTTTACAGGCAGCACTAAGTCTATGGAAATATGTGAATGGATATTGTTAGCTGTTGGTGGACTGTCATAGAGTAGGCTTCGGTTCATGTCACAGATGCTGTGTTTTCACATCATCTCCCTGCATTATATCACATTATATTATTTACTTAGCTGTGAAACTACACATGGGCTAAAAGAAAAATGGAAGTGAGGACTTTTTGAGGGCTAGAAAAAGATAAAACTATGTGTGAGCTGAGCGAGCACAGGGTTAGCACTTAGTATAAAAAGATAGATCTATGAAGATAATTAATGATCTCATTTGTGGTTGGCAGTTGTTACTAAAATAATAAAGAGGTTAGGCATACTCTATGATTTTCAGAATTCATGAAGGTTTGAGAAAGAATAACAACACAAAAGCCATTTATAGATAAAAATCAGGAATGATACACAAACAATCAATAGTTGGAAAGCCCTTCTGTTTTCAGAGAGTTATAGTCATTTATATTAACCATCAGTCTGGTCCCTTTAAATGCTAACATACCATAGAAACATCATTTTAATAATTGATATTTTGGTACCACAAAAATGCAATAGTGAGTTCTAGCTAAGAGAATGCTATGGTTGTGGATTCACTCTTACAAAACATCAAATAAAACAGCTTTTATCTAAGTTTTTAATAGAGATGGAGAATATTTTTCTTATACATTAGTGAACTTCTGTGTAAAAAAGAAAATACTTCAGTAGGTGCAGCCTGGAAACTGAAGCAGGTTGGATCCAGGTATTTAATGAACTTTAAGGGAACCTAAAAGTTTTAGGAGAGGGCATTTCTAGCTTTTCAAACACCAGAGGTCAAGAGTACCTACTTGTTCAACACATTTCTTTTTCTCTTGTAAGCTCTCAAAATTGCTACACACAAATATTGCTTTGCATAAATACTCACCATGTTTTCAAACTAATTAGAGAAGGAAACTGGATATAAATCCACAAAGTATATACATTTCCTCCAGGAATGATTTTTCTACCTTGGTCCATGTTAAAATTTGTGAAGAGAAAGAACTGCATGTTCTGAAATGAAAATAGCTCTAATTTCTCACCATGTTATTTAAATGTATCTGAGCAACCAAAATGCAATAGTTGGAACATTAGTATCAGTGATTTTTGGTCTTCTTTCAATATGCTGCAATTCATATGTTAAAGCTTTGCTTAAACCAGATTGAGTTACTGGTTTCATACTCTCCAACAAGTCTGCTTAATGTGTTCCTACTAAAAGGTTGCTTTCTCTGTCACTTAAGAAAAGCAGGACATGCTAAACTCATATGACATCATCCCCTTTTTCTGCTGGAATACAAACCCTGGTGTTTAAGTGCTTTCTTGGAAATGTGTTCTCCTCGCACTGCCTTGTCAGCTTATTTTCAACAAATCTTTTAAGATGCACTTACATTACAAGGTCATTGTTAAAGACTTTTAATTAGAGAATTGCAGAAAAATGGAGACAGGACAGCCCAGCCATCAGAAGACCCAACCCTTGCCAAATGGAATTACCTTGGTGTAGAATGGTGTCACTTGAGTTTATTTCCTTGTGTATTTAAGGACTTTCGAAATAACCCTAAGCACTAGCAGTTCTCACAATTACCTTTTCTGTTGTCCAGCATAATGTACAAATGTGATTAACTGGAACTTTGTTTTATACTGTGTGCATACTCCTTCTCGCTATTGTTGGGAGAAAGACATCTTTGCTGATATAAAACACAGAAAGGAAATTGGCTGTCTTTGTAATGACAAAGTGAGTAGACAGAACAGAAGTCCATTGAAACTGAGAGATGGAACTCACGAGCTAAGGGATCTGTGAATAGTGCGTCAGTATGCTCCACAGTTCTTTCAAGTACAAGAGCAATGCCCAGTAAAGGCAGACAGAGTCAATTTCCTGAAAGGGAAGATGGACTACAGCAACCGTACGCCTCTGGTGAAGGCATCTAGAGATGGACGACACCAGTGACGTCGAAGGAACCTCAGACATTTCATTCCAGGGAACTGTTTTTGAGCTTGCACAACAGGCTTGGCTGCTCTGTTCTCTTCATGGAGTGCCATTTTAAATTACCCTCAATATTGCATTTGTTGAAAATGTAGACAGCAGTTCACTGTGGCAAAGCACTTTCATAACAGAACAACCAAGAAAGGCTCAGAAATGGGTGTTGGGGGAAAAATAAGAGAAATAGTGAATTCTTACAGATATTCTGCGGAATTGGAGGCCAAATCTATAAGATAAAATTTCCCTCTGTGGGTTCTGAGCTACTTTGGTCAAGTAGTCTACCACACTGAGTTTGGTTTCCTTAAAAAGGGCCCAGAATTATTTTATGACATCTATAAGTATGCGTGCACTAAATAGAACTGTTTAAAATGTTGAGTTAATATGCAATTCAGTATAATTCCTCTAATGGTGATCACTCACATAGGTGCTGTAACAGAAACCTCTATAAAGCAAACATCAACCAAGTAAGGGGTCACCCACAAGCTAGTGTCTAGGTGGGATATGAGAGAATCTGGAAGATTGAAGCTGGGATCCATCATGTTCTGAGCTTCCCAGGTAAGGACATTACCTTATTCATTTCCATATTCCTAATGTGGGTCATAGCACATATTATAGAATAGTTTGTTTTTATGGGCTGTTGAATAGCTTGCTTCTGCTGAGACTCAGTAGGAATTCTGATAGTTAAAGGAGATTATTCGGCTTCAAAATAAGTGGATCTGCACTGGTGGATGGAGAAAAAGAAAACTAGGAAATAGTCTAGACAAGGTAGGAGAGTCATATGAGCAAGATGGCAGTGACTGAGAGCAGGAGGACCTTGGCTTGGATACAGCCATGAAGGTTCCTCCCCTACAGACATTAGTGGCAGTTGCTGTGTTAGGGAGTCCATGCTGCGTGGCTTCACAGTGTTCAAGACGCTGTGATTATTGGGTTGGGTACTTGTTTTCACTAGCCTTTAAAATAAAGTGCATTTACAATACCTTCCCACAGAACTAGTTCCATGACAACATAATAGAGAGCTTGGCAAAAAGAGTTGCATGAAGTAGATGATATCTGATTGTAATCCAACTCCTGATTCTCATGAGCCCAGAACTACAGGCCTGGTCTTTAACCTGGATCTGCTTTCTGACAGACTGTAATGATGATGGCACCGACGACATTGATAATGAAGAGGACCTGGAGACAAGAGCCACAACCTACTGATCACTTACTATGTGCCTAGTGCTATGCACAGGTTTAATAATTCTGCCACCATAACACTTTCCCAATTCTCAAATTAATAGAGAATACAGTTCACAGTGTACACTATCTATGAATAGCATTGTCCTTGCTGGACGTACTTCTGTCCACAATGAGTGAGGAAGGAAAGGGTTGCTGTGTTTGTGGTTGCGTATAATAATTGTGCGATGCTGAACTATACCCATGTGGTGTACAAATATAGATTCTCCCCTGATTCCTGCAGACTTGAAGTAAGCAGCACACCTGTTTTTAACCTTTACTGACAAAATGACTATGAGGGCATCTTCATCCAAACTGTTGTTGGAATTCAGATGATACACATCCAAATTACTCAGTTCATTGTCTGAACCACTGAGCTCCCTGTAAATATTAAATGTTCTGGGCAGTGATCAAAATCAGAAACTTGTGTGCTTTTTCACAAGCAGTCCCCATGCTGCAGTTAGAAAGAAAGTCTCTTGTTAACAAGATGAGGTTACAGAGTACACTCCGTTTTTATCTTCTGCACTCTAACAAAAGCACACGCTTCTTTGTCTCAAAGAAACATGGAAGTTGTTTTTCTTTCCACTGCTATATTAATTCCCTTGGTTAGAGAGTGAAAATGCCATTGGTCAATTTCTAAAGTGTGAATAAGCAAACACAAAGAGAGAGAGAGAGAGAGAGAGAGAGAGAGAGAGAGAGAGAGAGAGAGAGAGAAGCTGGGTTTGCTGAGCAGACGTTGTCCATTCCAGAATGATGACACAATTTTGAGTTAAGAATAGCGAAGATAGATAAGACAGTCACACAGAGTTCACCAGTCTTTTTGGTAACTCCCATATTCTGGATTCAGGGCCATGCCTTTGGAAGCTGAGGACAGTCATCTCAGAGGTGTGCCTTTAAACGAACTGGGGAAAAAATCCCTGAAGGGAAAGCTTGCCTTTAGTGTCCCCACCCCCACCTCTGTCGTCAGTGATTGTGGGCAAGGGACTATCATATCCCCATCTCTCAGCTTAGGTCTCCTCTCCCATGAAGCTGCTTTGTTTTTGGTGCCTCTGGGAAGCCTGCCAACTCTCGCCTCAAAGATCCCAAATGATGAGATAGAAAGTTCCGAGACAGTGTTACACTGGCTCTTCTTCTCCAAGGGCTTCTCGGCTGAGATCCCTGCCTTGTTACACATCATCCTTCTCGTAGGCAGGGCCTCTTCAGCCAGAGATATTGAAGTCACAGAATCGGATAGTTGGCAAGGTATCAAGAACCCTCAAACCCAATTTCCAATGTAGGAAGTCTCTCACAGCAACTTCAACTTATGGTTGCATGCACATTCATCAGAGGGGAGCATTTCATAGCTCACTGTGTGCCCGTTTCACTTTGTTTGTAGAAACTTCTTCCTCGTGATCGTATACTTCTAGCTACTGAAGGAGTGTCGCACACTTATGTGCTAAGCATACTCCTTTCCCTCCTCCATGACTCCTCTGTTTCAGGGTTAAACCCCTTTTTCTGAACATTAAGAAGAAGTCAAAGTGTGGGAGTGGACAGTGATTATGAAAATTTGCAGCTACGTAAGCTTTACTTGGTTCATTCATTCACCCAATAGCAAGATCACACTACGAGCCGAGGTTTTGCAGTGAATTTGGGGATATATGATAATACTCACAGTATTGTCCTTATAGAGTTTATAACCCAGCAAGAAATACAGATAAGAGAAAGATTACCCCCACCAAAAGTCAGGGTACAGTGGGGAGCAACTTCACGCACTGAAGAATTTAGACTTGGAGCAAGGCATGGGGAGTCTTTCAGAATGACTCAGCATCTTGCTGGGCCCTGAGCTTTATGCTGACAAAGTAAGATACCAGAGGAGAAACTTAAACTTTTGCCATCGTTGTCACACTGCTCTGGGCAGATTCTGGATCATTCTGCTTTAGGTGTGGTTGAAGCAGTAAGCACTGCTTCCAGATGGAACCCACCCTAGGCTGGGTCACCTCTGTATTTGCTCTGGACAACTGATGGTCACATCCCAATGATTCATTCGCCTGAATGGTCAGCCTGTCACTCTGAATTATGCTATGTAGACCTGTGGTCAGTGAAAAGCAATCCTTGATTTGATTTGGCATTTTGATCCTCATTGGCTACACGGAGCTTAGCTACAAAAGACACCCGGTCGAATGTAGACATTTAGAAATGATTAATTTTCTTTTCCATTTCTCCCCCATATGTAGCCTATTAGATCAGAGACTTTTGATGGCAGTGGGACTTTTCCTTTCTTCAATTCTATAATTTTTCTAAATGTGAACTTGGGAATAGTTTAAAATAAAGAAATTAAAATAATGAGATAACTGTAGCTTATATCACTTGCAAGGCTCCTCCCCCATGGTTGGGAACCACTGTCATATGCTTTTACAGCCCAAGTTGAAGCTTAGTATCGTTAGGTCATAAGAATCTATCTTCAAATGTCATCAAATGATCTTTTTATGTGCTCTTGTTTTGTGATATTAATATTCTCTGTTTTTTAACTTCATAAAGAAAATGACTGCCAGGCGTGATGGTATATGTCAATGATTTTGTCATTTAGGAAGTAAAAGCAGGGGAATGGCCAGCCTGAACTCCATGAGATGCTGTCTCAAACAACAACAAAAAAAGAAAGAAAGGAAAAAAATGAGCAAAGGCCACTACCTTTATTCTTAAATATTTGCTTGTATTTAAAAAGGTTTCCCCATATGGCCCTCTAAATATAATTAAAGCTTGATTTATTAACTTCCCTTACCAAACTGCCTGGCAAATTTAGACATTTGCCTATGCTTTGTGTGTATGCATTAAAGTGAAATAAAATCTCCCCATACTGCTTTGAGGCATTGTAAGCATATTACTATTTCAACTTTCATTTTAATTACTAAGAATGCCAAAATTTTGAAAATCTGCCTATTGAAACACTTTTATTCCTTTTATTTAAACATCCTGTTCTCCTCGCTTTCCATGCATGATGGTTTTATTAATTTGTTATTAATTCACACAATCATATCAAATACAAAGGCTTAAACTCTTAGGGTTTCATAGATCTCCGGTAGTCATTTCAATGCATCTGTAAGTTTTCATTCTGTTTACGATGCTTTAAAAAGTACACCCAGGTCTTTAAACAGTCCCAGCTGCACAGACACAGCTTGTCTGCAACTGCAGTAAAATGGGCAGAGATTCCTTCTCCTGATTTAGTTTTTCTTTCAGTCTGACATAAAAAAGCTTAAAAAGAAAAGTGAAATAAGATTCCTGAAATTTACTCTTAAAAAAAAAAGAAAAAGAAAAAACTAATTCAATCTTGCCAAGTGCGGTTATAAATAAGTCAAGAAGAGTCCTATTTCTCTGGTAAAAATATGAACTTTAAAATGTAATTCTTTGGGGGTATGAGTCGAGGCCTGCAAAGAGTGACTCTGAGACTTGCCTCAGTATTTTATAGTGTGTGTGTGTGTGTGTGTGTGTGTGTGTGATGAAGCAGAGCTCTGGAAAGGAATCTAATAAGGTTCAAATAATTTATTCCTTTCTGGGGGTGTGGTAATGTCTCAGCCACCATTAAAAATGTTAACTTGACTTTTATTACAATTTTTGCTTAAATTCTAATCTTAAATTCTCCAAACAGCTCTGAAGTTACTTGTTCATCTGTTTGTTAATGGGAGAATGCTGCAGTATTGCAATACTTTGTTCAAACTGAGTATCCTAGAGAATATTGGGTAATAACTAGCTGTAACTCACAGAGATCCTGTGATGCTGAATTCTGGTCCATTTCACCACCTCAACTCAAGCCAAAAAAGACTAATTTGTGTGGGGGAAGTATGTGTGTGTTTAAATGTTGTTATTATGGGTTCACATAAGTCCTGATAGTGTGCCAGGATATTTACATAGAAAACTATGTGATGTATGAATTTCACATATCATGCACCTTCCAGAAAATGTTTTTGGAGATCAACATGTGTCTGGTGTTGCAAAAGGTACTGCTCACACAGAATAAAACTCTCTTTGTGCATTAGTAAAATGATATGGAACTTTGGGAGTTAACCCTCTGAAAAGTATTTCATTGAATTTTCCCTCTAGGTCTAATCCTTCCTGCTGTACTGCTCAAATGCTAACTTCCCCAGAAACAGAGAACTGGACATTGGCAGCTGAAGTATGGGTGATATTTCCTCTACAAATGTGCTGTGGACAAATTGAAAGACTCAGAGAAAACAATGTACTCCTTGAGCCAACTGAGAGCAGAGGTAGGGGTTCTAACAGCATCATGGTCCATTGACAACAGGATACTCTGTGTGTTATCATGATGATGTAATTGAACAAGACAGTTCTGGTAACACAAATTGGTCATTTTTTCCTTGAAAGAATTGCTTACTTTACCTCAGACCATGCAGATCATTGACCATTTGCTTCTGTGGAAGTTAACATTCCTTGAATTAACCCTGCTTTCAATAGCAAGGTCAGCTCTCCTGGGCATGTTCCAACAATCTTATAATTCAGATATTTCTCTTACAGTTATTTTCCATCATCAAGATACATGTTCTAAAATTTTGGCAAGACCAAGAGACTTGATTTTAGGGAACCAAGATGAAAGAGGCACTAATCTCACAACTACTTGGCTTATGTTATTTACTAGAATAAGAACTTATGTTCTGTGATTAATACAATTCCAAATCACTCATCATGAGTACGACTGAACCCTCCTAAAATAATCATTTGTTTCATAATGCTTGGCGAAATCCTAATGTAAAAAGCACTTTTAGAGAAACAGTCATCATTTATCTCAACTGACGTGTTTCTAATCTTTCACCAAGATTCCCAGAATCGAAAATCAAATTTTCAATTATTTCTGCTCATTATTTCCCAAAGCAGACCTGACTCAGGCCAATCCCATAATTTCTTGGGAGACATTTTTTTCTTGAAGAACTACTGAAACATCTGGAATTTGGAGTTCCCCGGGGACGTTTCTACAATTTGATTAAGCAGTCATCTTAAGTGATATGTAGAAGATCACTTAAGCACACGCCCTGCATTCTCCATGAGGTCCCCTTTCTTCTCATTCATTTCCACACATGACTTTCTGGGAACTGTTTGCTGAGTCTGACTAGTAGATCACTGGTAAAGTCACCTTTCTAGACTCTAAGACATGTCTATTTAGGAAACCGAATAGAGCAGGAAAATTAGACAAGGAAGAAAAGCAAGAGTTGGGAAAGGAAATACAGCAGAGATGAATAACAGCAAAGAAAAGAGAAATTCTGGGTCAGCTAAAGTGTGTTTTAATTAATTCAATAATTTATGAGTCTTCTGAAAGGTATGCCGTCTTTGCACCAATATGTAGATTTAGTCTCAAGTCAAGGTATGGGAAGTTTTTAAAAGAAACCTGGGAAGTGACAGAAATCTGTCCTAGCTTCTGACCACAGCAATGTGACACATTTAATTGCTGGGTCCTTGTTAGTTTAGCAGTAGAAGCCAAAGCAAACACTCCCAGAAATGCTATCACCAGCGGCAGCATTCAATCTAAAGTAACAGCCAGACCTGAGACTGAGCCTCCAGCCAGAGCCGTTTCCACCATCATCTATCTCCTGCCTACCCCCATCACTACCTACGTAGAGCACATGTATCCAGAGGAACGCCCACCTCAAGTAACCTCCCACTGTAGGAGCAGGATTGGGTGGGACAGTCAGCCATCAACTTGGGTGTTCTGTCTGGAGTGGGGGAAGAATCCAAACCATCCAGAGAATGTAACCTGAAGTCTGAACCCGATTTAAACGTGTCCAAAGGGGCGGCGGACTTTCGACTCCTTACCTTTGCTGGGGCAGTTTGTAGACACCTTTAGTGTTGACCTTGCTTCAATGTTCCCTTAGCCTTCCTCTTATTTTGACCTACATAGAAAGGAATACCAACTACTCCCTCCTTAAGCAGACAGCTTCTCTCTCCTTCCCTGAACACGTAAAATCAAGGCACTCACAAGGCATCCAAACAGAGTGAACAGGAAGAGTTGCCAAGAGCTGGAGGAATGAAACTTCCCCAAATTAAACCAATTACAGCGTCTCCTGTGACCTCACAGAGGACGTTTCCTGCTTTCAGAACCTCTCACAGTGCTCAGAGCATTGTCTTGTGTTTCCTGCCTTTGCTTTGCCTCTGGAAGGGAACCAGAAGACGTCTTTAAGCTACTGACTATCCCCTCAGTTATTGTATCACTTTACTCTCTGTAGCTCACCCATCTCTGTAGCTCGCCGACTAACCCAGGATACGATTTATTGATTCATTTGGAGTGAGTGAGTGGAGAGCAGTGTGGAGAAAGAGGCTGGGGACATCAGAAAAGATTGTCTTTGTAGTGTTCTCATCATCCAGTAGTGAAAGCTTTGCTTGAACACAGCTGCTGCTGACTTACAAAAGCAGCTTTCTGGCAATGGAGGTTTGTAACAACTTGCCTGAGAGCGGAAGAACTGTGAGAAAATTACATCAGAACATATGCATGTGTACGTGCTTTTTATTTGCTACCGTTATTTTGGTTTTTAATATGTTTTCACCTCCATCGGTTCTCACTGTCACCATGCGTCGGACTGCATTTCCAGCTGGACACACAGGGAGACCTTCCAAACCTAACCATCCACAGCCTATCGGAAGATGATGTAAAATCAGATGTGTCCTCATAGACTTACTGCACATGGGTCTGGCTGTGCTCTTGTTTGCATTTCGAATTCCTGGATGTAATGTGTCTTCTCGGTTATGTGCGTAGGACACACACACACACACACACACACACTCACTCACAGAGCAGTTACTGCTATATTCAAAGGAGCTTAAACTACACACAAGGAATAAAAAATCCATTTTTAATTAGGAGCAAAGGTAGATCAATGACTGACTGCCCACTGTTAGTTCATTTTGAAAACTGGAATTTAGCACCCATGAACGATGGCCTTGAAAATACACAATACTATCCATAATTGTGAATAAAATTGAGTATAGTAACAGCAAGACAAACCATCAGAAGGCACTCTTCTGTGTCACTTCTAATTCAATTTGAAAGAAGCTCCATTTTATTTTAGTTTAACCACAGGCTTTATTGTTCAGCCAGACCTTTCTCCCTTCCCTATTCCTGTAACGTGCCTTGGAGCCTCAAACAGGAAAACAAGCTTTGGAAATATGAGATAAAGTGAAAATCTCATGCAAGAGCAAGTACACTAAAAAGAAACATTTGACAGGTACTCATGCATTCATACTGTACACATACACAATGGATGCACTTTGGTTACTTTATAACAATGAAAGTTGCAGAGTGATGAGCAAAGGGGTCATGACTAGGCAGGTGAAACCCACACATAGAGCTGACCTGAACAAGGGGGAGCTCATGGACCCCAGACTGATGGCTGAGAGGCCAGCATGGGACTGACCCAGACCCCCTGAACATGGGTATCAGTGAGGAGGCTCCGGCAATCTTTGGGGCCTCAGGCACTAGATCAATATCTATCCCTGGCATCCGAATGGACTTTGGGAGCCCATTCCACATGGAAGGATGCTCTCTCAGTCTGGACACATGTGGAAGGGCCTAGGAGCATCCCCAGATGATATGACAGACTTTGAAGATCCCCCATGAAGGGCCTCAACCTTCCTGGAGAATGGAGTGGGGATTGGGTGGGGGATTGGAGGGGCTTGGTGGGGTGGGTGGGAGAGGGGAGAGAGAGGGTGCTGGGATTGATGTGAAGCAAGCTTGTTTCTAATTTAAAAAAAGAAAAGCGCAATAATAGAGGGGAAAAGAAAATCATGCTGACATTCTGAAAACTCATCATACCACAGACTCAATATTTATGTTGACAAATGTTAACATTTGCACATAAGGCATTGGCTAAATTTGAAATAAAGTGCTTGGTGTTATATAGAGAATTTTCTGGTCCTATTTTGACAAATGTTATGACAGCATCAATCATGTTTCTTAAACTTTCATTGCAACTTAGTGTTGATATGTATATAAAAGCCATAGGCATATCTACTTTGTAGTTGATGGTACAAAATAGTGGTTAAGGTTTCTAACTTGGCCAGGGCTTATAGCTCAGTGGTAGGCCACTTGTGCGGCACACACAAGTCTCCGGGTTCTATTCCTGGCACTACACAGTAAAGAAGAAGGAAGGAGGAGAGGATGACAGCAATAATTCGGCTCTGAGTCGGCTGTGGTGATACATGCTTAGAATCTCAGCCTTTGAGAGGCTGAGGCAGGAAAGTTAGCATGAGAATGAAACTTGCCTTGTGCTGCATAATAAGTTTGTGGCCAGCGTAGGCAACATAATATGACCCTTCTTTTAAGGCCTCCCATCCCCATAAATTTCAGATTCTGGATCCAGATGGCTAGAGTTCAAGTATTGACTAAGCTACATGACTTTGAGAAAGGTGATCAAATTTTAGTTTTCTCATCTGAAAAACGGCCACATTAATAACTTCTATTTCACTGAGTGGCAAATGAGTGAATGCACACAAGATGCTTCAGACTTCTTGGTGCACAGAGGCATTGGACTAGCTTTAAGCATTCTTGTTGCTCAAGGCTTCCTGCAGCTCAAACTGGATATTGCATTAATGGCTAGAAATTATTGGGTTTTCTAATTGTCTAGTTCACTCATAATTGCCTGGAAGTCTCAAGTTAGCCCAGTTTAGGGACACGGTTCTTAGTATTGAAAAAAAATTTCTCAGAGTGTTGGCCTAGGAAAAATTCCACTGTGTATGTTCAGTTGGAGCTTACACATCGTTCTAGATCTAGTCGACCTCTTCTTTGCCCAGTCTGTTCTTCCATAGTTCTTGCAAATCTGTGTCTCGACCTTTAAGGTGGAGTTTTAACATCATATATTGACTAGCTGAGGCCTTCCTTCTACCTTCTCTCTTTGCCAACATCAGGATTTCCGGCAGGTTCTCGCTCCCATGTTCTGATCTCTGTAATCTCTGTAACTCCAACCTTTTTACATGCGAAGACCTTTGCTGCCTTCTCTGCCTCTCTCCATCTTTCCTCCCTCCCTCCATGTCCTCCAGCTCCTTCTTCTGTCCTGGCAGTGGAAATAGACTTAGACACAGACACAGGAAGAGGCACTCCAATCCAGAGAACTGCAGAATGTAGTGGTGAGTCTCTTCTGTTAGAGTTAGTCTAGAAAGCACTGTGCAGGGACAACTAATTACACCTAAAATTTAATTTATGGCCCAAAGAGGGATTTGTATGAAGGTAACATTTTCCTTGAGGGTAAAACCCTTTTCATTATTCTAATTTCTTACAGCAACAAGTTAGGTGGCTGGCGGTGTTTTTTTTTTCAATGTCTTACCTTCAAAGGACAGACAATTTCCCCAGACATTCCTAAATTTACTCTTCTGCATTAGTTTTTCAGATTGACTTGCAACATCATTTTACAAGTCTGTGCCATCAGAAGATTTAGGAGATACATTATTAAATTATTCTCCGACTTTATACTGTTGAGTCAGTTTTTCACTCTAGTTTTTTTTTCTTTTAGACGTCTACATGCCTGCATTTAAGCTTCATGTCACCACTAACCTCAAGCCAGAGGCTAGAGAGAATAATAGAGCTTTCTTCACTGATCAGGGCTGAGTAATGCAGTAGTTCACTTTCCCTGGGGCTCATTGTGTGCTGTATCCACACCATCTCTGGTCTGCTCTGGAACTGGTCCAGCTCCAGCCTCCTGCTACATGACCTGAATGTACTATTCTTGGCAGACCCTAAGACTGTACGGGATCTAGCATGCACTGAGAACAGTGAGTTCTTCCTTCCCGGTCTCTTGGTTTGGGGAAGTCTCCCATTCCCTAACACAGTTCTGTGTCAACTGTCTGTACTGTGCCGGAGCTTGACTTCGTGACAAAAAATGAAAGATGTGGTCTCTGCCCTACAGGAGGTGGCCAACTAACCAAGAAGTCAGAAAATAAATGGTGACAATGGAATGTGGGTCACTTCATAACCAAAGGTCAAGCGAGAACCGTCCTACACAGACCTGTGATTGACAGGGTCCTTGGCCTCTGGGGCACTCTGATAGGAAACACCCTTCTTGTGGTAGAGATCCCAGGTCAGCAGTATATCCCAGCCTAACAAGAGCGTCATTTGGATTCTTCCTTTACTATTTACTAAACATAAAAAGCCTTTCAAATTCTTCCGTTTACTATCAGTGAGAAGCAATTTTCCCTTCCTTAGCCACTCCTTAAGACTCAACAAGCCTGTGGTACTTACTAAAGTTTAACACACCCCGTAGTGTGTTCTTTCCCTTCCCGCAAAATTAGAGATTCCTAGAGAGCATGATCTCTGTTCACCTCAGTGTCTTGAGCATAACTGATGCCTAACAGACATTTTAACAATAAACCAACAAAAGAAGCACTTTCTGATGAAAGGTCCTGGGTGTGAAGTATCGGCATCTACCTGCTATGACTCATTTCCTGTTGATTTTAGATTCTGCTACCAGGATGATTTTAGCCCATACCTAAAGTTCTAATCCATGCATAATACGTAGAAGAGACTTATTATAAACTCTGATTGTTTGTCTTTATTTTTAGTAAATGCACCATTCTCAGAAAATACGTGGTCTATAATTTCATAGCTTGAGGGTAAAGACATAATAAAAACAATGGGGGTAGATCTGTTTCCAAAACTACTTTGTCAACATGTGTAACCTTGACCTTGAAGATCCAGTGAAACAAATTGTTAAAAAGTATGAATATACAATATTTATTGGATTCCTACAACAGTGATTCTTACTAACTGAAAAACAATGAGACAGAAAGCTAGTGCTTGTGTGGAACCGTGATAACCTGTTCAATTGCTTTCATGCAGACTGCTTAGCTCCTGCAGGCACTAGTGACTCTGTCATTTTTTTCTTTTCTTTTTTTTTTTTATGAGACAGGGTTTCTCTGTATTGTTTTGGAGGCTGTCAGTCCAGCCCGGCCTCGAACTCACAGAGATCCACCTGCCCCTGCCTCCGGAGTGCTGGGATTAAAGGCACCACCCGCCCGGCTAATTCTGTCATTTTTAACCTTATTTTATTGACCACAAGCTAGTGTTTAGGGTGCTGAAGTAACTTGTATAACATCCCTTGTTGAATGTGTAAGGGACCTAAGATACAAGTCCACTACTATCTAACCAAAAGTCCTGTCCTCTATGTTGTTTATGTATCAGAAATGTCTCCAAGCCCCCCAAAGTAGATGCTATGGACATCTCATGTTAATGCATTTTAATGTATTATAAGTAAAATTAATAATCTATTCACTGTAAAGAGGTAGTATTTTAGGCTGCATCACTATTTAAAGCTTTGATACATCATGATTTACAGGTTTGAAATGGAGGCTCATAACTGAGCTAAATGGCCTTGGAAACATAAGGTAAAAGATTAGACTTACAACCTGGGAAAATCCACAAAATGAATTATCATCCCATTTGAAAACATTAAAGTTGTGGCTTGGCAGGCTTCTGAAAGGAACATGCTAACCTACTGACACCCACCTTCTCCTTAGGGGTTGAGTCAATGCCATGGGAGAAGGAATTTAGATAATTTACTTAGTAACTTTTTGAGCATTCATTCACTTCTTTCTTAAAATAGTATACTTTTAATACTTCCTTGATAATTTTATACAATGTATATTGATCCTACTCACACTTCCTCCTCGTTCTTCCCAGATGTACCCCTACCCCTGCTAATTACCTGTCCCCTTTTCCTTTCTTTTTTTTTTTAAGTGACCCTCCAAGTCCAGTTTGTGCTGCCAATAAACTCCTGTGTCAGGAGCCATCCACTAGAGCATGGTTGAGCTACCACATCCTTAAAGAAAGCTGACTTCCTTTTCCTGAGCTTTCACCTGTCTATAGCTCCTCTGTTAGAGGTGGGGGCTGTGACCGCCACACCCATCCTAGAATGCTGACTGGCTTGATCATATGCAAGTCTTGTGCGAACAGTCACAGCTGCTGTGAGTTCATGAGTGTGATGGTCCATACAGAAGACACTGGGGTCCTTTGGTCCCAGACTCTCACAGCCTTTCTGCCATCTCTTCCATGATGATTCCTGAGGCCGTCCGTGGTGGTGGTGGTGGTGGTGGTGACATAAACACTACATCCGTGGTTGAATACTCTCAGACGCTTGTTCTCTGCACTTTGGCCAATTGTGTGTTTCTGCATTGATTGTTTCCACTGAGTTAATCAGTGAGTTAGAGGTACAGATTTAGAGGGGAGTTTGCTAGTGTGCCTATTGATCAGACCAACAGAAGTAGGCTTAAGGAACTGTAGATAGGGAGATGGAAGAAACATCTTAAGGGCGGGGCTGACAGTAGAACACAGGTGATATGAAGCGGGAGAGGAGATGGGAGAGTAGGGCATCTGAAGGGAAGGGGAAGAATTAACTGACACAAAAGGATGTTTTAAAAAGTTATATGGAAAAATATTTTTTGAAACAGGGTCTTACTCTGTTGCCTTGGATGGTCTTGAACTCACTCTATAGACAAGGCTAGCTATGAACTTACATGTTCAATTAAAATTATAGTTACTCTATATAAGGGAGGTTATTCCTCCCAGAAACCATAGGTTGCCAAATAAAAAGTCTAGTGCCAAGTATGTGATACCTCCTGTCAAATTGTTAGTCAGGGGTGTCCCTTAGACCCCCAAAATAATACAGTACATTGACAATGCTCTTAGTTAGCCCCAGAAACCTGATAGTAAGCTCCTACAGGTGAAGATGCCACATTTATTGGCCACAGAACATGGATAAATCAAGTCAGTACTGACTAGGGTTTTCTTCCCTGAAGTCTAGATTTCACAGTACTGGAAAGGACTATGTAGACTGCTGAGGGAAAAATCAAGAATCTTGTCCAGTTGTGAATCTTATGAACTACAGTAATGACCAGCGTGGACAGATAAGGCTGTGGATGCAATTAGTGGCATGAATGTTACAGAGGTAACCAACCACTTTCTAGCTACATAGAAATAAATGTCTGCCTGCTACAGTAAATATGACCGAGAACCCTATGATTGGGAAACTCACAGCCCCCCCACCCCGCACCCCTTCCTCGGGGGTGAGTACTGAGTTCTTTTAATTATGAAGTGAGTGAAATGATAGCATCTTCTTCGTGCAGATGTAAAATGGCATGACACATATAAAGTGCTTATCGGAGTGTCTGAGTAAATGTGATTTAATTATCCTTAAATACAAATAGTCATTAGTACAATATTGAATCAGTAAATATGTATTCACTGAAAGTGTCAGGTAATATTATAATACAATAAATACAATGAGCAACACATATAAGACTGCTGATCAATGAAAATGCAAATAACATGAGATTAATTATAACACCACTATAAAAGCATTTACTGAGTGAAAAATATGGTTAGGTGCTCGTCCTGTTAATCAAACAAGTTAGAATTTTTGACATCGATGATAAATGAAGAAACAACCTCAAAAATGACAAATTACTTGGCCAAATCCAGAGAGCTATTGACTAAGGGATCTAGGATTGATTCTTGGTTATTGATTCCAGGACCAATGCTCTTTTCACTGTAGCCCAGACTTCTCTTAAGTGATTTAACATAGAAATTTCCTCTTATTCTCTGTATTTTCTGAATGATGTTTTTAGAGCATAGGGATGATTGGTAAAAGCAGTGGATTAAGTAGCCAGATACAAATAGTGTTAAAATAAAAATATAGCATATCTGCTATCACACTCTCAATTCATTCATTGATTTCATCAATAGAAGGTTATGGAATTTTCATGTGTACACTATATTCAAGGGATGTAATAGGTATAGTTATTACAGATGTAGAAGGGTACAGTGTATAGTCTATAGTATATACAAAATGAAAAGAATTTATATGTTCAGTAGATAAGATCACTTGCTTCACAGCATAGGGGGTAAATTTGGATCCTTGGAGTCCATGTCAAAAGACTCCAGACTAGTTCCATGTTTAATGAGAGACCTTGTCACACAGAAATAAGATGAAGTGTGACAGAGCAGGACACCCAACATCCCCCGCTGACTTACACACACACACACACACACACACACACACACACACACACACACACACGTGCATAAACCTTCATTCAACCTAAACTTTAAAAACTTTTGGAAGGATCAGTTCTTGTGCTCGTCTTCCCCCTTCTTCCTTGGTGGTCATGGCTTTTGTTCTTGGTTGGATCATTAGGATCACAGTAGGAAACAGACTTCCTCTGAGATGTGCAAAGTAGTTTAAAGAATAGGTTGTTTGCAGTGTAACAAGCCTGGTTGGAGAATCTAATGCATGACATTGGTAAGCCCTTCCATGCCTCTGTCTGTAGCTTTACTAGAAATGAATACGAATGAGGGCAATGTAGGAGGGCCATTTCCCTGTATGTATAATCAGTGAGGAAGCTGGAAGCACACTACTAAAATGAGCAAACATGGAAGAAACCTCCTCTGTTTGGTATTCTGGTATCTCTCATGGGTTGAACTCACCAGTAAGGCAAAAGGCAAAAGGTACTGCATGCAAGAAGGAAAGCATACAGACATCAGTATTCTTAAGGTGAAAAAAGCTCTAAAAACAGCTGCAAAATGATTGCCCAGGAACCCCCAAAACACACCACCAAGGCAGAGAAAGAAATACCCTGGTTGTTCTTTCTCTTTCATCATTCCACTTCCAGCATCTTCTATTGGCTAAACCCAACCAAAAGCCTGATGCTTTTTATATATTAACCTTGGACACATAAGGAATCAGCACACTTGATGGAAAAGAGATTCCAAATGCCTAAGATGTAGCCATCCCATGTCTAACTGTCACAAGTTTTCCTAATCCTATTTTTGGAGATGCTCACACCCAAGTCCTCTACTGCTGCCTCTGCTGAAGAGATAATTTTATTCTCACTAACCCAGTACCCAGGGAGTAAAATGGTTGCTACTTAGCTGTTGCTGAGGTCTATTAGACACTCAGAGGAAATCTGCAATCAATTGTTCCTAGCTCTTTTTCTTTACTTAAAATACTTTCTTTTGGAAAAGATGAAGCCAGCCTGTAGCGTAGACCCATAGTAAGGAATGACTTTTCCTATTAGCTGCTCTTTGTTTAAGGTGGTGTCACACACCCTGTGTTTAATTAGATGATCTTTGACATTGAGAGTTTACTGAGCCAAATTGAACCTATCACACTGGGCAATACACAAAACTCAATGAAGAGCTATTCATGTTGAGCTATGCAAACTAATATGCCATAAAGATAAAAATGGCTTAAGAAGAGTGGAGCTACTCTTGGAACCTTTGAGCATCAATTAAGCTCAACATTTTTAGCATGGACTCTGGACCATGCTGGTATTCCTACAAGGTGAACCTTGAACTAACAAAGTAAGGACAGCCATTCAGATAATGATGGAGTACTAATGGGAAAAATGCTAAAGTAAATGCATAGGTCCCTGCTCTGCTGCTTAACTGTGGCATGTGAAGACCTTACTTTACTTATATGAGTCTCCACTTTCCTAAATTAGAAAGATACAGGAGTCCTGTAAGTCTTACCACATCGTGTTTCTCTGAGTTGGTACCATTTAAACAAAAAAGCTGGAGAATGGCATTAATAATGTGCAAACAAATGTTTAATTATTGCAAAAGTTTGCTGACAACTACCATGTAGGAGCACTTGGTATGTGTCAACTGCTCTGCCAAGGGTGTTTCACACAGTAGTTCCTGCACAGACCTATCTCTACAACGCTAGTGATTACTTCCCTTCCCTTCACAGATAAGAACAGGCTGCAGGGCCATTGTTACTGTTTATCTTTCTTTCATTGCTAAGGTTTTCCTCAGTGTAGTCTCTGCTCACTTCCTCCAAGTGCTCAGTCCTTACTTGCAACCCCAATTCTGCCCTTCACAAGAATACCATGCCCCTTGTTCCAGAAATCTCTCTTGCAGTCTTCTGGTTTGAGTATTTGACTGTTCTGATTCTATGGAGGTTGGTGCATTTTCACCTCATTTCAAATTGATTTAGTGAGTCTCACACCCACAAATAATGAAAATTTAAAAGTATCAAATCAGGCTTCCTGAAGTTCTTCTGGACAAAACACAAGTCTCTTCACCTCTCACTTCCTACGTTCGTTCTTTGACTGGACTGATCCTAGCACAGAGTGACTTACTTTGCTTCAGTTAGAAGACTTGCCCTAATTTCCTCTTAGTGACATGCTGTTCCCATGTCCTGAAAGAACACGGTGACTGCTTCTGGAAACTTCGTGGCATCCTTGCTGATTCACTCACTCCACCTTTGCCTGGCTAGCACTGCAATTCCTTCTGGCTTCGTCACATCCTTCAATCCCAGCCTCTGTTGGCTACCTTTAGCTTCTGCTGAAGCTCCACAGGATTCACTTTATTCTTTAATAACTGGTCATTTTGACCTGTCGTCTCTTGTGGAACCAACTTGTGGGAAAACAACCTCTTGACTCTTGGCTATTTCTGATGCTTTGTTAAGTACACAATAATGTATTGAGCTCTTAAACATTTCAAAGGAATCCAAGAGGGTTGAGAGATCAGTGAAAGAGCTGAGAAGAGGTTGTCTCAGTTCTTTCTCTGTTTAGACCTGCCCTGGTCACTATGTGTGGACAGGAGGTCCTTCTTCCAGATTACCTTCAACTTGAGTGCATCTTCTCTGGTGTCTACACTTTCCCCATACTGTCAATATTGAGATTAATTAAGACATTGTCAGAGAACAGCTTTTGTTGTTTGTTTTACTCAATATGTAAACGTAGCTCTGTTTCTGTAAATGTTTATTTCATTTGCTGGAAGAACAAATTTCTTCTAAGGGAAAGACACATAATTATTCATCATTTAAAGAGGTTCCAAAAGATTCTTAAATCTAGTAAGCATGGCACAGTGCATGCTATCACCTGAGTGCAGAGCTCATGTCTGCATTATTCATTGCTGCTGTCCCACAGCAGTGAAGAGTGACTGCCTCAGGTGTTGTCAGAAGCAATTCTTCAGATCAGCAAACTAGCTAACATCTCCTGTTCTTACCATTCCCCTGAATTCTAGCATGCTGTGCCCGAGGGCATCTCACTGTCCCATCACAGTCTTGAACTCAGCCTGCCCAGGCTAAAACCATTGCTCATTTTCATTGTTTTTATTTATTTTTTGGTTTTTTGAAACAGGGTTTCTCTGTATTGTTTCAGAGGCTGTCCTGGAACTCACTTTGTAGACTAGGCTGGCCTCGAACTCACAGAGATCCGCCTGCCTCTGCCTCCTGAGTGCTGGGATTAAAGGCGTGCGCCACCAAAGCCTGGCTTCATTGGTTTTATTCTAATAAAATACTTCTTAATTTTTTTCAAAATACTTTGATCATATTTATTTCTCTTCTCAATTCCTCTACCATGCTCCTCACCTCTCCATACTTTCTTTTTCTCAAAACCAAGAAACAAAAATAAAAAATAAAAACCCAGTGAGACACAAATATTAAAGCAAAATAGAAAAACACTGAGTCTGTTTGTGTTGGCCGATGACTCCAGGGCATGGAGCCTGCCCTGGAGTGTGACAGATACACCCAGTTGTAGGCGGAAACAGTGTTCTGCCATTAACCATGTGACTTATTAGAAGCGCATACAGATGAGGTAATAAAAGAAAAGAGAGCTAGACTTCCGCTGTTCAGTCTTTTATACTTTCCTCCGTAACGCCCTAGCCATGCCCAAAAGGGGGCCTGGCTAGTGACGTGGTTCACTGCCTACGTCTGTATACGTCTTTAGTCATGCCTAAAGTGGGTGTGGTTAGTGGTGCGGTAAACCACCCTTTTATTACCTCATCTGTATGTACCTCTAATAAGTCACATGGTTAATGGCAGAGTATTGTTTCCGCCTACACCCAGTGTCACTCTATTCAAGAAGACTGATTTTTCACAGTCCCAGCAGGTAGCAACTGCAAATAGCTTCTTGGGTAGGGGTGGGACTTTGTGTCTCCTTCCACTTCTCCATGCTGGGATTTTGTACAGATCTTGTGCTTGCTGTTACACAGTCTGTGGGTTCACATGGCTGTCAGTCTGATGGGGGATGTACTTCTATATATATATATATATGTTTCTCTTATTGGTTGATGGATAAAACACTGTTTGGCCAAAAGAGGCAAGAAGATAGATGGGACCAGGAGATGAGGAGAATTCTGGGAAAGGTCGGCAGAGAGGGACATCAAGGGAGGCGCCATGTAGTGGAGGAAGGAGTAACATGTCCAGACCCTTCTCCACTAAGATAAGACCATGTGGAAATACTTAGATTAATAGAAGTGGGTTAGTAAGTCAGAGAGAGCTAGCCAGTAAGAAGCCCTAGCCATCGTCCAAAAGGTTTATAATTAATGTAAGTCTTTGTGTGTTTCTTTGGGGCTGAAGCAGCTGTGGGACCAGGCTGGAAAGAAAACTACTGTGATATCAGCCCTCTTATGGTCCCTAGTTGTCACTGAGTGACTCCCAACTGTCTTTCATTCTCTCTCCTCTCAACAGCTTTTACCCTCACTCAAGCTTTTAAAGCCTGCAATTCTGTCTCCACAAAGTACTCACTTTCCTAGTCTTCCCCATCACCCGAGGAAGAAGATATTTTTGCTCAAATCAATCTTTCATTCATAGGATAGGTTTCAGGAGGCCATGTAAAAAGCACTACCCTCAAGTTCCTTGGTCAAAGCTGAATTAAACTGAATGAAGTCAAGGTGAAGGGATGTCACATTCTGCAAGGTCCCTGCTGTGAAAACATGTAGGCATAAGTTCAGATCCCCAGAATCCAGGTAAAAAGTCTGGCACACCGGCATACCAGCCTGTAACACCAGTGCTTGAGGACTGATGGGGAAAAATGCTTAGTGACTGGCCAACGTAGCTGAGTTGATGAGTTTCAGTTTTAGTGAGATAGCCTATCTGAAAAATAAATAAATAAATAAATAAATAAAGTCCCTGCAGGGCCCTCCTTGTTACCTAGCTTCTCTGGGGCTGTGGATTGTAGCATGGTTATCACAGCTAATGTAAACTTTCCCATGATTTTAAGTGCACAGACCAGGGGCACCAAACACATTCATAACGGCACAGCCTTTGGTGCAGTCCATCCTCATACCTCTCTTCATCTTGGAAAACTGAAACTCTAGAACCTTTATATAATAGTTCCTCTTATAACCTGACAACCACTATTCTAAGTACCTCATATAATCAGAGTATACAGTATTTCTCTTTTTTGTGACTACCTTATTTCACTTAACAAAATGTCCTGTGATTCATTCACACTGTATTCAATGACATAATTTCCTTTCTGTTTAAGCTTGAAAAATATTCCATTGTGTACCTTCACCATATCGGCCTACCCATTCACCAGTGAACACTTGAACTGCTTTCATCCATTGTGAATAATTCTGCTAAGAACATAGGCATATATATCTCTTTAAGATCTTTATCGCTTTACCTCTTTGGGTTTTATCTTGTAGCAAGGTGTGGAATCATTGAATCTCAAGGTAATCCTGTTCAGCTCCCTGAAGAACTACAATACTGTTTTACACAATGCTGTACCACTTTACTTACCAACAGTGTTCAAAGAGTCCCAGTGCTATTTTCTACCTTTCTTGGTGGTGGCCATCATAATTACTAAAAGGTAGTATCTCACCATAGTCCTAATTTGCGTTTCTAATAATTAGTGATGTTAGACATCTTTTCCTATACTTATCATCTACTTGTTTGTTGTTGAGTTTTAGAATTATTGTTTGTGCTGTAGTTATTGGTACCTTAGGAGATGTACAATTTGCAAATATTTTCTTCTATTTTGTGATTTCTTTTTTACCCTGTTGATTGTCTTTGGCTGTACATATTTACGATGTGTTGTTCTGGCCATTTTTCTCTCTTTTTCTTTATTTGCCTGTTCCTTTGCTGACACACACACAAGAAATCATTGCCACATTTAGTGTTGCAGGGCTTTTGTGTTGTAGTTTTAAACATGCTATATTTGGGTGTTTGATCCATCCTGAGTTCATTTCCACATTACAACTCCACTCTTGCATATGTGCTACTTGTTGAAAAGATTTTCTTTTCCCCATTGAGAGGTTTTTGGAATCCTTGTAAAACTTCATTCTTTTCCCTTGCTTTTAGTCCATTGTTCTGTTTTTTATACCACTAGTACATTGTTTGATCATTTCTTGCATATTTTCCTTTTGCAAATTGTTTCTGTTATTCAGAATTTGCTATTTTTAAAAATTTTTGTATACTTAAAAAACACTCTTCTGATTTATTTACTTGCTTTCCTTGCTTACTTGTGGGACCCTGTGTTGAAATGCTTTTGATCTTGTCTAAATTTCAGCTATGATAATAGATGCTATATTCTAATTTTAGCAGTTGAGAGATAGGCACATTATGCATGTAAACTATTGACACAACTTCTGAACTAACAGACATGAGCTTGTAAACAAAGAGTGAGTGTGAGGTTTAGGAGAGGTGAGATCAGGGAAAAGGGGGCCCTATTCATGATCTGTACAGTGCTGATGCAGCAATCAAGAATAAAAGGAGAAAACATACTGTAATATCAAGACTATACAGGTTAGATTCAGCTAAAACCCAAACCTTGTGCTTCAGAACCCTGACAACCACTGAGAACAAATTTGTTCTGATTTTTCTCCTCTTTCCCAGTTTAAGAAATTGTAGTTACTCCAAGCAGTACCCCAAGATATGAAGTCATTGCTTTTACTAATGAGTTATCGTCTACTATCTGACCAGGAATTGTTTCTGGGAAGTATGTAAGAAAAGTGTGGCACTCCTGTCAATCTCCCGTTGAAGTAGTCTAGTCAGAACTTGGTGATGTAGTCACACTTCTTAACAGTATTGAGTCCATTTGGCCTTCTAACTGATTCCAGAATTCTCTTTCTAATAAAGGAGGGGATAACAAATACCAAGGGCAACAGCCAACCGGGTCCATGGTTCTCTTACTAGTTCAACTGACCCTGCAAATTTCTGGGCTTATAGTTTCAGAGGTCCAGCCCATTATCATCATGGCAAGAAGTATGATTGCACACAGGTAGACTTGGGGCTGGAGAGGAGCTAAGAATTCTGCCTATGAATCTCTAGGCAGCAGGAAGAGGCTGTGACACTTTAGGCCTGGCTTAAGTATCTGAGATTTCAAAACCTGCCTCCAGTGACACACTTCCTTCAACAGGGCCACACCCACTCCAACAAGGCCACACTTCCCAATAGTGCCCATCCCTGTGAGCCTATGGGGCCATGTTCATTTAAACCACCATATGGTGGAGACATCTTTAATAGTTACAGCTACTTTCTCAGAACTCACTGTCAGCAATATTAGACTCCATCCTTTCTTCACTAGATGACACATTTTCTACATCACTTTCCATCCATGGTTGCTGTTTCTGACTGTAGACTTGGATACTATCAGTGAGCAGAAACCATCACACAGACATGGCATTCTCCACTCCCCCAAACACATTAGTCCATTACTTTCCAGTGTAGCTCAAGGACATGAGCAAAGTGTAGTCAACTTGGAATACAACATAAATTTCTGGGCAATTATTCTTAGCTAAAGAATAACTCTATCGATGGCTGTAGAATGTGGTGGCTCTGATGAACAGCAGCACTTGCATTCCAGAAACTACTAAGAGCATACATTTTCAGTGTTCTCACAACCAGAAAATAGGTGTGTAGGTACTGTGTATGTGAAGTAGCCTCATTTAGCCATTGTGCAACAACATACATGATAAATCCATTTTTGTTGATAAAAAAATAGAATAATAAAAGTAAATGTTAAAAAAAGAATAACTGTCATTCCACCTGTCTGGTCAAAATATTTCAATGATCTCCACTTACCTACTGAATAACATTCAAACTTAGTCTCTTAAAACTTTATGTTTTACTGTGAAATATAGTATTAATTTAATTTTTGACCATTCTTACCTATATTGTCACCTCTGAGCAGTGCTGCCTCAACATCTTTACAGTTGATATAACTGTATTAGAAACTTGCAAAAGAGTACTGAATTGTACTTATAAGCTCACACAGTACTCAACACAAAACACATGATATGTGTACTACAAAGTAGCTTCATGGCTAGTAAGGAGGGTATTCTGTAATGTAAACTTGAGTCATAAGCTTCAGGCTCGTGAAGTAACTTTCAATAAGTAAGTTCTTGGGTCCGAGAATTATTTTCAAATAATTAAATGAGTTCTCACAATTTTTTCACAAGGGTTTCTGATGTTTCTATTTAATTGGGCAAGGTATGTGAATTTGAAAGAAAAAAGTGATTAATATCTTCATAGAATAATACCCTTCTTTGTAGTGTAGGACATTTTGACAGCCCCCTTTTCATTTTGTCTGCTCCACTTTATCTTTTGAGTCACAATCTTTCTCTGAACCTGGCTGGGGCTTGCTGCTATTTCAGGTAGACTAACTGGCCAACAAATCGCTGGAATCCTCTGTCCCTGCACCCAACACTGGGACAACAGGCACATGCCTGGCTTTTAAGTGGATACTAGGGATCTGGACCCAGGTCTTTCTTCATCTCCCCAGCCCTCGGTGCTGGTCTTCGTGTTTGAAAAATGTTTGTGGAGGTGATAGGTTGGTAGTGACTATGCTGTCTTCAACACATGACTTCTGAGGTCACCTGGGCTCCTAATATGTAGTTGGTAGGAAAGAAGGCGCACCTGCTTTTTAATGACTATGGTCTAGAAATGACTACTTGCAATGCTCTATTTAAGCAGAGATGCTGGAACATGCAGAGCCTTGACATGCATCCTCTTTGCAGCAACAACCCTCCAAGGAAAGGGCACAAATCACTGGAAATCAGTCTTCTCCCCCACCCATGAGCATTTCATGAATAATGTTTAAATATCTTGATACAGCGGTAAGTCGATGGAAGGAAGAAGAAATGTCAGGGGACAAACTCGTCTTCATTGTCCTGCTTCTCTTTCCACAGAAATGATTCTGATACACTTTTTATTTTCATTGCAATGTTTTAAGGTTTTCAAAAGTAGCCCTATTTGCTACTACATGTTTATATTGGGTATTGGTTTAAGCTTTCTGAATTCAAAAGTCCTCACTGTAAAGTGGAAGCTATCATGTGGGTTCAATTGATGCAGATGTGTCTTAACCTTGGGGTAGCACACTGCTACCTACGTGTTTTGACAGAGATGGTTTAATTCCTGCCAGTCCCTCTCCCACCTCTGAACAAAGAAGAGCATTTAGCCAGCAGGAGACACGTATAAAACACTGGATTTTAGCCCATTTTGTTTTTTAAGGATTTGATCCCACCTTACTTAGTATTGATACATGCATTTTCCTGTATCTCTTTTCACATTCTTTCTCTAAATGGCCTCCTGTTTTATAATTTCATGTTCTAGCAACTCTCCCAAGCCATTTAGTTTTGTTTTAACTTTACTCTTTCTATTGATCTCCTGAGGCCAGTGCCTGGCCTAGAGTTCTCTGCTAGCAGAACCTCAGGTGGCTGTCTGAAATTCCTTTCATCTGCTTTTCTTCAAATGATGTCATGTTCTTTTCTGACCAGTTGTCCTCTTGATTTAACTCAGACCCTGTAATTCTTTTTTTTTCTTTTAGGCAGAGATGTTGGAACACAGAGTGCCTTGCCATTCATGAAAAGTCCGAGGCCTCAGCCAGCTTCCCTCCTCTCTGAATTCCTTGGTTCCTTGGTTACTTTCTATTTTTCAACTTGAGGGCTTCATGTATTCATATAAAATATGTTTTGATCAAATCTATTCTCCAGTCTCTCCCTTCAAATTCCTCCTCTACCCACCCCTGCATTCCCCACCCCAGCTCCCGGCACATTTTCGTCTGGAGAACATGAGCAATGCTGACCATATTCTGGGCTTGTTGGGCGCGTCCATCTCTTAGCAGCTTTACCTCAAACATATTTGCAATTAGATTGACAGGTTCCATCTGGAGCCACAAATAGAATGGGCAGGAAATGAGGTCAGCGCAGATAAAAAAAAATGTGTGTATCACACACTTGCTATATCTGGACAGCCCTGTTTTATTTAGCAAAACTTGGAAACATTAAAAGGACAACCACGGTGAAACAAACTGCTGGCCATGAAGTCTCAGAGGCCATTGTGCCGGAACCAGTTGCCTTAGCCAATTCTGGCTTCAGCTTGATCATGGCTATCTCTAGTGAACATGGTCAGCAGTGAGTTCTCCAACCTTCTTTTCTCTTCATGGAGTTCCCTGATAACCTTCTGATCCCTGCCTTTTCTGTCTGTGTGAGCCCAGGCATTTTCACTTCTAACAAAGATGCTAACTGACACGTTTTTTTTTCTCATTCAGCTCATGATTGCTCATGAGGCAACAAAAGGCCACTGACTTCCAGCTCTTCCATTTTAATGTGTATTTTAGGACAAGAGCTTTATTTTTTCTGGGCCTTCCTTTAAATCATATTAGCTTCTTACCAACCTTATAGTCCAATGGGTTTTCTTTAAAACCCTTTTTTCTGTGAATTCTGAATAACTAGGGCATTTTATGAGTTGTGTTCATAGACTTCATAATAAACAGTCACACCTTTCCCTCTCACAACTGAAATTTTTTTAATACAGTCTTGCTATGTAGCACAGGCTCATGTCAGATTTGAGATCCCCCTACTTCAGCCTCCTGGGTGCTAGGATTATAATCCTTTAGGCCAATATAATTGGACCTCTGTGTTCACAGATTCTACCTGTAACATGAAAAATAAAAGACCCAGGGACTGATATTAGGGTTCAAGCTTCAAGATAAAGATCAGAGAAGCAAAGCAGCCCAGCCACTAGCTCTTACCTGTACCTCAGGCTAAAAGGGTGATCCTGTCTCCATAAGCTCTCACCAATCCTCAGACTGCTGCCTCTCCTCAGCATGCCTAGAGAATCAATGCCTTCTTATCCTCAGTGTGGCTAGAGAATGAACGCCAGCTCTGAGACCCTGTTCCTGTCTTAAGTACCTCTTATGAGTCCTGGTATTAAAATTGTGAGCTCTATTACTCTTTTAGACTGATTCAATCCTTTGTAGCCCTGGGTGGCCTTGAAGTCATAGAAATCCATCTGCCTTTGTCTCCTGATTCCTGGAATAAAAGGTATGTGCCACCACTGCCTGGTTTCTATGGCTAACTAGTATAGCTGCTGCTATTTTGATCTCTAGTGGCTTTAATAAATCATAAACAATGTATCACCACACTACCTATGTGCACATTCAACCAATCATCAATCAAAAATACATGAATTATTCAATCTGCACTAAGCACATGCAGACTTCCTGAACTTGTCACTCTTCTCTAAATAACACAGCTGTTTTGACAGTTTTACAGTGTATCAATAGTCTAAGTAACCTATAGACAATTTAAAGTATTCAATAGGATGTATTGAGTTATAGGCAAATACTACACAATTTTACAGAAGAGATGAGCACTTGTAAATTTTAGTATTTTCAGAAAGGACATCTTGGAACTAGTTCCGCATGGGCATCGATGTGTTCTCTTTTTCCAAAGCTTTTCATGATCCTTGATTTACCTCCCCAATATTGTCCATGTCTGATGACCAACTATTTGCATCTTTTTGCTCTACACCTTGAGATGCTAACTATGATATATATCCTTCTAGGAAAATCACTCCCAAGTCTGGAGTTACCAGCAGAAAAAAAAAGCTCTTGGCTTTAAAGACTGTGCCACTCTCTTCTTCATGTTCTGTGGTAAGCACTCCCACACTCCACAATGTCACAGAATATAGCAAGGTTCAAATGAGATCACCCAAATGAAAAACAAGATTGATTGAGAAAATACTGCATGATAATTACTGTCCAATGATGTGTCTCAAAAAAAAACTTAACTGCTAATGTTACCCTTGCCAAGTAAAATTCACACAGGCCCCGTATAACTATACACTATTGGGTTGCTGGGAAGTAAGCCACCATGGAAACTATGACAGTATGGGATTGCCATACTGTAAAGAATCCCTGGCTAACCACATAAGTTATATGGAGAAGAGATGGGAGGAGAGGAGAGGAGAGGAGAGGAGAGGAGAGGAGAGGAGAGGAGAGGAGAGGAGAGGAGAGGAGAGGAGACTGTGGGGACAACAGACCTTGGCCAGAGACCCACTTCCCCATCAACCTGGGAGTAGGCAGCTGTAAGACAATGTTTACTAAAAACATGTTTACTAAAAACAATACAGTGCCCTGGGCAATAAGTTCCTGAAAAGGGCTAGCCCATGGGAATGCCCTGACCTCAACCTTTTCCAAAGACTAACCGCCTCTTTCTGACCCACCCACCGCCGCCTCTGGTGTCAGGCTATATAATAACCAGCCAGGGCAGGAATAAAAAAGAGCCTTCTTGAGGAGCCTTCTGGAAGCCACCAATGGGTCTCTGTGTTATCAATCCCGATACCCTCGCCACATTCTCAGATACAGGCTGCACAGCAGGCGTGGCAGGAGAGGAGAGGAAACCCATGGTTTCCTAATACCCAAACGCAAGAGCCAGAGGTGTTCATTTAGCCTCGGCAGACACATGAAAGATAAACTGAGAAACCCAACTGGAATTGTAAGCCAAGGCCCTGACTGAGTCCATCACTATCTCTAGTTGAGTAGCAACATACCATGGGGGCAGACATGAACTCTGCCTGGATATTTGATCCCCGACCCATGAACACAATAACACAGATAATGCTTTATGGAGTTACAGTTCGAGGTGACGTGTTTAGCGATCACTAACAGTAACTCGGTGTTTTCATTAGAGGAATGGATGGAACCGGAATTACTTTCTTTCCTCTTGCCGTAATAAAATAACATGACAAAAAGCAATTTCTAGAAGTTTATCTTGCTGTGGCTCCAGAGGGTGGAATATCCCAAAAGCAAACCTCACCTCTTCTCATTGGAAACAACTTGTGTGCACAGGTAATGGAGCCTTCGTAACCACTCTGCTTTGACAGTTCTATTCTCTCCTTCTTTAAAGGGCCTGAATCAAATGTGTTTGCAGGGTGAGAGTGGAAGTTTATGCCTGTAATCCCCACACATAAGACAACATTGCAAGTCCCAGGCCAGAGTAAGACCTATATCTTAGTTACTTTTCCATTGCTGTGAAAAGACACATGACAAGGCAACTTATGAAAGGAAGCATTTAGTTGGGGGCTTGCTGTTTAAAGGATGAGTCTATGACCATCATGGTGGGGAACATGGTAACACACACATGTGCAACACATATATACACACAGACAGATGCATATGTGCACATATGCACAACAACAATCAAAGTAAGAGGCTACCAGATTGACAGTGAGATCAGGGCAAGGGAATGGATTGGAGGGATGGGACACTGGAGGGACTGGAGGGAGAAAAGGAAAGGGGAAATGATAATAAAATTATATTTTATTAAGATATATTTTAAATATATATGAGACAATGTAGAATTCCAATAAGAAATGTATGGATCTTTTGCAATTAATATAATGTAACCAGAAATACTTTGCCGACCAAAAAATATCTGATGAGCCAGGTGGTGGTGGCACACACCTTTAATCTCAGCACTCAGGAGGCAGAGGCACGTGGATATCTGTGAGTTCAAAGCCAGCCTGGTCTTCAGAGTTCCAGGACAGCCTCCAAAGCTACACAGAGAAATCCTGTCTCAAAAAAACCAATATTGAATATATTGAATATATATATATTGAGAATAGAATAGTGACTAGCAGGTATGTATCTATGTATCTAGAGGGCATGGCCTTGTTCATGCCATCATAACTGCTTGTTACTAAAGTGAAATAGTGAAGGCAGGCTACTTTACTGGAAATTCAAAATCTGAGATTTTTGTGTCCCCATTGGTTCACATTCTGATTGCAGCCATGCTGGCAGAGTCATGAAGCAGTATAAATGTCAAGAGAAGTAATGTGTGTGTGGGGGATAGGACAAGGGGAGGCATGGGGTCTTTCCTCTTTATAAAGTCTGTAGGATTGAATCTTGGGAACAGTAGTCTAATAACCTTATCTAGCCCTAATGACTTCCAAAGGCAACACCTCTAAACACCATCCGATTCTGTTTCTAACTTATTAACACTGAAACCAAATCCGGTTTTAAAGATTAACCATGAGCCAACCAACTCTGGGCAAACAAATGGCTATATGCTGAAAACACAGTCTGTTTTCTACCTAATTCCTCTTCTGGGACTTAAGGTGCTATAAAGTCAAGATATTAATGAACCAAACTACATTTAACCAAAGGGAAAATAATACCCAGATTTATAGAATTTTGGAATTCCTTGAAGCATTCCAAACGTACCACTGTGAAGTTGGAATCCTACAAATGGGCTACCAAAGCAGTAGTGACTGATTTAGCCATGTTTTGAGAACCAGAAAGGCAATAAAAGGAAACTCTGTGATGTTAAGAAGGTGATAAATTCAAGAAGGAGGAGGTCACTAACCAGCAAGGTGTAGTAAATAAGAGACAGGTTGGAGTTATTAGAAGCTGGCAGCTGAGAATGACACCATCCTCTGAGAAGGAATTGCCTCCTGTGACCTGACAGCGCTGAGACCCGGGCCTCTGACATGGGAAGAGGAGCTGGCTTGCACTGGTACCCTTTGGGGGCTACTGACCAGGGTAGGAAGGAAAGAAATTTGTGTGCTGAAAGCAGTTAGTTATTCTAGGAACCAGCGGTTGATACATGTAAAATCACTGCTAGAAAAGCAGAAAGAGAACAGGCAGAAAATCCCATCTTTCTCTTGCAGGATTTCCTTCTGTCTCTTGCGTTCCCATGGACAGAGCTGAGGAAAAACACAGGACCATTTAAGCAGAATAAAAATAAAGTGGGTCTGTCTCCACAACAACCTGTTTCCGGTCACGTGGCTTTGAGTGCCCATTACAAAGACGCTATTTCCCAAAACAGTGTGCTGGCAATGTGCTCCCGACATCCCAGGACACATCATCTGACCCATATTGAAAATCATTTTGTGGGCATGCGGATGTAGTCCAGTGCTTAGAACACTCACTTAGAATGCACAAGGCCTTGGGTTCCATCCCCAGCACCATAAAATAAAATAAAAACAAGCCACATTTCTAATACTTACACCAGCCAACAGTGGAAACAAGCCCTTAAACAATACCTGGAGACTTCTAGAATTGGTCTACACTAAAAACACTGGAGTGAGTTGTTCTTACTAAGAAAAGATCAGAATTTTCCATTCTTGGCTTTTTAAAAATGCTTTTTTATTTTATTCTACTCTGAAAAACGGTAACTAATTTAGGGACTTCCACGGTTAACCTTAGTAAATTAGCCTGTAGTGGCATCTCATCAGTTTAAAGTGAAGTCCTTCAGAATCCTCTAATTTGAGCATGGCCATCAAGGATATATTTGGAGGTCGTCAAGATGGCTCAGCAGGAAAAAGTGCTTGCTTCGGCAAGCCTGATCGCCCGAGTTCAACCCATGGAACCCTGGAGATGAAGCGAACTGACTTCACAAAGCTGTTATCTAATCACACACACACACACACACACACACACACACACACACACACACACACACCTATAATAAGTAAATTTTAAGCATGTATTTTTTACATCACCCTTCAGCCTGCTTGTAGGAATCTTACGAGAAACTCTTGCCCACTTCCACTGCCACGACGTAGCTCTTTCAAAGCTGTGCGTCTGTTTTCCTCGCAGGGAATCTGAACTGTTTTACTGAGCAGGTTTCTTTCACTTGGGTGCCAAGAAACATACTACCAGACCTTACCTTCTTCTCGGCATGTTTGTGAGGTACAGTAACACACACTTCTATTTCTGCGCATTCTCTGTCCTTTTCATGTTTAACTGATGGTACTTTATCGCATTTTCCATGCCCACCACAAGTTTCCCGCGTCTGTGAGGCGAAAGGAAGTACATAGCAGAGCGTACACCGGAAGTAAACGAAAGAAGCCCAGAGACATCCCGGAGAAAGATAGCTGACAAGAGCCGCTGATGTAATTTTAATTAATAGGCTGTGTAAAATAATAAAATCATAGTTTTTAAAAATGAGGTGTTTTAAGACTGATGAAAAATTTATATTCCAATTGCTACTGCTACACAAAATGCAGTATGAAATAAAAGCTGTGAACTATGAAATTTTCATAACTTAAATACCATTGTTTATATTTTGTGGTTTCTAGAAATACCTCTGGCTTATTACTTATATACCAAGCATTATAGATTTTTTTAGGAAATTATTTCAAAGAAATTTCTTCAAAAATGAGATAAAAGCTAACATATCCTTTACTGTCCAGAATCTAATATTTTCTTCTATGAAGATATCTTCTTACACTAACTTGAAAGCCATTTTCTTGTAAAACCTCAGTTCTTGGAATAGGTGCATGATTAATAAGAGAAATAAACATTGACAAGGGCAAGATTAAGACAATGGATAATGGGGTGAAGAGATTTTCCTGCTTGTTGACGCTGCCAGCTCCCTTGGCCAAACCTCACACACCCCAGCACCTGGTAACTGAACCACAGAAGTTTCTCTGCAGACTTCAGCTCAGGAACTTGGGAATCCTAGCTTCCAGCCCCACAATATGCTAAGAAACTAGACACATCAACGTCATTTCAGATGAACCCTGAGTGGGCAAACATTTTAATGCCTTACTACTAGTTTCTTGCCATTTAGTCTTTGGGCCTCAGATTTCAAGGCAAGCAATACACTCCGTCTCAGTCAATTTCAAAAGATCTCATTATCTGAAGATGAGAGTGACTCAGATCAGAACTCCAAAGTCTATAATTGTCTTTATTAGTAACAAGCTGCTATCTGGGGGAGTAAACAAACTGTAACACATTCGTGACTCTGATTGGATGTCCAAAAACAGGCCATGACTGCTTAAAGAGTAAAGCCAGTCACTCTGTGAGCAGTTCATTGTTTTCAAGACTGTAGACTAAAGTCAACAGCTTGAGTTTGGACTAAAGAAACTAGTTGCCTTAAAAGGGATTAGCTTTCTGGCAATGCCTCAAGACGTTTGAAATCACATTAATGTAGTACTCTAACTTTGGCCTTTTAAAGAATTCACAATAACTCCAAGTTGTCGTTCCTTTGCCGTCGATGCTTGCCACCTCATCTGAGATACTGGCCTGTCTGGAATAACTCTGCTTGTCTCCGTGCTTCCTGGTGAGATAGACAGGAAGTAAGTCCAGAATAGACAAGGTAGGGACATGATAAATTCAACTTCTAGAGGGCTAGCCACCTGAGTAGCAGCATGTTTCAATGCCCAACTCCCACCAGAGAGCCCTTATCATCAAAAGGCCTGATTGATCTCTTTCAGATCAGTCGTGACAAGTTCATCCATCAGTTAGTACCACTGATAGCAAGCTGATCTAAATACTCAACAATCATCTTTTAAATTCTACTCAGATCACTAGCCAGAATCTTCTCTGATCCCAACACCACCCCTGCAGCAACTATCGCTGCATCTAATCCCAGTATTGTAAAAAATCTCAGGCCACTGTCACTTCCACCAGATGCAGAATTCTGAAGAATATGGATTCTCTTTCCATTTTCATGTGTGTATCACCTAGCATTAGTGTCAATTAACTGAAGCAAACATTCTGTCTAACATGAAGCCCAACATGTACAGGGTCAGAAATATTTTAATCACTAGTTTTCCCTTTGATTATTTTATGAGAATCTTTAAATACAGAGAAACTTAAAATGGAGATTAAAAAAAAACAAGTTGATCCAACAAACATTACAGTGGGTTGTGTTGCAAGGCAGAGAAATTAAACAAATTACCTAAATGGACAGCTCTAACCAATGGCAGATGTAGAACTGAGATCAACTTGAGTCTCCATTCAGCACTGTCAAATGATGTGTAATAAATCATCATCTTAAATGCAGAAAGCCCTTTCTATGTTGCTGTTTCTGTTGGGTGCCTATAGCAACTAAGGCTTCAGTGGGATTTCATCTCATTTGTGGGAACCCACAGGACTCACACCCTAATCTCCTCTCCATCACTCTCCCGAAAACCCTCCCTGAGATGTTCCAGAAAGAAAATATAAATTATCTCTGAGGTTCCTATTCTGGTTTTCCACTTGGACATTCATTTTCTCTTTGTAGAAGTCAATTAAAAGCAAAATGTAAACTAACATTTAAATAGTCTCTTTTGGGGGTAATTATTGCATCAAATTAAAGTCTATCCACAACTGCTTTAAAATGTTGAAACAAAACTATTAGAATACTGTTGTGCTATATATATTGGGAATGTTTGTCTGAAAATGCCTTAAAGTTCTTACAAGCTAAAGACAAATGCTATTGAAAGGGCTGTGTTGAATAATTAGGATCTGAATCTGTATACAAAAGTAACAAAATACCTCTGTTTCTATGGTATTATGTACAGAATTTCTACTTAGAAAAAAATTGTGAGGTATTAAAATTGAAAATGTGTTCTCATATATATATTATATATGTGCTATGACATTTAAGTAGAATTAGCTTATGAGAAAATAATCAGTCTGTATCTGTCATTTCAAGCATGGTTCAGGTAGCTTTGCTTGTATTAATTCACTTAATTCTTAAGCCATCTGATAAATTTAGTAGACATCAATGCTTCATTTCTTTTACACACCTCCTACCTTCTGAGTGACAGTTATGTATTATATATGAAATATAAGCACTTTATATGCCCAGTGTTATTGATCTTCAGTGTGTCCTTGAAAGATTAGAATCAACCCCACGTAAACAAGCTGAAGACCCACAGGGAGAAATTGCTCATAGTCATATAGTTGTTAAGTACCAACAGAGTTGATAGATAAAGCCACTTCCCTCAGCCCAAGTCCAGGCTCTGTCCACAGGACTCAACCCCTCTCTGATAACGGGCAGAGACCTGTCCTCCTGGCCTTCCTAGTGCCTAAGAGCTTATGAAATCACTTCATGCTGACCTTCCCACCATCTACAGCCTGAGCGTCACACATTGACTTTATTACATACGGGGATGAAGTTCACAAGTTTTGATGTCCAGAATTTCGGAGATACCAACCCATCAACCCTATCTGGGACCACAGGCTTGAAAGTCAATGTGACTCCAGCTTACCCCATTTTGCTTGACCTGGGTAGGATATGCAGTATGGATTGTATCCCACAGGTGAAAGCTGTGGACCTGAGTGATAGACATACTCATGAGTAACAGAATCATAGAAGAGTTTTAGAATTTCAAATTATGATCCAAGAGCTTGCTCTGAGTAGGTACCAAGGGAAATGGGCTCATGACAAAAACTGCAAATTGATCAAATATTGTAGAAAGAATAAAAGTTTGGTTAAAGGGAAGATTAAGGGTCAAAACAGCAAAGGTTGGAACATCAAGGGAGAGAAATAAGAGGGTTTGTAGCTGGATTTGAGATAACTAAGCCAAACAGGTAAGAGTTGGGTCTCTGGGCCAGTGACTGCAGGTTAGCCGTCCCCTCTACCAGAATCCCTTGGGAGGCATGTATAAGGATTCATTGTCCTTTCTTATATTCTTGCTTCTATTCTTGCAGCTAAGTGTAACAGATTCAACTACAAGTAAGCATGGATTCCAGTGAGAAGTTTCCAAGCGATATTAGGGAAGAACATTCCATAGGCAAAGAGTTAACTAAGAACAAATGCAGAGTCTTCATGGCCACTATGAGAATGGAGAGAGCTAAGTGTAACAAGCAGTTGGTGACTAATGGCATGCAGGGTCAGGATCTAATGTAGCACAGGCATAGACGGACAGAGGGGGGACTCAAACAAACTCCATGTGTGCGGGAAGTGTCCGAAGAGCTCATGATCCTTCATGGTCAGGCCAGGTGGCATGCGCAGAGGCTGTATGCCCTCCATCAGCTCACAGAAGCCCAGCAGTCAACCACCCCATAGCAGCCACCACAACCTTTGTTCAGTTTCTGACACTCCCCAACAAAACCCAGAGAAGCAAGCTCAATGGCGTTCTCCTCACCTGGAAACCTTGTCCTCTCTAAAACGTGTATCCCACTTTCCCTTAATTCTTGCTTTTGCCCCATTTCCTATTTTTCTGCAATTCTCTTCAATAGCGTTCACTTCTGCCTTACATACTCCCACTAAAGTCTATGTGAGACAGCAGACTCTGAGCTCCTGTGCCAAGTTCTTCTTTGGTAGCATGTCCAGCACATCAGGTGCTTAGATCACACACAACTGGGCTGTGACTGGTCCTGTTGTACTCAAAAACTGTGTTAGTAGTGATAGTAAGTAGTTAGGCAAATGCACAGTCACTGATAGATTTCACCAAAGACAGGAAATCCTGGCAAGACAAGTCAATGGCAGGAAGCCACAAGGATACAACAGAGAGGGGCTCCTTTTTGGAAATCAAGCTGCTTTTGAACATGTGACACAGACAAGTTACTTGGCTTCTGTGCCTCCCGCCACAGCACTCGACTTATAGGCTTCTAGTGCTGAGGTAATCGGAATAAATTAATAAATGAGTAAATAAGTGAGAAGTCTGCTCATACACCTTGCTATTTGGCATCATTCTTCAGCCATTTCTTCTGCACTGAAATATTCATTCTTGGAGAATGGAGGGAAGCTCATAAAAGCTAATGATAAGGTACAGACTACAAGGAAATTTACAAGACCTGCAAGGCCCTCCTTGGGATTGTAAAAGCAGTAAACATTTGACAGGAGGACTCTCTCCCACAGAGCTGACTTCAAGTTGGGCAAGGAGTTCAAGGGATGTGGCTTTCCTGAGCTGTCACTTATGCTGGAGTGGGTCTTAGATGATGTGGCTGCCTTGAGTCACCCAGCCGCCTGCAATTCCAAAAGCCTGACTGACTTACCTAGATAGGCTTGAGTAGAAAGATTGGCTGACTTACCTGGACAGGCTTGGGTAGAAAGACTGACTGGTTTACCTAGATAGGCTTGGGTAGGAGTTTCTCTAGTCTGTCACCTGTGCTCTGACTGGAGTGAATAGACATTTGTTCACATTTTCCCAGGAAAACTCACACAACAGACAGACATTATGCTATATGACAGCTAAAAGAGGCTTCTTAACGGGAGCTTGCTTAGAGACACATTTTTAACCTGAGAAACTTTTTTCTTTTTTCTTTAAATTAGAAACAAGCTTGTTTTACAGGTCAATCCCAGTTCCTTCACCTTCCCCTCCTCCCTTTCCCCCCACCGATCCCCTATCCCTTCCCTTTTCTGCTCCTCAGGGAGGGTGAAGCCTTCCATGGGGGATCTTCAAAGTCTATAACATCATTTGAAACAAGGTCTAGGCCCTGCACCGTGTCTCTCCATGTGGAAAGAGCTCCCCAATCCATTCATATACTACGGATAAATAGGGATCTATCACCAAAGGCTCCATAGACTTCCCACATTCTGACACCCACATAACTGACACCCACATTCAGGGGCATCTGGACCAGTCCTATGCTGATTTCTCAGCTATCAGTCTGGGGTCCATGATCTCCCCTCTTGTTCAGTTCAGCTGTTTCTGTGGGTTTCTCCAGCCTGGTCTTGACTCCTTGTTCATCACTCCTCCCTCTCTGCAACTGGAGTTTGGGTCAGTGTTTAGCTGTGGGTCTCTGCTTCTGCTTCCATCAGCTACTGGATGAAAGCTCTATAAGGCATATAAGGTAGTCATCAATCTCATTATCAGGGAAGGGCATTTAAGGTATCCTCTCGACTATTGCTTAGTTAGTTGGAATCATCCTTGTAGATCTCTGGACCTTTCCCTAGTGCCAGATTTCTCTTTAAACCTATAATTGCTCCCTCTATTGTGGTATCTCTTTTCTTGCTCTCCTCTGTTCTTCCCCTGACTCGATCTTCCTGCTCCATCATGTACTCCTCTCCTCCTCTCCTCTTCTCCCCATCTCTTTCTCTTAACTCCCTCTCCCCTCCTCCCATGCTCCCAATTAGCTCAGGAGATCTTGTCCCTTTCACCTTCTCCAGGGGACCTCCTTGTTTCCTAGCTTCTCTGGCAGTGTGGACTGTAGGCTGGTAATCCTTTGTTCTGTGTCTAAAATCCATATATGAGTGAGTACACACCATGTTTGTTTTTTTGTGACTGGTTTACCTCACTCAGGATGGTTTCTTCTAGTTTGGTAAGTGATTATCTATCCAGAAAATTGTCCATTTTCTTTAAATTTTCAAATTTTGTGGAGTACAGGTTTTCAAAGTATGACCTGATGATTCTCTGGATTTCGTCTGTGTCCATTGTTATGTCCACCTTTTCATTCCTGATTTTGTTAATTTGCATGTTCTTTCTCTGTCTGTTGGTTTGTTTGGATAAAGGTTTACCTATCTTGTTGATTTTCTCAAAGAACCAACTCTTTGTTACATTGATTCTTTGTATTATTTTCCTAGATTCTACTTTGTTGATTTCAGTCCTTAATTTGATTATTTCCTGGCATCTACTCCTCTGTTGTGAGTTTCCTTCATTTTGTTCTAGAGCATTCAGTTGTGCTGTTAATTCTCTAGTGTGACTATTCTCTAGTTTCTTCATGAGGGCACTTAGTGCTATGAACTTCCTCTTAGCATTGCTTTCAAAGTGTCCCATAAGTTTGGGTATGTTGTGTCTTCATTCTCATTAAATTCTAGGAAGTCTTTAATTTCTTTTTTTATTTCTTCCTTGACCCAGGAATGGTGAAATTGCACATTATTCAAATTCCATGAGTTTGTAGGATTTCTACAATTAGTGTTGTTGAATTCTAGCTTTAAAGCATGGAGGTCTGATAAGATACAGGGGGTTATTCCAATTTCTTGTACCTATTGAGGTTTGCTATATTACCTAGTATGTGGTTGATTTTAGATAAGGTTCTATGTGGGGCTGAGTAGAAGATATATTATTTTGTGTTTGGATGGATTGTTCTATAGATGTCTTTTAAACCCAATTGGGTCATAACTTCTGTTAGTTCCTTTGTTTCTTTGTTAAGTTTCTGTTTGGTGGTCCTGTCTAGCGGTGAGAGCGGGGTGTTGAAATCTCCCACTAAAAGTATGTGAGGTTTTATGTGTGATTTGAGTTTTAGTAATGTTTCTTTTATGAATGTGGATGCCTTTGAATTTGGGGTATACATGTTCAGAATTCAAACTTCATCTTGATGGATTTCTCCTGGGATGAATATGAAATGATCTTCTTCATCTCTTTTGATTGATTTTTGTTTAAAGTCTAATTTTTTAGATATTAGCATTGTTACACCTGCACGTTTCTTGGGTCCATTTGATTGGAAAATCTTTTCTCAACCCTTAAATCTGAGGTATCTTCTGTCTTTGAAGTTGAGGTATGTTTCATGTATGCAGCAGAAGGGTGGATTCTGTCTTCATATCCATTCTGTTAGCCTGTGTCATTGTATAGGTGAGTTAAGACCATTAATATTGGGAGATATTAATGACCATTGATTGTTAATTCTTGTTTGTTTTGGATCTGGTGGGGATGGTAGTATTGTGTGTGGATCCCCCCTTTTTTTTCTTTTGGCTTTTGGTAAAGTGTGATTGTGTATTGCCTATGTGTTTGTGAGTATAGTTCACTTCCTTGGGTTCGAGTTTTCCTACCAGAACTTTCTGTAGGGCTGGATGAGTGGATATGTATTGTTTAAAACTGGTGTTGTCATGGAATATCTTGTTTTCTCCATCTATAGTCTGGGCTGGCATCGTGATCTTTTAGTGTTGGTAGAATCTATCCAGGAACTTCTGGATTTCAGAGTTTCCATGGAGAAATCGGGTGTAATTCTGATAGGTTTGCCTTTATATGTTACTTGGCTTTTTCCTTTAGTACTCCTAATATTCTGTTACTTTTCTTTATTTTAAATATTTTTGAACAGTTTCTCTTTGGGTAAGAGAAAAGTTTTCATTCAATGGCTTTTCTGAAGAGCAATTTGGATTTTTGTCTTGTACAATATTTCAGTACATTTCCCCATATAGTCACAGGTTTTTTATTTTAAAAACAATTTTCCTTATTTAGTCTACAATTTTGAGCTTAGAAATTGATAACTAGAATAATTTTGTTTTTCAAAATGTCTCTTTACTTTTATCTTTTAAAATGTCAGTCACTATTTGTACTCAAAAGCTATAAAATGATGCTAATATTATATATTTGATACCCACATTATGTTTCCAGTACCCTGGTGACACATGGAAATATAATGCGATGGCTATGAAAAGGCTGAGAAAAAAAATCAGCTCGTTGAACAAGCACAACTATGTATTACACACTAAAGTCCCAGGGATGCAAAATGAATTCAAGACAGACTGATAGCTTTGGGAAACTTATAACCCAGTAAAACTAGGAGGCTAATGCAAGCTGATCAATAGTATCTACTAGAGAGAAAACAGCACATAGTTTTCCATGGTCCCTAGGAGGAGCAAGGATTTCTATGCTGGTGGGACTAATGTAAGTTTTGGCCAAGGCTAGTCTTGAACCTCTGGTAAAATCGTTAGTGCCACAATTAAGAGTGAGGTAATCAGGACAGAAGATGTACTGTGTAGTGGCATTTTGTCAGATATGGATCATAGTGACTCCATTGGATGATATCCCCAGCAGCAATCTATGATTCCCTTGCAATGCAGCAGTGTTTAAGTGCTGCATGTCTGGAGTCCAAGTCTGAGGTCAGTGTGAGCAGCAGTCATTCTGGAGGGTTCAGAGGAAGACCAGATGCTAGGAAGACACAGAACTGGAAAGATGCGCAAGAGTGAGTTCAGTCAGAAGCGGTGGTCAGTGTGTGAATGGGGGATGTCTTTCTTTATGTAGGATGTGAACAGGACCAGTCAACGGAGCCAAGAGATTGAAAGAAAGCTCCTGCAGTTTGCCTCTTCCAGAAGCATTAGCAGTCTTCCTCGCAAATAAAGTGGGGTGAATTCCTGAAGAACAGTCAGGAATTGGCCAAGGAATTGACTGTTGCAATGGCCTGGAGGTCTAGACAATTGCGGATCATGTGGCTGAAGCAGAGGCTGGCCAAGACTGTGGCAAGCAAGGCTGACAGCAAGGATCTGGAGGGAGTTCAGAGGCCATGGGGGTTCTTAGGTCAGAAGAGCACACGATTAGTTGTACATTAGATACAGGGAGACTCTCCGTAGGGAAGCTGGTAGGAAGTTATGAAAACAGTTCCCGAAAAAGGGAAACTCACAGGCAACAGGACAGGGAGGGATGGCTGGGGCACTGAGAAATGTCAGGATGCAGAGAAAAACAAAACAACAACAACAAAAAATATCAAAATCTTTCCTCTGCAGCCAGCAGGATGACCCAGCTGGAAAAGGGGCTTGCCACCAAGTCTGCCAACCTTGAGTTCAGTTCTCAAACCTTGTGCGGTAGAAGGAAGAAAATTACTCTTGCAAGGTGTCTCTGATGTCCACGTGCATGTCATGGTGTGGAAATCCTATGCACATACAAAAAATAAATCAGTGTAAAAACGACTATATTTTCCTGCTTTTCTTCAGAAGTAACTAACTGCAGAGAAAATGCCAGGATAAGGGAATAAATTGCTTCTTATTTCTCTTTGCACAATTTCTTTGTGTGCATGTGTGTGTGTGTGTGAATAATTTAACTGGATTGAAGAGTAAATTAGAAGGCAAGATGTATACAAGCACATAACACCACAAAAGAAATCTTCAAAGTTTTAATGGAGACATGGTGCCTGTCTGGATGTTTCCGATCAGATTAATTTCTAAGAAAACAGCATTGATTCCCAGTGAGTCCATAAGGAGAAATACATTCTATGAGAGAAACCCAGAATTGATTTGTATTCCCATCATCTCATACATATATTTCTACATTTATTACTCTACTGACAGATAAACAAAATGACTTTTCAATAAGAAAGAAAAGGAAGGCTGGAGAAACGACTAGAACGGTGAAGTGCTTGCAGTGGGAGCCTGAAGAAGGGAGTTCATATGGCAGCAAGGCATGTACCTGTAACACCAACACTGGCATGTAGAGACAGAAGGATCCCTGGGGCTTGCTGGCTGTTCACCTTAACCAAGTCAGTGAGCTCCAGGTTAAGTGTGAGACCCTGTCCCAAAACGTAAGGTCCAAAACATAAGGTGATAGCAACTGAGGAAGAACTCCAAGGTTAACCTCCGGTCTTCACATGCATGTGCATATATCTAAACACACACACACACACACACACACACACACACACACACACACACACACACACACAGCTCTAGTAACTTGGATTTTACTTTACTTTATTCTCTCTCTCTTTTTAGTGTATATGAGTGGTTTGCCTGTATGTCTGGAGGCCAGAAGAGGTGCACCCTGAAACTAGAGTCACAGGTGATTGTGAATCATCATGTGGGTGCTAGGACTCAAACCCAGGTCCTCTGGAAGAACAGTCAGCATTCTTAGTCACTGAGCCATCTCTCCAGCTCACGTTTTTATCCTCTTGAGACAGGGTTACATTATGTGGCCTGGGCTGGCCTGAAACTCACAATATAGAGCAAGGGTGTCCTTGAACTCTGAGATCTACCGGCCTCTGCTTCAAAGCTTAAAGTGTGTGACATGACAGCCTGGCTCATAACCTAAAGTTTAAATCCTAATCGGAAGCCACTTTTCCCCTACAAGAGAGACACGTGGTCCAATGTCTTCCGTTTGGAGCACAATTTGCAATGACTACTGAGGAATCTCTACTTCCAGAGTGTGTCCCTGGCCTTCAGAAGAAAATGACTCCCTTGGTCTCTCTGTGCCCGTTTCTAGCCCACCTCTCGCTGTTTTATTTTCCAAGATGTTCTGTTAAAACATGGAATGCCCCAGTGTGTTTCTTCTTTCCCACCAGTACTTATTTACATAATCAAAGGTGGGCTTCCCCGCCCGCCCCACCCCCTGGTGGGCGTCACTGCAGCCCTAAGGCCTCTCTGGGTGGCACTGATGAATTATCTGTAGGGTATCACCAGGGGAGCCTTGCTTGCCCCGCACTCGTTCTAAACCTATCGAGGAAGGATGTGGATGACATCAAGGGAGGATTTTACAAGACTCTGTCTAGACTGCCAAAACAATCTGTGGTGGAGAAAATTGCGTAAATATGGGCTACCAGGAAACAGGCATTTTCCTTCTCCCCTCCTTGTGGTCTTTTTTTTTTTTTTTTTTTTTTTTGGTGTGGGACACAGTGCAGCCTGGGCTGGCAATTCTGTAAATTATACTCTTTGAATCATGTAATAATAACTCAGGGACCAGAATGATTTAATGCCATATGGTAAGTCAGTGTGGAGATCATCACAGACCAAATAAATAAATAGAAGCAGCAAGTGACTTTGAGTGCATTTTAACTTCCAAATTTCTTAGATTTATCTGAGGTTTTGTGGATACTCTATAGACTCTCCAAATAAAAACAGAAGGACAAATGATGACCCATTTTTATTCTGTAGTTGAAGAACAGAGCCAGAACTAAAACATGGGCATTGCCTTAGCTGGGGTTTCTATTGCTGTGATAAAACACTGACTAAAAACTTGGGGAGGAAAGGGTTTATTTCACCTTATATTTTTACTCCAATTTGCAGGGAAGTCAGGGTGCAGGAACTCAAGATAGGACTTGGTGTAACATGATAAATAAAAGACCCAGAGACTGATATTGGGGTTCAAGCTTCAAGCTGAAGGTCAGAAAAGCAAAACAGCTGGTCACTAGCTCTTACTCTACCTGGGACTGGAAGGTGATCCTGGTTCCACCAAACCTTAGACTGTAACCTCTCCTCAGCAGGGCTGGAGAATCCTGAGACTTTATTGTCTTCCTATCCTCAATGTGGCTGGAGGGTGAATGCCTCATATTGACCACTGGAGACCCTGCTCATATCTTTTTATACCCCTCTAGTGCTGGAATTAAAGATGGTGTGATCCCAGGTGCTGAGATCATCTTTTTGTGAACTGCTTCTCTTTAGGACTGGATCAATCTTGTGTAGATCTGGGTGGCCTTGAACTCACAGGGATCCATCTACGTCTTAATCTTGAGTCCTACCTTCTGACTGCTGGGATGAAAGGTGTGTATCCCCACTGCCTAATCTCTATAGCTTGATGTTGACTTTGTTTCCTGAATCTTCAGGCAAGCTTTACTAAATTATAAATAATATATTACCACAATTTGGGGTCAGAAATTTCTGCAGAGAACATAGAGAAGTGTTGCATACTGCCTTGCTCCTCCTCAATAGACCAATTGGTTTTCTTTTTTTGCATCATGTTTTATTTTATTTATTTAATTTAAATTAGAAACAAGTTTACTTCCATGTCAATCCCAGCTCCCTCTCCTTCCCCTCCTCTCCTGCTCCCTCTCAACCCTTCCCCAGCCCGTCTCCCAATCCCCACTCCACTCTCCAAGGAGGGTGAGGCCCTTCATGGGGAATCTTGAAAGTCTGTCATCTGATCCGGGGCCCTTCCCCATGTGTCCAGTTTGTTTTCTTATATAACCCCAAGAACACTTACCCAGGGTTGGCACCACCCATCAAGAAGGGGCTGGCCCTCCTCACATTAATTATTAATCAAGGCTTGTCTTCAGGCCAATCTGATAAAGAATTATTTCAATTAATATTCCCTCTTTTGAGGTATGTCTAGGTTTGTGTCACATTGACAGAAACCAGCTATCACAGACATAAGTGAGATCCTCTCTCCCTGCACTTTAAAGTACTTTGACAGAGCGTCCTATGGTTAAAGTAGTGGAAAGGGCATAAATGGTTCCCTTGTGCCAAACAATGCACTCTAGCTAGGACAACAAAGACCCACTCACTTAAGAGATCACCTGTTTATTCCAATGCCCCCAAACCACAACTGAGAAAAGTTAGTAAGTTTTCATCATTGAGCTCTCATTCTCCATTCTCTCTCCTTCTTCTCTCCTCCCCATGTGCCTAAAATGATTTTCTTTCGTTTTGTATTTCAAGACAGTGTTTTGTGGTGATATATTATTTATGATTTAGTAAAGAATGCCTGAAAAGAACCAAAACCAGCCACGCTAGCTAGGCAGTGGTAGCATATACCTTTAATCCCATGACTCAGGAAACAGATGTAGATGGATCTCTGTTAGTTCAAGACCACACTGAGCTCCACAAAATTGATCTAGTCTAAAAGAGAAACAGCTCGAACAAAAGAGATCTCAGCACTTGGGATCCTGCACCTTTAACCCCAGGAATTGAGAGGTAATCCCAATATCTGTCTCTGGGTCATTTAACTATTCATGTTACAGGGTTTCTCGGTGTAACTTTGAAGCCTGTCCTAACACTCAGCATAAATCTGCCTGCCTTTGGCTCCCAAGTGCTGGGATTAAAGGCTTGCACACCACTGCCCTGCTTGGAATGACTTTTAGAAACAGGAAATGGGTGTTGAGAAACCAAGTCTATGTAAACCTGCATGGTATTTTCCTCTCTTTAAACAAGGCATGGAATTCAAACACGCAGTCACACAGAGTTTCAATTCCTACTTGATGTCGCTTTTTTCTGGGTTGTCACTCTGCTTCTGTCATTTCCCCTCCCACTGACAGTCATCATGCTGCTTCAACTCACCCAGATATGCTTGGTTTCATCCCACTGGGAGCCCAGACCACACAGGATCTTGCTGAAGATTACTAAACATTCACACACACATAGCAGGGTGAGCTAGTCATGCTGTGTAGTACGTCTAAAAAATTTAGTGAACTAGAACAGCAATGGGTTTATTTTACCTCACCATCTCCTGGCACGTCTTACAATATTACAGTCAGGTGGTCGTTCAGTTCCAGGTGGCCTGTGATGCTTCTCCACAGGCTTCTCTCCTGCTTTGTCATCTTCCAGGGTCTGTGTGGCCTTTCTACGAGTTGCCTGGAATCCTTCCATGATAACTCATGGTTTCAGTAGGAAGGAAGCCAAAGTTTTCAGGACCAACCTAGATTTTCTTAAAAAAGGAAGATTTGCTCTGATTTTGGATTGGAGCAATATTTAGAGAGTAACTACTGGGATAAAAGAGGGGAACGAGGGCACGAGGAAGGGGAGAGAAAACACAAAGATTTTCAGAAGGTATGCCTTCAAATTATAGATCTGTGCTATTAGGTATTTAAGGTAGCATGCCTACCTTGTGTGATGATCTGAAATGTCCCATTGCATTAGCTCAAACTGCAGCAGATGAGAACATACTTCATTGACTGAAGTCAACTCATTGCAGTTACTGCAATATTTCTCCTGAGAGACACATACCTTTTCTCTCTCTCTATTTTAACCCACCTGCATTCTGCCATGCCTTGCAGGGAATTGAAGTAGACCAGCTCTCCCCATCATACAGCACAGTCCCTTCCACAGCATATAGGCAGCTGGAGAATTTGTGAGTTCAATAGGAAATACAAACTAGGCAAGGATGAACCATACTAATGCATATAAAGGCTTAGACATAGAAAAGAGTGAGACATGAATTCATATGTATAGTAGTTTGAATAAGACTGGCTCCTGTAAATTCCCATATTTGAATTCTTGGTTAGCAGGGAGTGATAGTATTTGAAAGGATCAAGAGATGTGGCTTTGTTTGAAGATGCAAATTTGGCCTTGATAGTAGAAGTTTGTCCCTGGAGGTGGACTTTGTAGTTTCTAAAGCTCAAACCAGCTCCATCTAGCATTTCTCTCCTTCCTGCTGCCTGACAATCAGGATGTAGAACTCCCAGCTCCTCCAGCTCCCTGTCTGCCTGCATTTTGTCATGCTGCTCACCATGATGATAATGGACTAAACTTCTGGAATGTAAACCAGTCCCAGTTAAATGCTTTCCTTCATAAGATTTGCTGTGGTCATGGTTATCTCTTCACAGCCATAAAATGTTGACTAACACAGTATGAATGTACATTGGGATTAAAAAGAAGTTTTGCATCAGAAACCCAAGATTCCAGTCAAAATTCTGTACTTTGACAACTCACTGACACAATCTTCCACTCTTCTCAACTGGAAAATAGGGATTTCCTAACCTACAGGCCATTTGTGAAAAAATGAGAGGAGAAAGGAGATATATATGCATATGTCCACTGAATGTAAACTCAAGAGTTCTGTATGTTAAAGATCATAGGTAATGCCTGGCAAGAGATAAACTAGAGCAGCAGTTTGGAATAGGATATAAGATGAAGAGAATAGGAGAAAACACTGGAGCAAAACTGGAAGATGTTCAAAGACACAAAGACTACACATATGACCCAGTTATGAAACTACTCAGTCTGGAGACACATATCACACTGCATCACAGTTCAAGGTACAGCCTGATTTAGTATGGAAGCCAGCATACATACATAGAGCAGAAATAAAAAGGGGTGCACATAGGAAATAAAGAAATCAAGGTCCCTTGGTTATAGAAGATGAGATTCTGTTCATAAAATACTGTCCTGATTCTACTAGAAAACTAGTAGAAGGTTTTATTAGCCAGTTGTATATGCATTGCCTCTAGCATTGTATGTAAAGCAGAGATGCTCTATGAAGAGCAGAAATTATTCTATTAAAGCCCCATAGAGGCTTGCCATTGATAATTTAGAATGATCATCAAACTTGAACCAATTTAAAACTTATACTAATGATACAGTTGACATGCATAAGACCTCATCAAAAACAAATGAGTCATGTAGAAAATTGTTTCCCATAGAGCAGTTAACTCATTGTTTCTGACTCACATCAGTTCACTGTAGTTTTAAACAAACATAATGAGGATGTGCAGTAGGGGAACAAAAGGGAAAAGGTTTCTCCACTGCCATTAGTGTGAAGGGTGTGATGGGTGTGTCTGTACAGAACTCAAAGGAGAGATGACATGAATTTTCACATTTATGTAGATGGAATAAGATGGAATAAGAAGTTGCTGGAAGGTATGCCTACTTCCTCAAGTGGGATTTTTCTTGCTTCCTTGGTGAAACATGAAATGTTTCATTCAATAATAGAGAATGACTCTATTATTGAGGCTGGTCCTTTATCTATTATCTTCCATGTTTGTAAACCTAGAATATGTCTTCAACAGAAGAGAGGCAATAAGGACCTAAATAACCACAAAGATCAGGATTCATGAGGTACATGATAGATAGCTTCTTGGAGAAAGAGAGATGCCTAGGAAAATCTGATTCAGGAGTACTGCATTTAAATTTGATGCAAACCTAATTTTGTCTATTAACAGAGCCCTCAAATGTGTTGTTTTGGATTTAAAGAACAGATAAAAGAACTTGCAAAATAATACTTTAAAAGCCCACTCAACTTTATTTACATAATTAAGGTCCCGGAGTGGAAATGTATTCAACTGTGCTCTTTATACAAGGGTTTATTTACTGTTACCTCCTACATCGTTTTTTGGTTATTAACTAAAAATCAAAGAGGAGCTCTTGAAAGAAAAAGGGATGTAGCTATTTGGAGACATGGCTTTTTTTCACCTCTAAGCATAGATTATAATAAAGTTAAATTAAATTGGTGGATAATAAGGAAAAATTGATACAATAGATGGTAGAAGAAGAGGGGAATGGTTCCTACATCAGTGATTTATCCTGACCTCCACTAAATAGACAGCATTCTTGTTTCCATAGAAGCAGAACTGCCCAGTTTTCCATGAGTCCATGGTTCTCTATGATATCTTCCTATAAGTGTATGCTCAACATTGAGCATATCTCCTCACTTCCTCCAGTCTTTCTTTCTCCTCCATTGTCCTGTCACCAATCCCCTTTGTTTTCTGAGACAATTATGTATACCTGCTGGTTATGTTAAATAAATGATTTTGTGTATCTATATTAAATCTAGGAACCACAAATAAGAAAACACCTGCATTAGTCTTTCTGAGACTGACCTGTCACTTTGTTGAAAATATTTATTAGATTTGAGTTTTCTAGTAGAATCAGGACAGTATTTTATGAACAGAATCTCATCTTCTATAACCAAGGGACCTTGATTTCTTTATTTCCTATGTGCACCCCTTTTTATTTCTGCTCTATATAATGATACCAAGAATTACATTGAATAAAAGTTAAAAGGGTAGACAACCTTGTCTTCTTCCTGATTTTAGTGGAACCACATTGAGTTTTTGTTCATTTAGTATGATGTTGGCTATAGGCTTGCCACATATAGTCTTTATTACATTATGTCCTACCTATTTCTAATTTCTTCAGGATTTACACCCTAAAAAGATGTTGAATTTTGTCAAAAGGTTTTTCTGCATCTACTAATAAGATCACATGATTTCTACCTTTGTCTGTTTATGTAATGTATTATATTTATTGACTTTTGTATGTTGAACCATTTTTGTATATCTAGAATGAAGTACACTTGATCATGGGGAATGATATATTTTATGTATTGTTGAATTCAGAGGATTACAAGGAATATGAAATTAGGTGTGGTTAAAAAAATACCGTAATGAGTCCCACTTTGTTTCCCAATAGATGCCAAGGCATTTTATGATAACATGCCAACTTCAGTACAAACTCATGCTGAGAATCCTAAAGCAAAGATAGAGTTCTTAATGTACATAATGCACTTTATACCCTTCCCATGCTTATTTTCCAAAGAAAGGATTTAAGTAACATATGCTTTCCCTAAAAAAATTAACAGCAAGACAAAGTAATGGCTATCATTGTTTTCTACAATCTTTTCTAACTCAAGACTGTCCTATAGTTACATATAATTATCCTTATGCAGAGAAGCCCTATAGTCCATGTACAAGACTCACTTTTATTGTTGAAGAACACCAGGAAAGTCTCCAGCTATTTAAATTCAATTCCATCTTCCTAAACACATCTACTTTGCCTCCAGGATTTCCTATTTTGGTTGACAGCTTTATCACTGGTCAATCACAATCAAACCTCACACGCTAAGTTCAATTGTCCAAAGAAGTGGAAAATTTCGGATGACTTCATTTCCATACAATCTTCTTTCCCTTCTTTCCTTCCCTCTTTCCTTCTTTTCTTCATTCCTTCTTTCCTCCCTTCCTTTCCTTTTTCCTTCATTTCTTCCTTCCCTCTTTCCTTCTTTCTCTCATTCCTTCATTTCTTCCTTCCTTCTTTTCCTCCATCCTTCCTTCCTTTTCCTTTGGCACTAATCTATTCTCTTATGTTGTTTACAATGACTTAGAAATTCCAAAGTACCATAAGGTTGATCCATTAAAGGATCCCATGTGGAATTTTATTTTCTATCAAATGTAATGCTTCCACTGTAATTGAATATTACCTTACATGGGAGTCTTCTGCATCAATATGTAAACTTCTAATTATTCAAGTGATCCTAAACTTAAAGTAAATATGACTCATTTGTGGCTGGATCAAAGTACATATTGGTGACCAAAATGTGCAAACTGAAATACTGACAGCATTTTCGAAGCGACTGCTTCAAAATCAGAGGACCTCATCTTATACTTATTCTCTTAGACAAAGGTTGAAATACTTTTTCTATTCTCTGCACTGGACTAACTCAACTAGTTCTTATACAGAGGAAACCCATGAAACCCTAATCAATATGAAATACTCACAAATAAATGTTATTATTTCAATATTGCCTTTATAGTCATATTTGTAGTCATCTATTTTCAACAAACTGCTTGGAAGAAAATTTCATTTAGTCTGTGTGTTTTCACTATAATGTGAAGTGTGTGTGTGTGTGTGTGTGTGTGTGTGTGTGTGTGTAGGTGTTTAATGGACATTTCTCAAATGAAACTGAATCAAGTTATTCTCTAGTCATTTCAACTGAGATGTTTCTCAGGTGTTGCAATCTCTAATTCTTTACCAGGCATGAGACGCTCATGTGAGAGGTGCCTGAATCAATGCTGATGAGGGTGACATGTTCACTTTTATTTTTGTGATGCCTATAAGGCTGCCGGTGTAGGGCAAGAATCTTGTCTTGGGTCAGATTTAATAAGCCGTGCTGTTTGTACATGCTAATGTAATAGATGCCACCACTTGCTCTTGAAACAGTTGCAGCATGATTAATAATTATAAAGACCCCTGGAGTATGTGCTTTTTGTAAGCTGCAAGCTCTTACTCACCTGAGCTTGTCTTTATTTTAAAGAACAAACTTTTTTTAAACAACAACATTTGTTTTAAAGGATTAGCAGCAACTGCAAACCAAGCAATAATTTTAAAATTTTAATTATTGTATGCAATCTGCTTTAAAGTGACTAAAGCCTAATAATTGGCTCAAACGTTTGCTTAATAGGCATAAAATAGGCCAGCTGACGCAAACACATTTTGAACTATTGAAGCAGCAACTTACTCAGATACACTTGCAAAATTCTCACTTAGCTTGCTTTCAGGAGTTATGGAACACAGCATACTTCCTCAGTTCCCTGGTAGCATATTAGCACCTCCTGCCCTGGTTATAAAAACCCAGCGGGACTTTTTTCTGGATACTACCTTGCATTCCTTTTTAATGGCTTTTCAAAGAATGTCTTTAACCTTAGCTACTCTTAAAGGACTAAGCAGAGAGAATGAAATGGTACAGGAGACAGCTTCCTGAAAGTAACATCAGTAGCATAGACATTGAGATTGACAATTAATAAATGGGACCTCCTGAAACTGAGAAGCTTCTGTAAGGCAAAGGACACAGTCAGCAAGAAAAAAAGGCAGCCCACAGAATGGGAAAAGATATTCACCAACCCCACATCTGACAGAGGGCTGATCTCCAAAACTTACAAAGAACTCAAGAAGTTAATCTCCAAAACACCCTATAATTCAATTAAAAAGTGAGGTACAGAGATAAATAGAGAATTCTCAATAGAGGAGTCTAAAATGGCTGAAAGACACTTAAGAAAGTGCTCAACGTCCTTAGTCATCATGGAAATGCAAATCAAAAAAACTCTAAGATACCATCTCACTCCTGTCAGAATGACTAAAATCAAAAATACCAATAACAGTTTATGCTGGAAAGGATGTGGAAAAGGGGAACACTCCTCCACTGCTGGTGGGAGTGCCAGCTCTTATAGCCATTTTGGAAATCAGTATGGATATTCCTCAGGAAGATGGGACTCAGTCTACCACAAGACCCAGCAATTCCACTGTTAGGCATATACCTGAAAGATGCCTATTCATACAACAAGGACATCTGTTCCACTGTGTTCATAGCAGCATTATTTGTAATAGCCAGAACATGAAAGCAACCTAGATGCCCCTCAACTGAAGAGTGGATAAAGAATGTAGTACATTTACACAATGGAGTACTACTCAGCAGAAAAAAACTCAGCGGGAGATAAAACAATGATATCTTGAAATTTGCAGGCAAATGGATGGCAGTAGATGAAACCATCCTGGGTGAGGTAACCCAGTCACAAAAAAAAACCAATCATGATATGTACTCACTAATATGTGGATTTTAGACATGGAGCAGGGGACTGCCAGCCTACAATCCCACAGCCAGAGAGTCTGGGAAACAGGGAGAACCCTAAGAGAGATATGCATGATACCCCGGAAAAGGAGAATGAGCTGCTTGGAGGGGAGACGGAGCAGGGAGACAAAGAGGAGAAGAGGAGGGGAGAGGAGGACATGGGGGAACAGGAAGGTTGAGTCGGGGGAAGAATAGAGGAGAGCAAGATGAGAGATGCCATAATAGAGGGAGTCATTATAGATTTGAGGAGAGATCTGGCACTAACTAATGAGATTTTCAGGGATCTACAAGGATGACACCAACTGGCAATCTAACCAATAGTGGAGAGGCTACCTTAAATGCCCTCCCCTATAAGGAAATTGATGACTACCTTATATGCCATCCTAGTGCCTTCATCCAGTAGCTGATGGAAGCAGAAGCAGATACCCATGACTAAACACTGAACTGAACTCCTGGAACCCAGTTGTAGAGAGGGAGGAGTGATGAGCAAATGAGTTAAGATCAGGCTGGTGAAACCCACAGAGACAGCTTACCTGAATAAGCAGGAGCTCATGGACCCCAGACTGATGGCTGAGAGGCCAGCATGGGATTGATCCAGACCTCCTGAACGTGGGTGTCATGAGGATGCCTCGGCAATCTATGGGGCCTCAGGTAGTAGATCAGTATTTATCCCTGGCGTAAGAATGGACTTGGGGAGCTCTTTCCACATTGAGAGATGCTATCTCAACCTGGACACATGGGGGTGGGCCTAGGCTCTGCCCCAGATGATATGACAGATTTGGAGATCCCCAATGAAAGGACTCACCCTCCCTAGGGAGTGGAGGGGGGATGGGGTAAGGGTTGGAGGGGCTGGGGGGCTTGGGGGGTGGAGGAGGATGGGAGGGAGAAGGAGCTGGGATTGACATGTGAAGCAAGCTTGTTTCTAATTTAAATAAAAAATAAAATAAATAAAGGACTAAACGGGCTGCTTGGCTTCAGTGCAAATGTAAGGGCTGAGATGGCTCAGCAAATTCATATTCTATATAGGAAAGTCCACAGAGGAAGAGAGAAGCAGAGAGAGATTTAATATCTGCCTAAGAGGTTACACTACCAGTGGTGCTGTAATAGAGATCAAATACCACCCCAGAGGTAAAGAAGATGAGTTTTATCGGTTATCTACCTCAAGAGGTCTGACCTAAATGATCAAACCTGAGACTCTCATTGAGTTTCTCCAACTATCTTGGTTGTTGAAGAGGTCAATTCTTATTTGAGCCCTTTAAAACAGCCCCATCTGTCTAATTCAACTGGATTGCTGAACCATCATCATTTTTCAGCATAACAAGAAAATTGAGAATCAGTTGCTTTTTCTGCTTCCAAACAATGCTGTTCACTTCAGAAAGCTCAACCCAGCTAACTTTCCTGTTCTGGCCTCTTTTCACAAGTTTCTCTGGCTGGCTCTATTCTTTCATTTGACTTTTCCTCTCATTATCTTTTCAAATTTCAAAGAGGCATGTGTCGGGGCGCAGTCAGGTTTGGGCAATCTGCTTAGGGCCAGAAGGTGTGGTTAGGGTGGAGGTGGTGGGACGGCATTCTGGCTGTTTTATTTTCTCATCTCAGGTCCTGGTTTTAAAAAAAAAACGCAAGCTGTGTATTGTGTGGGTGTTTTTTCTATGATGTGCAAGTACGCACAACTCTATTTCTCAAGTGAGTAACTATGAGTGTACATATCTTGGAATAATCCATGAATTTATGTAAACTACAAAGGAAACTGTACACTCACAGGAAATTTTACGTGGTATTCAGCTTTTCAAACAATGCAACCAATCAGTACCAACCAAACTAGTTGGCAAAAAAGAAGTGGAAAAGACCGTGCTTCTGTTTCTCTTATTTTTAGTGGCAGTAAGTAAGCTGTTTATTTGAAAAACATCACTTTAGTGAATAAATGCCTTCATAAACCCAGGAGAACTATAATCCAGGATTGTTTGAGTTATAGCAACATAATGCTCCATGGTTAGTTTTCCAGTGGAAAGGAGATAGTTTAGTGATTCACACAGAATTTCTGAGACACAGAAGAAATCTTTATAGAAAAATGTTTTATGTATTGCTTATGATATGAGAGAAGGGGCAGAAAGAGGAATTTAGAACTGGCCAAAGAATGTTGGAGCAGAGTGAGACCTTAGGAACTCTCTGGAACATTCCCTCATTTCATAAACAGGCATTCTCTGCCAGTCAAATGAATACTTCTAAGTCATCACCCTGTTAGGAAGAGGAGGGACCTAGCTTTTCTGCATTTTCATTAAATTATGTAGCATTTTAACAATTTGAAACATGTAAATTGTACTCACATATTTTAATACATGAATCTACTACATAGCAATCCAAACAGGGTACACATGTCTCCTCAGCCATCTATCTTTTCTTGTGGGCATGTATGTCTGTGTACATACACACACATGTGGAGACCAGAGTTCAATCTTAGACGTCATTCACATTGCTGTTTTTTTGTTTTAAATTTTTATTAACCCAGTGGTGATGGCACACACCTTTAATCCCAGAACTTGGGAGGCAGAGACAGGGGTATCTCTCTGAATCTGAGGCCAGCGTGGTCTACAGAACTAGTTCTATTACAGGCAGGGTTACATATATATCCAAAAACAACAAAAAAAGGTTTTTTTGAGAGTTCCATGCAATGTGTTCTAATCATATTTACTTCCCCTCCCCTAAATCTTCTTCAATTCACCACCCTCTTTCCAACTCATCGAACTTTGTGTCATTTTTTTCTTCAGTCCTTCAAGACCAATTTGTGTTTTATAAGGTAGGGTCTCCCAGGCCTAGAGCTCATCAAGTAGGCCATCAAGTCGTAAGAATCTGCCCATTTTTACTTCCCCAGTACTGGAATCATGAAAACACGTCACTACACCAGCTGTTTTACATGAGCTCTGGTATCAAACAGGTCCTTGGGTCTACAAGACAAACACTTTCTCAACAGAGCCATCACATTTATTACTTCTTGGTGGTGAAACATTCAAACTCTTTCCTGTGAAACAAACAAAAAAAAGTGACAGAGTATATAATCATTACCTATAGTCATGGCCTGTGCAGCAGACCACCAGAACTTTCTTCTACCTAACTGTAAGTTAACACCTGTTAATTAGCCTTTCACCACTCATTCTCCTCCCCTACTCTCACCAGCCTCTGGTAACTGCCATCTCCCTCTCAATAGCTAAGAGTTTGACTTCTTTTATACTCTGCTATTGGTGTGGTCATGCAGCATAATGACCTCTGGTTCCACTAATGCTTTTGCAAATGATAATATTTCATTCTTTGTTGGATGGTGATGGCACAGGCCTTTAATCCCAGCAGTTGGAAGAAGAGGCTAGTCTCAGGATATCCAGGACTGGTACACAGAGAAAACTTGTCTTGAAAAATGAAACCAAAGAAAAGGAAAATATTTCAGTCTTTTATAAGTTACGCATCATAATGATTTATGTATATGAGCCATGTTTTCTTTGTTCATGCCTCAGTCAATGGGCACTTAAGCTGGGATTATTTTCTTTCTAGCCCTAGATGGCTCAACCCAGCCCCCTCAACTCAACCAGCTGTATACACCTCCCAGCTATGCCTCGTGGCTGTCCAGACAGGGGAGGAGTGTTCATCTCAAGTTCCAGGATAAAGCCCCCATCCAGGTGACTGGCTCAGTGCGCAGCATGGGTGAGGTGGCAGCTCACACTGTGTGAGAAACAGTGTGGGTTCTTAGCCTCACCAAGCTGCTAGTCTGGAACACGATCATTTTTGAGTTTGGGTGTAAGTTTTGATCAGGAACCAGGGTTCAAAATTCACACAATCCACCTTTTCTGACATCATGTAGGATCTCCAAATTTCAATTTCCTCATCCACAAAACACTGATTATATTATCTACTCTTTATCAGACCCTAAAGTTATTATATAAAATAATACATATCAAAAGTATCTCTTTACCATCATATAAAACAAGATGGCGGATCCCTTCAAAACATAAGGAGTTCTTATTTACACTCAGAACGGTTAGATGTCCAGTGTTTGGCAAAAATTAGTTTCTAAACAATTGACTGTTTAAGCCAATTTAAGTTTGAAATCTATATCAACTTTTACATGCATGACTCTGTCTCTTTCCTTATCTAGCCTGTGAGATGGAAGGAATCAATATATCCAGTCTCCAAACAAGATTCTGGGAAAAACTTTGGTGCTCCTGCTCCAGGCTGTGGAACAAGTCTGATGATTCCATTTGGAATGATGTCCCAGATGTCATCAGAGTTCACACATTCTGCCCTTTCAAGAGCCCACCCAAATTTTGCCTTCATATTAAGGCTTCCAAAACCCATCTAGGCAAAACGTTAAATCTGATTCCTGCCCACAGCCTACTCTCCTATAGTCTCTCTGATTTTTCTCTTTATAAATTACTACATATTAATTCCCTAGATAATCTGGTTTTTGTTTAAGGAAAACACAACTTTCACCTTAAAGAAAATAAGAGATAGCTTATTCTTGAGCCAAATAAGAGTGGTCATGTCCTGGGAACATGGATTCAAGTTTCCTGAAATAGCCTGTTCTAGTATTGAAATGGTTTCATGAAATTTTAGGTTACAGAGCAAAATAAACTCATACGTAAACTAAGGTGGTTTTAAAATACATTGGTGGAAACATTAGGTTGTCAGGTTAGAGTAAAGTGGAGAAATGCTTGCTATGGGTTTCAGAGGCTGTCTGGGGGTATTCTCGACTTTTGAACTGGTAGAAGCTAATGGTCTGTTAAGTAAACACATTACAGAAGGTTTTATCTGGTCAAATAGCAGAATACAGACATGGGTAATGAATAATAACTAAAGAAAGTAAAGACAGAACAAGATAATTTGTCTCTGAGTGTGCAATATGTTGCCTCTTCATAGTTAAATTTAGAAGCTTTAGCATAGGTGTGGCTTTTCCTTGGGACTTCAATTCATGGTTTATATTTCACGACATTTCATCCTAATTCCCCTCCCAACATTACAAAGTATAATATAAACATCATGATGTCATGGAAAGTCTAGTGCTTTGTTTGCAGAATACCAAGTGAATTGAACAAAGAAATGAATGCATGAGGTTTAGTCCCAGATTTTAACAGCAGGATAACATCAGGTAGGATTTCCGGCTCTGCTCCTGTCAGCTCTGTTCTCCTTAGGGGCAGGCCACTGAATCCTGGTGCCTATGTTCTACCATTCACACTTATATTCTCTACAGTCAATGGGACATTTTTAAATGAAAATTTTTTGTAACTTGGTGAGTCTTCATTGCCATGGTTGGTGTTGTTTGGTTGCCACTTAAATGCTACCATTAGCAGTAGGAATACCACCTAGAGTTCAAGAAACTCTTAGATCCCATGAATTGAAGTGCAGCTGCTTAAACTAAGCCATGGAAAAGAATCAAGATAAACTTCCCTTCATTTCTCTACTGCATCGTTAGACTCTCAGTTTTCCTAAGAAGTACACACACACACACACACACACACACACACACACACACACAGAGAGAGAGAGAGAGAGAGAGAGAGAGAGAGAGAGAGAGAGAGAGAGAATGAATCTAGATTATGTTAATTGAGATGTTCTACCCATTGTGGGCAGAACCATTCTGTAAGATGGAGATCTTGGAATGTTTAAAATGGAGAAAGCAAGCCAAACATTATGATGCATGCACTCATGCTCTCTCCTTCTGACTACAGACGTAACGTGGTCAGTTGCTTCCAGCTCCTGATGCCTTAGCTTCCCTGCCATGATAGATTGTGACCCGAAACTGTGAGCTAAAATGAAACCTTTCTGCATTGAAAAAATAATGAGGAGGCAGAAAAGGAGTGGGAGGAGGGGGAAGACAAAAAGGATAAAATAATTTTAAACTTCAAAAGATTAATGCTGGGGGATGGAATCTAAGGTATGAGCACCAGCTAGAGCAGGAATTAGATTCTCTAAGATACCTTTTCTTTTCTTTTTGTCTCACAGTAATTTAGAATGTGTTACTTTATATAAAAACAATTAGGATTTTCTGTTTTATGATAGCTACTAATCTTCTTCCATGTCCTTAAAATTCTGACTCCATTCATGTACATCTTCCTGTAAGTGTGGACTGAGAAGTACTTTAGAAAACACTTGACTTCTGGGTCTTTCTGCAGCTCCATTAAACTGAAAGTTCCAGGAGAGAAGGATGCCCAAGTTGCTCAACACCTAAGATAGTGGGCACCCAGCAGGCACTGAATAAGTACTGTTGAGTGAGTGACTGATCGAGTGAGTAAGTAGGATGGAGGACTCATGAGAATTCGTATCTTCAAAAGTTCCCTTGATGGAACCAGTGAGAGATTGTCCAATGTAACCACAGTGGAGAAACCAAACTTATACTTTCCGATTATTCATCACTGTGTAGTACTGACGTCATCACCATCCTAGCATTTGTGACAACTGTAAAGCTTGTGAACTTTTCAAACATGCTCACTGTTACATACTTAGATATATCAGCTTGATGAGCTACTATAAATTAGATGATTGTGTAGTATTACTTATGTCAAGAAATGGGAAATTTCTGTCTCACCGATGTCTATGGCCCTGTACCTTTTCATACTCCTGACTTCCTCTTACTCTGCTGAAGGAAATTCCACCATGATTTTCTGGTATCCTTGGCTATGTTTTTCTTTACTCTTTTCTCATCTAAATATAGTCCCCTAAACAAAATAATTTTGTTTTATTTATGAAAAGGCAAAACCATACAGCTTAGATTGTTTTGTGTCAACTTCTTTCACTCAGCCTACATCCGTTTTCTTGTGATTGTCTGCAGTTTGCCTTTCTTACAGTTTATATTCCCTTGTACAAAGAGGTTAATGTGACTTTGGTCTATAAACCCAAGTGTAGTCTACAAAGTTGTGCTATGAGAAAGTATATTCAGCAAACAGGTTGTACTTACCAATGGACAATTTGATCAGTTTCACAACTCTCCCAGTGGACTCTTCCAGTCTTTCTAATTAGGTAAGATAGGATGCCCAAAGAGCTTTAGAACTTTATTAAAGGTGAGAAGTGGATATTGGTGCTGGAGCCAGGATAGATTTTTCTGTCTCATCTCCTTGTTCTTCAGCGACTCACTTGCACCGGAATGTGGGGAGCTCAGAAGGCATTCAGGCCACTGGGTCTGTGTTTCAAAAACCATATATGTAAATTCAGAGGAAGATATTAGTAATGAAATGAATCTGAAATAAAAGATAAAACAACAAACTACCATTATCATATCATAATCAATAATTATCATAACATAATAATTGAAATAAGAACTCTTAACATTACTAGTTGGTCACCTTTGTACAGTAACACAAGGCACAAAAGTTAAGTTTGTGTTCTGTGAGATAATGATCTTTGCTGTCTATCTAAATTAAAAAGTCAAAGCAAATGGAGAAAAGTGGTCCAAGAGAAATGAGGAGATGGTCTCAGCAGCAGACAGTGTGATCACACATCTCCTATCCCTCATTCCCAATTTTCTATTGTCTTAAGGGTCTGGATCTTCCCCCCATATTATAGCAGACATGAGCCACATGTGTTACTGAACTCTTGAAATGTGCTCTTCATGTAAAAGATACACCAGGCTCCAATGATTTACAGTAAAACAATTAATATAATATTCCTTAATATCTTACATTGATTATATGCCCAAATGATATCATTTATATACATTGAGTTAAACAAAATGTATTATTAAAATGAAACTCATGTTTATTACAAGTTTCTGAAATGTGCCTCCTAGAACTGTTAAAAATTGAGCATGTAACTCACATTATGATTTGATTAACAGAACTGGCCTAGGACATGGGACACCAAGAGCAGAAGGCAATCTGCCAAACACTGAGGTGACTTTTACCATAGTCAGGTGAGGTGGTGCAGATTCCAACAAATAAAACTGAGACACCAAAGTAAATATGTGTTCTTACATGGCTGATATTATTTTAACTGATCTTGGTAAAAGGATACAGCATTCATCTTTTGTGTGTGTGTGTGTATGTGTGGCCTCATTAAGCAATCTAAAATATCTGCCATTCTTTTTTATGTTTTTGTTTAAATTAGAAACATGCATGCTTCACATGTCAATCCCAGCTCCCTCTCCCACCCCTCCTCCCTTGTTCCTCCACCAGTACCCACTCCAGCCCCCCATCCAATCCCCACATCATTCCCCAGGGAGGGTAAGGCCCTCCTTGGAGGGATCTCCAGAGTCTGTCATTTCATTCAGGGCAGGACCTAGGCCATTCCCCATGTGTCCAGGCTGAGAAAGCATCCCTCTATGTAGAATGGGCTCCCAAAGTTCATTCATGCATTGTGGTAAACACTGATCTACTATCAAAGGCCCCAGAGATTTCTGAGGCCTCTTCACTGACACTACATTCATGGAGTCTGGATCAGACCCCTATTGGCCTCTCAGCCATCAGTCTGGGGTTCAAGAGCTCCCCCTTGTCCAGTCAGCTGTCTTTGTGGGTTTCACCAGCACGGTCTTGAACCCTTTGCTCATCACTCCTCCATCTCTGTCACTGGGTTCCAGGAGTTCAGTTCAGTGTTTAGCTGTGGGTATCTGCCTCTGCTTCCATCAGTCATTGGATGAAGGTTCTAGGATGGCATATAAGGCAGTCAATGATCTTATCATCAGGGAGGGGCTATTAATGTAGTCTCTCCGCTATTGCTTAGTTTGCCAGTTGGTGTTATCCTTGTAGATCTCTTGAAATCTCACTAGTGTCAGCTCTCTCCTCAAACCTATAATGACTCCACTTATTATGGTATTCATCTTTTAAAGGTATTTTAAAGCTGAAAATTACAAAAGTTAGATGACAAAAACAAACCACACAGCCAAGGACATGAGTGAACTAAGTCTGCTTCCAACTTCATCTTTTCAACCCCAAGTACTGGACCAGGGAAGCAGCTGTTCTGGCAGCAGGATCAGGTACAACAGGCCCTGCTTCTGGGCCTGTGTTCCAGTGTCTGGGGATCGCCTGGGAACTGCACAGAGCTTCCAATCCTGGTGGGAGCCAAACACCCCAGACTCAAGGACTTCTCTTCCACCAATGAGACCAGGAAACCAGAGGAGCCAGGGAGACCAGGGGAGCAGCTGTTTTGGCAGGATCAGTTACAACAGGATCCAGCAAAGGGTTCAGGGGACCAGGTGGGAGGCTAAGCGCCCCAGATTCCTGTTCTTCTCCACCCATGGGACCAGAATGAGGACAAGGAGTAGAAACTACCAGATTATTGGACTTCCTAGCACCCACCAAAAGGGAACTCTGGTCCCCTAACCACCAGACCAATAAGGGGCTCTTTCTGCACCCACTAGAAGAAGAGATGGGAAAGAGACAATACAAAAACACACTCAGCAACAGAAAAACAAACATGACACCACTAGATTCTAGAGACTCCACACCAACAAGACTCTAACATTCCAATGCAAACAAAGCAGAAGAGAATGACTTTAAAACCACTTTCATGAAAATGATAGAGGCCCTAAAAGAGGATATAGGAAAAATCCCTCAAATAAATGGGAGAAAAAACAAACCAAAAATGCAAGAAATGGAAGAAAAAACAAACCAGAAAAGGCAGGAAATGGAAGAAGAAATGAAACAAAAAATGCAAGAAATGGAAGAAAACACAAAGCAAAAAATGAAAGAAATGGAAGAAGAAACATACCAAAAAAAGGCAGGAAATAGAAGAAGAAACAAAGCAAAAAAAATGCAAGAAATGGAAGAAAAAACAAAGCAAAAACATGAAAGAAATGGAAGAAGAAACAAACCAAAAAGGCAGGAAATGGAAGAAGAAACAAAGCAAAAAAATGCAAGAAATGGAAGAAAAAGCAAACCAAAAAATGCAAGAAATGGAAGAAAGAACAAACCAAAAAATTCATAAAAGGCAACAAATGGATGAAAAGATAAACCGAAAATTGCAAGAAACAATGCAAACACTGCAAGAGCTGAAAACTGAAATAGAGACAATAAAAAAACACAATCTGAAGAAAGGCAGGAAATAGAAAAGCTGGGCAAACGGTCAGGTACTGCCAATATAAGCATTACCAACAGAATAGAAGAGATGGAAGAGAGAATCTTAAGTGTTGAAGATACACTAGGAGAAATAGATTCATCAACCAAAGAAAACCTTAAGTCCAACAAATCCTTAACACAAAACATCCAGGAAATATGGGACACCATGAAAAGACCAAACCTAAGAATAATAGGTATAGAAGAAGGAGAAGAAAACCACCTCAAAGGGGCAGAAAACATATTCAACAAAATCATGGAAGAAAACTTTCCCAACCTTAAGAAAGACATGCCAATGAAGGTACAAGAAGCTTACAGAACACCAAATAGAGTGGACCACAAAAAAAGTCCCCTAGCCACATAATAATCAAGACCCCAAATATACAGAATAAAGAAAGAATATTAAGAGCAGCTAAGGAAAAAGGCCAAGTAACATATAAAGGCAAACCTATCAGAATTACAACTGACTTCTCCATGGAAATTCTAAAAGCCAGAAGGTCCTGGATAGATATTCTACCAACACTAAGAGACCATGGATGCCAGCCCAGACTACTATACCTGGCAAAGCTCTCAATCACTATAGACGGAGAAAACAAGATATTCCATGACAAAACTAGATTCAAGCAATACGTATCCACTAACCTAGCCCTACAGAAAGTTTTGGAAGGAAAACTCCAACCCAAGGAAGCTAACTACAACCAGAAAAACATAGGCATTGGAGAATCCCTCTCTACCAACAGCCAAAAGAACAAAGGGGTGAAATTCCACACATAATTCCACCACCAACAACCATTGCAAATCGAAGAAGAATGAGCAATCAATGGTTTTTAATATCCCTCAACAAATATGGCCTTAACTCACCCATAAAAAGACAGACACAGGCTAGCAGAATGGATTCGAAGACAGAACCCTTCCTTCTGCTGCATACAAGAAACACACCTCACCCTCAAAGACAGACATTACCTGAGAGTTAAAGGTTGGGAAAAAATTTTCCAATCAAATGGACTCAAGAAACAAGCAGAGGTAGCAATCCTAATATCTAACAAACTAGACTTTAAAATAAAATCAATCAAAAGAGATGAAGGAGGTCATTACATACTCATCACAGGTGAAATCCACCAAGATGAAGTGTCTATCCTGAACATCTATGCCCCAAATACAAAGGCATCTACATTCGTAAAAGAAACATTACTAAAACTTAAATCACATATAAAGCCCCACACAGTTATAGTGTGAGATTTCAACACACCACCCTCACCACTAGACAGGAATACCAGACAGAAACTCATCCCCAAGTACTACAGTTTCCCTGACTATACTGTCTTCAATAAAATGACTATGAGATCAATGCTTTTGACTATTTGATATGTTTTTCTTTAAGCAACAAGCAAAATCCAAACTGCCAACCATGATGCCTTTTCCAATATGATTTGATGACTCTCCCTAACTCTGAAAGAAAGCATGTGAAGACTCAAATCTGTGTTCAAAGACATGTCTAACTGCTCTCAGGCTCAATTTTAGAGAATACAAAAATAACTATGTGCAGTAAGATAACATTATTCTTTTCCTTTTTTGTAGAAATAATACAAAGCATTTATTTGAAATACTGGACAATAACAGAGTTAGGTAATCCAATTCCCTTGCAACAATTAAACATACAAGCCAGCCCTCAGTACAATGTTACAGGAGAAATATGACCCAGTAAGAGTGCCACTGCCCTGCCAAGTGCTTCCCATCTTACCCAAGCCATATAGAGATGCTAGCATTCCTAATACCATCACTGGGATAAATAATTCTTTAAAACAAACAATTAAAGACAGATTAAAGTCCCCAGCAATGCATGTCCAATTCAAGCTCAATCAACTTCTGTGAGTTCACGTGCTTCCCACTAAGAAGTAAGTCATCCACACTCATCTTCCCTGCACAGTAACTCAAGAAAAACCCTTAAATGGTTCGTAAATTAAAATGTAGGGGGCAGGCGTTGGTGGCACACGCCTCTAATCACAGCACTCAAGAGACAGAGACAGGTAGATTTCTGTGAGTTCAAGACCAACCTGGTCTACAGAGTGAGTTCTGGGACAGTCTCCAAAGCAATACAGAGAAACCCTGTCTCAAAAAAGTAGGGATTAACACTCTTTAAATTTGTTTTAGGTATTTTAAGGTGAAAAGATGTTTAAAGTTTGTAACTCATAGTTCATTCATAGTAGGAAATATGATCTAAATAAACACCCTACTAACAAACCATTGTAAAAGACCAGCTGCATTTGGTGCAGAAGGCAGGGATTGTCTTCAAATCATGCCAATTTTCCCAACAATCATGTCAGATGTGCCCTGGTTTGGATTGTTGCAATATCCATTCTGTGATTTGAGTTGTGTTTCATTCAACAAGGGCCTTGTCCAATAAGCATTATTATTGACCTCCAAATTTGGTTGACAACTAACTCATGAGATTTATAACCTTTGGATTGCTCCGATATTCTGACATATTTGCTGGGTTCAGGACTACAAGCTAGAAGGCCCTTAGTTACTTCCAGATCCTTCACAATTTCAAGAACTTCTGGTTGACTGAGAGCTCCACAGAGTCCAGGCATCCCTGAGATCCCAGGCACATCCCCATTATACCATCTCAAGCATTCACACAGGAAAGATAACTAGGAAAAAGCCACATTGCACTCCTGACTAGAGTCAGGCTTTTTCCTTTCTTTGGGCTCTTTCATGCTCAAACTTTCTTAAACCCTCTCTAGTTCTTTCTGTTGTCACTCACACTTTCCCAGTGTTCAGCAGTTTTCTGAGCCCTTTATTGAAGCCTCTCTGCCTTGCATTAGCATCCTCCCATAATCCGGTTTACAGGCACAGGCAAGATCACTGCATCTCAGTGGCCCAGAGGCTGCACTTTCCCTCATCCTCACTGCTAAGGCGGAGATGAATTGCATTTCGGTGTTTTTGTCACAGTCTTGAATGGCAGCATTTGGTTTCTGTAATTTCACAAAGATACTGGCTCAGATGGCCTTCAGAACAGCCAGACAGGGATTTGGTGTGATGAGCAAGTGTCTATGAGCAAATCGATGGCTTTCTGCAGTTCATGTCATTCAGGGCTTCAATGAGTGGCAGCCCCATTTTTTTCACTTGCTTCCTCTGTTACCTCCTGGGTTACTTGTGTGTTTTGTTTCTTCTCTCTTAAGAGTCACTGGTGTCTTCTTCAATTACTCCTTCATTGTCAATTTCTAGACCACTTTCCTTACTTGGTGGTTCCTCTGTGTGTTTTTCCATCTTTTGTCTGTTTTTCCTCCTTGATATTTTCTTCCATTTCTGCTTTCTGAATAGCGGGTTCTACTTCATTCCCCCGGCTCTCCTCCTGCTCCCCCAGGAAGTGCATTACTTCTGGGTGCAGGGTAGTCAGACCCCATTCGTATCTTCACCAAGCCTGGAAGTTCACTCACTTTGCTATGGTTATGAGGAGGTGGTGGCAATGGCAGGGACAACTGTGACACAGTACCATGCCCTGGTGCTGGCTCTTACGTTACTTCATGGAAGGGGGTCAATACATCCTTCTTATATTCGTGTAGATCCTTGGTTTATAGTACACTTTCACAGAGGCGCTTTAACAAAACCTGGAGACAGGGCAAGGTTGAGTGACTTTCACAGGCTCTAACTCAAGTCTCATGAGCTTTAAAGAAACTCCCACCCATTGTAACACTTATATTAGAAAATGATAAAATAAAGGCAAAGATGTGGTTTAGGGAGAGAGACAGAGACACACAGAGAACGACAGAGACACACAGAGGGAGAGATAGAAGCAGAGGAGAGACAGAGACACATACAGAGAAAGACGGGAGAGAAACAGAAAGACAGAGATAGACAGAGAGACAGAGAGATTGTCATATTGCACAGAGAAGAGCCAATGGGATAGAGATATTTGGAGACAGAGTGCACAGCTCTTGTTGAATGACAAATGTGCCAACTTGCCTGGGACATGGAGTCCCTCATATTTGGCTAAGCAATATTTCTGACGAGTTCATCTGTAGAATACTTTGAATGAGATTAGCATTTGAATGGACTGATTGAATAATGCAGGTTGTCATCTCAAATGTGAGTGTGCCTCATCCAATCTATTGAAGAAATAAATAACAAAAGGAGGAAGAAAAGAAAATTCTGGCTGTCTAACTGCTTCAAGTTGGAGCAGTCTCCTATACTCACACTGGAGCTTACCTCAGTCAGTTCACCTGGTTCTCACACCTTTGGACTGAGGGTAAAAGTATACCATATCTCCTGGGTAACAACTAGCTTGCTGATTGCAGAGAGGGATTTTTCTGTCTCTGTTTGTGTATATGTATGTACATGTTCCCTATGTGAAATCACATATCATCTGTCTTATTGGCTCTGCTTCTCTGGAGATGGCAGGCTAAGGTGAGTGTGGAGGCAATGACGCAACACCAAGTTTTTGCTTCGGCATCTAACATGCTATGTTGGGTGGGCTCATTACTGACCACTGTCAATACCATGAAACAGAAAACATGCCTTCCCATTTTCCAGAGGGTGGTGGTTTTCCATTTGTCCCCTCTTCTTAACAAGCACATATTCATCAAAACTAGAGTTTTCCAGACTCACTGACACATATATTTTATTTTCTTTCTCCCAGAGCACCTGTCCTTGCTGCATAACTTTCCTCGCTGTGCTGTGTGAATAACTGAGTGGACTTAAATTTCTATATAAACAGCACACTAGCTATCCAAAGCATCTGAAAAAGAAAAAAGAAAATGATAAAATCCTATAATGTAAAATTATATATTAAAAATATTTTTAAAAGGTCCTGGAGAGATGGTTCAGTGGCTAAGAGCACTTGCGGCTCTTCCAGGGAAAGCAGGTTTGGTCCCCAGCATCCACATTAGGCAGCTTACAACTGTATGTAGCTCCAGGTCCAAGAATCCAACAGAATGCACGTGGCACAGAGACAAATACACATAAATTAAAAAAAACAAGTCTTATTAAAAAAGAGTTTAACAGAAAGGTAATCATTTGTAAAAGTAACCATGTAGCAAGTTGGGGAAAAAGACAATCTTGAAATACTTTGTTTATTCTCAAATATACTGAGACTATAGGAGGCTTATAAGTATATTGTGAGAGACAAGGAGACCAAGAGTTTAGTTTAACTCCCTATCACCAAATCCCACTTTTGAAATGTGCACTTGACTCCACTGGAAATAGATCAGGTGATGAACTGTTGAAATACACACATACACACACACACACACACACACACACACACACACACACACAGCATCTGAGAAAAACGTGGGTTTCTATGCCACAGGGGAGCTCCTTCAGCCCGTTGCTTTCTAGAAAGCCCTATGTGTAATTACCCTTTCTCTTCAGAAATGGTGTCCTTTGATGCTATCTTCCCTTTGATGAGTTCTATGTTTAATCGGGACTACAATAAAAGGTAAGGGGAAATTAGATACTCAAATTGCTTCTCAGCTGAAAATTGTAGGGCAGAAAATTGCAGTGGAAATCATAGAAAATGTTCAAGCATGCCAAGGGCTCAGTAGTATTTTTACCATAAGCACCATACAATAGTCCTCAGCTCACCCTGCCTTAATGATGTATGGTAGAATGTAGTCAGAGCAAGTGTAAATACATAGACTGAATAAACACAGACCTAGTTGATGCACTGTTTTATTGCAATATTCTCCAATATCCACCAGGAGCTGCATTTCTCAGACTCAAACAATGCTGTAAATGAAAAGAAGGGTCTGTAACAACTGCAATATGGACTTCCAGCAAAATCTTATACTAAAGGCCAGGAATACCAATCCAGTGCAACTTGGAAGATAGGGAAGTCCCCTATTCAACCTCTCTCTCTTACAGTAAATGTAAAAGACCCTGACATCTTCTAGTTATAATTAGCTCATTATATGGGGTCTGCATATATATACTAACACACACATACACACTCTCTCACACACACACACACACACACGTACACGTACACATACACACACAAATAAATGGGACAGAATGAAAGACATTAAGAATCACCTGAACAAAAGAACCTAAGAATCACCTAAGAACAAAAGAAAGTAAATAAGTCCATGAAGCAAAGTGAGCACTAATCAAAAGATTCCAAATAGGCAGTGGGGCTAATGCAGAATCACATAGTCCTAGTGTCTTACCCACTTATGCCAAGCTAGGAATTCTTATCAAAATTAATCTGAAACTTTTGTGGATTTTTAAAGCTGATTGTCCTCACATCATTTTATATTAAATAAACTATTAGAAATTTCTGTTCCATAGCAATCCGCATAGAATACAGATCTAAGCCTCTTTCTAAATATACATGCATACACTGCTGACTGCTACAATAATAATAATAGACATGACTACCACTGATGCCTACAGAACATTATAGTCAACAGCTGCAGAAAACAGTCTTGACACATGTGCAATGGAACACTGACTAAAACCAATCATATTCCAAGTCAAGATTTCTCAATACATTCGGGTGACTAAAATCATTTACAGTATTTTCTCTCACCACCATGGAAATCATCTAGGAAAATATATATATATTTATAAGATATGTATAAATATATATATGATAAATCTCCGAGTACGTGTGTGATATAAAAAGGAATATATGTGGTCTCTTTCCTTGATTCCTGGTTCCTGGTGCAGAGGTTCAAAAACCCATATCACCCACCAAACGGGTCACACACATAGAGATACACTCATCACATTAAAAAAAAAAACCTAATACTAAAGAAACAGGAATGAGGTTGGGGGAGGGGGAGAATGGATCCAGAAGTCAGGGTGAATATGATCAAAATGCACTATATGTGTGTGTGTGTATGAAATTATAACAAGATTGTATGTGAAAAACGTTTGCCATCTCCCCATACACTGTTCATATTGTAGCGCTTTTAATAACTGTGCCATCTCTTCCCAATATGTGGGTTGCCTTTTTGTCTTGCAGACTGTGTCCTTTGCCTTAAAGAAGCTTCTCAGTTTCAGGAGGTACCATTTATTCATTGTCGACCTCAGTGTTTGTACTACTGGTATTATGTTCAGGAAGCTGTCTCCTGTACCAATCATTCAAGGGTACCTCCCACTTTCTCTTCTAACAGGTTCAGTGTGGCTGGATTTATGTTGAGGTCTTTGATCCATTTGGACTTCAGTTTTGTGCATGGCGATAGACATGGATCTATCTGCAGTCTTCTACATGCCAGCATCCAGTTATGCCAGCACCATTTGTTGAAGATGCTTTCCTTTTTCCATTGCATAATTATAGCTTCTTTGTCAAAGATCAGGTGTTCATAGGTTTGTGGATTAACCTCAGGATGTTCAATTCGATTCCATTGGTCTACCTGTCTATTTTTGTGCCAATACCAAGCTGTTTCCAGGACTATAGCTCTATAATAGGGCTTGAAGTCAGGGATGGTGATGCTTCCAGACCTTGCTTTTTTGAGCAGGATTGTCTTCACTATCCCAAGTTTTTTGTTTTTCCATATAAAGTTCAGAATTTGTTCTTTCAAGGTCTGTGAAGAATTGTGCTGTGATTTTGATGGGGATTATATTGAGTATGTCGATTGCTTTTGGCAGGATTACCATTGATACTACATTGATCCTACAGAGGGATGATCTCCAAAATTTACAAAGAACTCAAGAAGCAAGTCTCCAAAGGACTAAAGGATCCAATTAAAAAGTGGGGGAATGAACTAAATAGAGAATTCTCAATAGAGGAGGCTAAAATGGCTTAGAGACACTTACAAAAGTGCTCAACGTCCTTAGCCATTAGGGAAATGCAAATTAAAACATCTCTGAGATATCATCTTACTCCTGTCAGAATGGCTACAATCAAAAACACCAATGACAGTTTATCCTGGAGAGGATGTGGAGAAAGGGAAGACTACTCCATTGCTGATGGGAGTGCAAACTTGCACAGCCACTTTGGAAATCAGTATGGAGATTCCTCAGGAAAATGGGACTCAGTCTACCATAAGACCCAGCAATTTCTCTCTTCAGCATATACCCAAAAGATGCCTATTTATACATCAAGGATGTCTGTTCCACTATATTCATAGCAGCATTATTTGTAATAGCTAGATCCTGGAAGCAACCTGGATGCCCCACAACTGAAGAGTGGATAGAGAAAATGTGCACAATGGAGTACTACTCAGCAGGAAAAAAAACAATGGAATCTTTAAATTTGCAGGCAAATGGATGGCACTAGAAGAAACCATCCTGAGAGAGATAATCCAGTCACAAAAGGACAAACATGGTATGTACTCACTCATATATGGATTTTAGACATGGATCAGGGGAATGGCAGCCTACAATCCCAGTGCCAGTGAGTTTGGGAAACAGAGAGGTTCCCAAGAGATATGCACAATATCCCAGAGAAGTGGAATGAGGCAAGATCTCCTGAGCAGATTGGGAACATCAGGGTAGGGGAAAGGGAACCAGGAAAAAGAGAGGGGGAGAAGAAGGCAAGGGGAACAGGAAGGTTGAGTTGAGGTAAGAAGAGAGGAGAGCAGGATGAGAGATACCATAATAGATGGAGTCATTGTAAGTTTGAGGAGAGAGCTGACGCTAGTGAGATCTCCAGAGATCTACAAGGATAACACCAACTGGCAAACTAAGCAATAGCTGAGAGACTACATTAATAGCCCCTCCCTGATGATAAGGTTGATGACTACCCTATATGCCATCCTAGAACCTTCATCCAGGGACTGATGGAAGCAGAGGCAGATACCCATAGCTAAACACTGAACTGAACTCCTGGAATCCAGTGACAGAGATGGAGGAGTGATGAGCAAAGGGTTCAAGACCGTGCTGGTGAAACCCACAAAGACAGCTGACTGGACAAGGGGGAGCTCTTGAACCCCAGACTGATGGCTGAGAGGCCAATAGAGGACTGATCCAGACTCCATGAATGTAGTGTCAGTGAAGAGGCCTCAGAAATCTCTGGAGCCTTTGGTAGTAGATCGGTGTTTACCACGATGCATGAATGAACTTTGGGAGCCCATTCCACATAGAGGAATGCTCTTTCAGCCTGGATACATGGGGAAGAGCCTAGGTCCTGCCCTGGATGAAATGACAGACTCTGGAGATCCCCCCAAGGAGGGCCTTTCCCTCCCTGGGAAATGATGTGGGGATTGGGTGGGAGGCTGGAGTGGGTACTGGTGGAGGGACAAGGGAGGAGGGGTGGGAGAGGGAGCTGGAATTGACATGTGAAGCATGCATGTTTCTAATTTAAATAAAACATATATTGAGAAAAAAATAACTGTGCCAACAGCATACCTAGGTTTATGGTAGTGAGATGACTCGTGTGGAACCCTTGAATGGTATAAAGAAAGGGGGCTTCTTGTTTTAGGAAACCCACACTCCAGATGACAGACTCAGAGCTATCAGCCCATGGCTCAATCTCCAGGAAAAACACTATCCAACTATGTAGCTGATATTTATTAAACTCTGTCTACATAATGAAGCTTTAGCAAAAACTGCCCACAGAAGTCAAGAGAGTGTCCTGGTTGGGGAATACATAGATTTTCTGTGAGAGTAGTCATCCTGACTCAGTAGAATAGAGACTACCATGTTAACTACTCCTACAGAATCCCCCTGTGTTTACAAACACACTGAATGACAGCAGGCCCCATGCCCAGCAGTAGAGGGCCAACACAAAATAAACTCAGTGATATGTTTGGAGGTGCTTTTGTCTCATGGTGATTTGTCTAGACATTTTTTTAACCTTACAGGTCTTTTGCTTATATGTATTATGTTTCCTAGTTGTATGTTTTTGTGGCATTGTGCCTGTAAACATGTGTGCATCTCTAAATCTGTATGTGTGTCATGTTCTTCTTTGGCTTTTCTTTTCTATTTATTTGTTTGTCTTATTCTGGTTTGGTTTTGTTGCATTTTAGCTCATTATTTTAGGTACCTGTTTGTTTTCTAATGAGGGAGAGTAAGAAGAAGTGTGTATTTCAGTGGGTGGGAATGTGGGAGGGATTGCAGTAGGGGAACCATATCAAGTTGTATTGTATAAAAATCTATTTTCAATTACAAAAATAAAAGTCAGTACCCAAAAAAGAATAGCATTGAAAATGTCATAAATTTTGATGAAATCAAATATAATCAACAAAGGCATTCAAATTAAGAAAGAATAAACATACTTACCAGGAGACTTAAGAAACTAAGACATGAGTCAGCCATGGTGATGCACACTTTCAGTTCCAGAGCTTGAGAGACAGAGACAGGAGAATCACAAGTTTGACCCAGTAATGAGACCCTTCCTTAAAAAAATAGTTAAGAAGAAAAATCAAAATAAAGGATTCCTTGGAGTAATTATATGCCCATAAACTTGAAAATCCATAAAATTTCAAGTATATGATCATCAATTTTAAAAGAGCCATCTGAGGGAGGAAATGTATATTCAAAATTAAATTGAATTCATATTTTAAAATCTTATCATGAAGAAAACTCCAGTTCTGGGTGGCTTTAGAGTTAATTTTTATAAACATTCAAAAATCATGTAGATTGGGTTGGGGGACTGAGGGGCCTGGTGGGGAGGGAAGGGGAGGAGGGGAGGGAGAGGGACCTGGGATTGACATGTGAAACAAGCTTGTTTCTAACTTAAATTAAAAAAGAAGAAGAGGAAGAAGAAAAGTAATGACAAAATAATAAAAAAAATCAGATAATTGTGATTATTTTTCAAAGAATCACAAAATGAGAATGATCTCCCAACTCACAGTAGAATTTCATTACTAAACCGAAGAGTCCAATGTGAGACTCTGAATACAGATTCATTTTAAATGTGGAACAAAATCCAGTATATGGAATGGTAGATTATTTCATGGCTTATACTATAAATGAAAAGTTATTTTAGTGCTGGACCATGAGATGGTGGGAAAGGATTAGGTAAGCTGCCCATTCAACTCATTCGTTTATACTCAAGGTGGAAGTCTAAAATGGATCGCACATACACCGAATCAGGGGCTGAGTGACAATTCCTGTATGGCATCACTGAATACCCTGGAGGGACTGGGACTCACTGAGTACCCTGGAGGGACTTGTAGCTATTATAACATCTTTATCTTTACCTGGCTTGAGGGATCAGAGTGTCATCTCCTTTCACATCTCATAATTACAAGCATTTTCCTCACCCAAATCCCAGTGTGTATCAACCATTATTACAGGCAATCTTGATTTTAAGGGACCATTTCCAGGATCCTCCTATTATAACTATTAATCTGTAGGCACACAGTTTGCATTTCTCATGATTGTCAGCCAAAACCTGGACTGAGAAGGTGGGACCTTAAATGCTCCAGTGGAAGCAGAAAGGCAAGAGGAATCCTGTACCGTTCATCACCATGGTACTGGCGTCTCCATCAGTTCACATCTTTGGTTAAACTGATGTGCCCTCATGACTGAATTAAGTCCTCTTTCTGTGCCTCGTCAGTTCCTGGGCTGGCATTACAGCCTCCTTAAAGACTTCAGTATTAGGTTTTCCAGAGTAGCAGACACAGTAAAGTGTGTGTGTGTGTGTGTGTGTGTGTGTGTGTGTGTGTGTGTGTGTGAGAGAGAGAGAGAGACAGAGACAGAGACAGAGAGACAGAGAGAGACAGGGGGGGGAGACATCAAAGGTCACACTTCAGAATCCATGTTTTTTTGTTCAGGGTCTCTCACTGACCTGGGCCTCAATAAATCTATTAGACTGTCTGGCCAGTGAACCCAGAGATTCTTCTAACTTCCCCATCACTGAGATTACAAATATTTGAACATGGTTCCACATTTTTACATTGGTTCTGGGGATGAAACTCTGGTCCTTGTGTTTCAGTGGTAAGCACACTGTTTATATTCTAGCTCCCCAGCCAGTGATCTTCCAGATACAGCTTCTCAAACACACCCAGAAGCAATGTTTTATCAGTTATCTGGCCACTTGTGATCTCCGTAAATCGTAACATTACACACACACACACACACACACACACACACACACACACAAATCTATCTTGGACAACCGTATTTAACACTATGGCGATGTCAAACCTGCCTCAAGAATTTAAACTGATACAGAATTTTTTTAGCTTATTGGAAAATAAACTACGTTTTTTGAAAAATGATAACAATGTTCACCTAACATTATCAAGGCCAGTTCTAAAGTGTAGTTAGTGTGCATGAGACTTTAAAAACACCCTCCTTATCCTGTGCCTGCTCCGGGTCTCTGGACATACTCACATTTTCCCTAGGATTCTGCACCAAGTTTGCAATACTGAGTAACATGCTAAGCTGTTGCCAAGTCTTTTCTTAACTGTTTCTTCAGCTGAACATGAGGGGTTTTTTTTGGTTTGGTTTGGTTTGGTTTGGTTTTTACGAGACAGGGTCAGCCCAGCCTCGAACTCACAGAGATCCGCCTGTCTCTGCCTCCCGAGTGCTGGGATTAAAGGCGTGCGCCACCACCGCCCGGCTGAACATGAGGTTATTAATGTCGATTATAGCATCATTATAAGCACATAATATCTAGAGTCTGAAACCAGTTCTGGCTCATTGCTTATGCTTCACTGACATCTATTACTTATGGAATGGGCATGAGGTAGGTCATACATATGCCGGAAACAATATTCCATCATTGACAAATAACTTGAGAATCAAAAGATGAGAAAATCATATCCTTTGCCATTCAGAATCTTTAGTTCTTGTTGCCATTTCCATATTATAAAAGAATAAGGGTCTCTCAAAGTGACAACTGTTTAATAAATCCTAGAGACCTATAGTTGAACTATCATTCAGGAATTTATGTGAAGTCTTTTGACACCCATGCCTTCTGTCTACTCCTTAAGCTAACACAGTCAGACATTAACATAACTGTGACAGCCTTTAAACCCATGGTTCTGAGTTTTAAAGGCCCCCACTAGATTCAATATGAGGACTTTATAGTATGTGAAATAGCACAATGAGTAGCTTATTCTTTTTATTGGTTAAGCCGAAATCATCACTTCTTTGCTTACCTCATCCTATGGAACTCTAACTTTTTTAATCTTTTTTTTAACCTGAGAGGAGAATTTTCAGCAGCTTTCTTCCCATAATCTACAATGAAGCCACATCCAAGTTTTTTGCAAGTAATGGCCTCAAGGTACAATCATTACGATTTACACTTATGAGACCTTGCATAGCTATAAAAAGCCAGCTGAGAAAACACAGAGCTTTAGCAAATGCTCAGAGAGACCCACGTAGTGACTCAGGGTATGCAGCCACCTCAGAACTCTTTTCTCTTAGTTAAAAGAAAGTTGATAAGACTTTTCAGCTATTTCAAGAATTTGAACTTTCAAAGATCATATTTAAAAGTCTAGAGGTTTTCTCTTATCATTCTTGGCCTTTTTTACAGAGTCCCTTCTATGTCATCAACAAGGAATTGTTGTAGGGATTTCCTAAAAGAACATTATTTTTCTTCTCATAGCATTGAATTTTGTTATAATGGTCCCATGGTATATCATGAAAAAAAGTAAAAATTTACTAGGATTTATCCTTCCTGTGGTGTGACTAATTTTTTGTCGCATCTATTTACATTCTCTGATAGTCCCCTTTACAACTATAGCAAATGACAGCTGATACTATTTCAACACAGATGGTTATAGGTTGTACTCATTCATAAGTGAGCTACTGAAAAAGGTTTGTTTGTTTGTTTGTTTGTTTGTTTGTTTGTTCCAAAGACCAGTGGTTCTGAGGCTTGGTTGTACATTAACATTGCCTGGGAAATTTTTCTTTTTACTTGGGACTATCTGCATTTAATATCCTGAAATTGTGATTTAGTTGACCTGGGGCATGGAGTCAGCAACAGTGTTACTCTGTGACTTCTGCTCCTCCCTACTCTGACTCCAGATATAGGAAGAGGCATAATGTGGTAGAAACTAAAAATTTAAGAGTCAACAAAACTGTCAGGTTGTCCTTACCTGGGAAGTCCATATTCTTCCTCAGTGAATGTAACCACAATATGAGGTAAATGCTTGTTTGCTTAAGGGATTTTTGAGGATTTCGGTGGTCACGGTAGTTGACACCTCAGCAGCATTCCACCCTAGATGATTAATCTAGGACTGACTTTCAAACTTGGTCAGATGTAAGAACTGCCTCAGAAACTTTTAGAACTTTGAATGCCCTAGCCACACCACAGGCCAATTAAATCACAAACTCTGGATTTTTTTGGGTAGGGGGTTTGTTTTGTTTTGTTTTTTATTACTTAAATTTTAAATAGCTTGCTTCACATGTCAATCCCAGTTCCCGCTCCCTCCCCTCCTCCCGCAACCCCCCACCATCCCCCCCTAGCCTCCCACCCTATCCCCACTTCCTTCCACATAGGGGATATCTAGAGTCTGTCATTACACTCAGGGCAGGGTCCAGGCACTCCCCTAAGAGTCCAGGCTGAGAGAGCATCCCTCTTTGTGTTATGGACACACGAAGTCCGTTTGTGCGCCAGGGATAAACACTGATCTACTGCCCAGGGCCCCATAGGTTGCCCAGGCCTCCTCACTGACTCTCACACTCAGGGGGGTCTGGATCAGTCCCATGCTGGCCTCCCAGCTGTCAGTCTGGGGTCCAAGATCTCTCCCTTGTTCTCCTGGTTTTGCCAGCCCTTTCTTTGCCAACTTGCCTATTGCTCCTCTCTCTGTGTCACTGTATTCCAGGAGTTCAGTTCAGTGTTTAACTGTGGGTGTTTGCCTCTGCTTCCATCAGTCACTGGATGAAGGCTCCAGGATGGTTATAGACACCAAGTTCATTATCAGGAATGGGCATTTAAGGTGGTCTCTCCACTATTGCTTAGCTTGCCAGTTGGTGTCATCCCTTTAGGTCACTTCTCACTGGTGCCAGATCTGTCTTCTAACCTATGATTCCCTCTTCCCCCTATCTACCCCCCCACTCAACCTTCCTGTTCCCCCATGACCTACTCTCTCTTCCTCTTCTCCCCCTCTCTTCTTCCCAGCTCCCACTCCCCCCCCCACCCCTTGCCATGTTCCCAATCTGTTCAGAAGATCTTGCCTCATTTCTCTTCTCTGAGGTACCGTCACAGTTAAAAGGAAAATTTTCCCAGGTAATGCTAATGTACAACCAAGCCTCAGAACCACTGACTTTGGTAATAAACAAACAAACAAACAAACCCTTTCAGTAACTCGCTTATGAATGAGCACATGATCCAATTCTTGCCAAAAGTGATGTGGGGGTGGGATGGGGCAGGAGACACGCCATATGGGGGCTGTAGGAAAGCTTAAGAATGACCTCGCTTCACCAAAGGCACACAGAGACAAGGGACTTCTAAAAGATCGAGACTGAAAAGACCCGAAAGAGACAGAGCTGCTGCATAAGGGGAAAATGGAACCAAGGTGTCAGCAAGCGCTCCACATCGCCATGCTCTTGTTGTAGCAAACAAACCTTCAGATTCCCTGTTACAAACTGAAGCAAACGAAAGTGCTTTTCTGTGAATGAGCAATGCTGATTTTACTTCTGGGTGTTGCTACTTTAGCGCAATGGTTTCCAAGCCTGGCTGTCTGCTAGAGTGAGAAGTATTTGGGGAACCTTAAAAATACTGGTTCTTGAACCTCTCCTTAGACACACCAAATCAGTATTTCTAGAAACAAAGCCTAAGGGTGCATGTTTTTTACAAAGGTCACCAGAGGACTTTTAGCCATTAGTCTGTACATGTTTTAAGTAACTACTTTTCAATAAAGAGAAAAGGAATGGGAGTTGCAAAATGGAGAGAACGTCGCACAATATTTAGTATGTCTCTACTATCTCACTCACATAGAAATTGAAGCCTAAGGAAGTAAAATGGCATGTTTCTGTAATACCAATAAAAAATGTATGCATGCATGCACATTTGGACTCCTGGGAACTAGATATCACCTTTCATTTTGTGTCACCAGTTTAAGAAACTGGTTGATGATTTGTGGATCCTATGTTTTAGGTGAACCATATGGAATTTTTCTGGGATAGATCCTAAGATATATTCATCTATTGTTTGCTTAATATGAAGCTAATTGTTTTGCATGTTACTTATCTTCAAAGACCTTATGAATTGCTTCTACTGGAATTTCCTGCCCTTTTCTCTGCTGGGGCTGGATGCCATTGGAAATCAGTGGTCTGGAGATGAGAAGTGTATTTGGAAATAGTTCAAACAATATCTTCTGTCTGCTTTGTTTGATTTGCCTCTCCTAACATGCTCTTAAATTTTCCATTGGCTTTTTCCCCTTCCTTATGATTCTTTAGCATTTTACTGAAACAATTTTAGGTGATTTAGATATATGAACTTGTGTTTAGATAGACAGTTCTTATCTCACATGGTGTGTGTAGTATGTCCATTTATGTTATATGTTATGTGTTATATGTTATATGATAACCCTCTATCCAGCCCAAGCACTAAAGAAAAGTACATTTTCATTTTCCCTTTCATTTTGAAAGGAAATGGATCAAATAAATGTTCTAAATAGATGTTCTCGTCAATTAAGTTCTCACCTATAGTTGAACCATGCATGGCTATTGTGTGGAAAAATTCAGCATGCTGTCTCTGAAAAGTACTAGCATCGTCTCCACATTCGATATCAAATTTGACATTGATTGTCTCTGACTGTGGCTCTTCAATCCAGCCTTATTTTTTATGGATTTCTTACCAGCTGAGAATCTGAAGAGTGAGTGTATTACCTTGGAGTTAGTTATCTTGAGGCTGTACACTGGGAAGATTCATTCTCTATTATGTCTGTGAGATAAAAAAAATGTTTGCAAATAATCTCAAACTGTCAGTGTTTTCAGTTATTCTATTGGGTTTTGACCCCATGTACGTCTAATCAACAGCATTTGAGTTAGTAAATCTCAATACATAGGTAGACTCTAAAACTGCAAGGAAAACAAGCCAGGAAAGGAAACTCATTCAACAAATGGAAGTCTTATGTAAGGAAAGGTGAGATGGAAAAGTGAGAACATGGAAAGATAATGGAGTGCCTAAAAATTCAAGAAATCTGAGAGACCGTCACATTGATGTAGTATCTTAGTACAGCGAATGTTTATAACAGCCAGAGAGTGAAGTCTAAATTGGTGTCTCCTAAAGTATGTTCTTCAGAACAAAAATTATACAAGGTTTCAAATAAACTTACATAAAAATAAGGTGATAATGGAAAAGATAGTGAGTATCTTCACTTGTTTTCTGTGGGTGAAATAAATACCATCACCAAAAGCAACTCAAAGAGGAGACACTTCAGTTTGCAGGTTACAGTCTACCACCCAGCTAAGGAAGGAGCAGAAACCATGGAGGACAGCTAATTACTGGCTTCCTTGGCTACCTTCCTTATACAGTCCAGGCCCGCCCAGGGATGACACTGACTACAGTGGGCTGGGCCCTCATATATTGATTAACAACCAAGGAAATGCCCCCCGTAGACATGCCAGTCTGATGGGATGGACTCCTTACCTGGATTTCCTCTTTTCAGATATGTCTAGATTTAAGTCAAGTTGACAAGAGCTAAACCAACCCAATGGTCAAGTAATAGTGTGGAGAAAAAAGAAGGAAAGTAGATTAAATGGGGTCATAAAAGTTAATCTTGATTGTCACTGGATTGTATTAAAAGACCAGAAAATTAGCAAGTATATTGTGGGTATATCTGTCAGATTATTTCTAGAAAAAGAATGGCACATGGGTCAGGGAACTCAGTGCCAGACATGGACCCACTTGAGTATGTGTGGCACTGCCCAAGGGTGAGATCAATGAGGAAACAGCATAGCAATGAGCAAACCTGCCTACACACAGACTCCTTCCTTTTTAGCATGTGTGTGCTTCTGCTTTTCTTGCTGATCACCTACAGATAGGTGACGCCAGCTTTTCAGAATCTCAGTGTGAACTGACTGTGGCAACTCTCTAGGAGCCCAACACGACCCACTACAAGCAGGGCTGAACAGCATCTTTGGCCCCTCTTACTCCGAGATTTCCAAATGCTTAGTCTGAGAAGATACTCACTTTTGAACTCTCCAGAGCTCCGGCAACCTTTTCCCTGTGTAAGCCAGTTTCCAGTCTCCTCCAGTCAGGCAAGTGCTCTATTGGTTCTGTTTCTCTGGGGAACCCAGATGAACATAAGGTCTAATTCGAGTGTGCAGCACTCTGCTGTACACCATGACTAGTACAGAGTGAAGCTTTTCCAGACATGTTACTGTGTGATTATTCTTTATTGAGGCTTTTCACTACAGTGAACTTGACTTAAAGGTGACAAAGTTCCACGGTGTGAGGTGAAATGAAGTAGATGTCTTAAAGTAGGAGAGAAGTCCAGAGCCTAATGTCCAGAACTTCCCAGGACAACCAGCCTTCTAGATAAGCAATATCATAAGGGTCTGTCCATCAACTATGGCACCCAGGTACACCAGAACCATACACTTGAGTCACTGAGGACCCTCAACATTCATTATTGAAAATGCATTCCTCAGTAACAGAAATGGCCACTATGAATTCTTTTTATAATCTATATAACTTATTTGATTTCATTCTTATTTAAATGTCTACTTCTGTTTCAACTCATATGCACACACTCACACTTCTTTACACCTCCACACAAGGACTCATCTTTCCACTCTGTATCCAACAACTGAGCTCACTTGTTACTGTTGTTGATGTCATGAGTTCGTGAGCCAACTCTCCTACAAAGAGCTGGCCCTTGACCATATGAACAAGGTACTGTATAACAGAATCAAAATGAGGCTCCTGTCTCTCATTCCAACTTTCTCTTCAAGCATTAAGACCGTAAGTGGCATTCATTGTGTCTTGTACTATGTAAAGCACTTCTGCACAATCTCTTCCCTTTAGAACAGCTGTCGGAAGCAGCATTATTATCTCCATTTCACAGGCAAGGAAATTGAGTGGGAGACTTAAAATGACTTCTCAGCATCATGTAGTTGACTCCCAATAGTAAGTACTACAGCTTAATGGAAGTCAAGGGAAGAGCATCAATGAGCTCAAGAGAACAATAGAAAAGAACAGTAACAGTTACACCTGACAATGGATTCATTGTAAGTATCTAAAAAGCCCAAGGTAGCATCTACTTCTCTCCCCACCTTCTCTCTCTCTCTCTTAAAAAATATTCTTCTAAATCCCCTATTTTCGTCAATGGCTAATTACACGAATCTCCTATAAAAATAATCACATCCAATATAGGCATGCATTAGGATGGGTAGGTGAGAAAGGTCCTAATGACTATGCAATCAAACCCTTGGAGTTATAAGTTGTTAACCCAACCATGGCTAAAACCCCCAAATACAAAATTAATGCATTAATGGTGTTTACGTTTTTTATTACCTTGTAATTATGTCATTCCTGTGATTGTTTTTCTTTTCATGCTGGCCTATAAAATGTTGCTGCCTCAACCTGTTCAAATCTACATTTGCAGGATTAGGACTATTGATGTGTTGCCAATTTCCATGAAAGGGAAGCTGAAAGCACTGAACTCATTTATTTGATAGCTAAAATCCTTCATTAATTTGATGTCTGGCATTCCTGGCTGTGCTCTTCTCGGTGGGGTTGTTCTGCATTTTGAATAACAGTATGCCCTTTTGTGATTTTTTTTTAAAAAGTGTTTTGAAGCTAGCTGTGGAAAAGATTTTACACTTCATTAGCATAACTTACATAAGTGTGCATTTGACCAGAGAATGGATTTATTGCCCTGTGCACAATGCCTCTGTATCTCCTCTTTCTTTTGAAACAACCTTTTTAGTTACTTATTCAAATGAACATTTTCCATGTTATTTATTCCCTTGCTATAAGAGTTTTCATCCAAGGGATTTTTTAAAAATCTTTTCTTATTTTTTTTTGAGTGTTCCCAGTGCTATCAGGGTATGGATACACGTATGGAAGCATAGCTAAGTCCACATTCCAAGACGTAAAAGTTCGTGGGTTGTTGTGCCCCCCCCCACAGGACTGATTATAGGCTCCCTGAGAAAGGTAAGACTTTTAATAGGATCAGTTTGTAAAAAGTCCATTTTCTAGCCATTTTCTTAGAAACTAGTCTCAGACCTAAAATGACCTACATATGCATGGATATTTTTTAAATGCCCTATCTTGATGTGAGGGCCTTGGGCTGCTCAGTGCTCATAGACCACGGGAGTGGCAGCCCACACACATGAACTCTGCCTTTGGTTTCAGAATCACTTCATTCTTTTGTAACAAAGAAAAAGTAAATAAATACATATGTTTCTTGCAGTGTCAATAAACTATTTAGTATTGAAAAAAATATCCTGATAGCAGAGAAAGTAGGAATAGCCTGGAACGCATTGGCACAGGAGACTACTTCCTAAATAGAGCACCAGTAGCACGGACACTGAGAGCAACAATAAATAAATGGGACCTCCTGAACCTGAGAAGCTTCTGTAAGGCAAAGGACATGGTCAATAAGACAAAACAGTAGCCTACAGAACAGGAAAAGACATTCACCAACCCTACATCTGACAGAGGACTGGTCTCCAAAATTTATAAAGAACTCAAGAAATTAGACATCAAAATACAAAATAACCCAATTGAAAAAAAAGACTACATGCAATATAATCCCAGTACATGAGCTAGCTTATTGGAGCCCATTCCCTATGGTAGGATGCCATGTTCAGTCTTAATGTGTGGGAGAGGGGCTGTGCCCTGCCCAAACCTATCATACCAGGCTGTGCTGACTCCTCATGGGAGCCCTTACCTGTGAGGAGGAGCGGACTGGGGATGTGATAGGGAGGAGGTGAGGGAGCTGGGAGGAGTTATGAAAGGGAAAAGTGTGGTTGGAATGTAAAATGAAATAAAATTTAAAAATTCTATATAAAAGAACATTTGTTTGCATATGGAAGCAGGAAGTGGATACTAAAATATATTAACTTGGGCTTCTTTTGTAAAATAATGGGCTCATCATTTTAAAATATTTATTTCATTTAAAATTATGCACTGTGTATTTATCTGCGGGAGGCATATATGTATGTGAGAGGCCAGAAGATGGTGTTGGGTCCCCTGCAGTAGAGCTACAGGTGGTGACCTGATATGGATGCTGGGAAGGAACTTGGGTAGTCTGAAAGAACAATGTGCACTCTCATCTCATCCCCCATCCTCCAATGTGCACTCTCATCCCCCATCCTCCAATGTGCACTCTCATCCCCCATCCTCCAATGTGCACTCTCATCTCATCCCCCATCCTCCAATGTGCACTCTCATCCCCCATCCTCCAATGTGCACTCTCATCTCATCCCCCATCCTCCAATGTGCACTCTCATCCCCCATCCTCCAATGTGCATTCTCATCTCATCCCCCATCCTCCAATGCGCACTCTCATCCCCCATCCTCCAATGTGCACTCTCATCTCATCTCCCCATCCTCCAATGTGCACTCTCATCCCCCATCCTCCAATGTGCACTCTCATCTCATCTCCCCATCCTCCAATGTACACTGTCATCTCATCTCCCCATCCTCCAATGTGCACTCTCATCTCATCTCCCCATCCTCCAATGTGCACTGTCATCTCATCTCCCCATCCTCCAATGTGCACTGTCATCTCATCTCCCCATCCTCCAATGTGCACTGTCATCTCATCTCCCCATCCTCCAATGTGCACTCTCATCCCCCATCCTCCAATGTGCACTGTCATCTCATCTCCCCATCCTCCAATGTGCACTCTCATCTCATCTCCCCATCCTCCAATGTGCACTCTCATCTCATTTCCCCATCCTCCAATGTGCACTCTCATCCCCCATCCTCCAATGTGCACTCTCATCTCATCTCCCCATCCTCCAATGTGCACTCTCATCCCCCATCCTCCAATGTGCACTCTCATCTCATCTCCCCATCCTCCAATGTGCACTCTCATCTCATCCCCCATCCTCCAATGTACACTCTCATCTCATCTCCCCATCCTCCAATGTGCACTCTCATCTCATCTCCCCATCCTCCAATGTACACTCTCATCTCATCTCCCCATCCTCCAATATGCACTCTCATCTCATCTCCCTATCCTCCAATCTACACTCTCATCTCATCTCCCTATCCTCCAATGTGCACTCTCATCCCCATCCTCCAATGTGCACTCTCATCCCCCATCCTCCAATGTGCACTCTCATCTCATCCCCCATCCTCCAATGTGCACTCTCATCATCTCCCCATCCTCCAATGTGCACTGTCATCTCCCCATCCTCCAAAATGCTACACTTCCATTATGATATTTTAGAGTATGTAAATCTCTATAGCTTATATGTAATACAAATTTTGTGCATGTGTTCGTGTGTGTGTGTGTGTGTGTGTGTGTGTGTGTGCATGTGTTTCTTTGCCTTTGAACATGAACCCAATAGTCCTCATTATTCAACATAAGAAAATTCCTTAAGGAACCATCGGACAAGTGATTAACCTTGTTCAGAATTATTTTTGAGAATAACACAAACAGCTAAATTGTTAATAGGCATTTCTTGTTGAGCTTGGCCCCTATGTTTATCTATTCTGCTACAAACAAGTTCTAGACCATTCTTGCTTTGACCTTGTAATCTACTACTTTCCCATCAAAGCAGCATTGTATTAGAACATCCCAGGTCTTTCCTTGACAAAAACATCTCAATCAGCTTTCCTGTGTTCTACTCTCCTTTCCCTCCTTTGTGCAGAGAACTTGGTCTTGGGGTGTCTTGTGCCAACACCAGTCCTTCCATTGTTTATAAAGCCAAAGTTCAAAATGCTGGGGGGGATGGGGAGAGCATGAGTGAAGCTTGATGATCTGCATGTGCTTAACTTCAAAACTATCGACTCAGTTTTCACCTGAGAAATGGGAATATCTACTTCATGGAAGGTCATGGGCATTAAGCAAAGACAAATGGAAAGGCTGGTACAGTGCCAGTGCATAGACAGAGTTAAAACAAGCCAGGCCCACTCACTCTTCCCACCAAGGCTTCCTTCAGTGCCTGCCCTCCCCAGCCAAGCAATGCAAGCCAGTGCTGGCTGACAGCAGGGTCTGGATCTCATCTGTCTTTTTGTCCGAACTACCAGTTTCCAAAGATCTCCCTCTCTTCCCTCCCCCTCCCCCATTTCATTGACTCTCCAGACACTAATGGCTACAGTTTAAATCTGAAGTGTCTGTCCAAAGTCCCTCGTGTTAAAATTGGGATTGCAAGTCCTAAGGCACTGGTCTGTAGAAAAATCCCAGCCACTGCCTTGTTGATCATAGACATTGCACAGGAGTTTTTAAAGGATGCCCTCTCTCTTGTAATTGTGTATTCATTCAACCAACACATTGCACCACACACTGGGATAGATAAGAAGAGGAAAATTCACAGACTGGGTTAAAGAAAATGTCTCAAATTAAGCATACATGTTAAAAGCTGGATGCTGCTTCTTTGGTCTAAAATAGTTGTTTTGTACTAGCTCTTGGAAGATGCAAGATCGAGTTGTAGAAAATATATATGGTTTGCCTATGAAGAAATGATAATGTGGGGATGGAGAGATAGCTTGGTGGGAAAGAGCACTTGTTGCTTTTTCAGAAGACTTGGTTGGGTTCTCATCACCCATATGGTAGTTTGCAATCATCTATATGTAACTTCAGTCCTAGAGAATCTAATGCCCTCTTCTGATCTCTGCAAGCACTGCATTCATGCAGTGTACTTAAATGCTAGCAAAACATTCATGCATATAATATAAAACTAAATAATTATTTTTAAACAAGTGAAAATAAGCCCAGTTGACTTCCTCAGATCTTAAAAATTATCATTTTTGAGTGCTTACTATATACCATGCTAAGTTCTTTAAATTTTTACTTCAAATAAACTTCACAGCAGTTATACTTTGCATAAAATAAACTGAATCTCCACATAACAAATGAAGAAGCTGAGTGTAGTAGAGTTATTTGTTATAAGTCACATCATGCATGGCAAAAAGGGACTCAACTTCTTCAAAATTGTATTAATTCCTTGATAATTTAATGCAACGTATTTTTTTTGCTTTTTACGAGACAGGGTTTCTCTGTATTGTTTTGGAGACTGTCGGTCCAGCCCGACCTCGAACTCACAGAGATCTGCCTGCCTCTGCCTCCCGAGTGCTGGGCTTAAAGGCGTGCGCCACCACCACCGCCCGGCCTCATGCAACGCATTTTGATCATGTTCACTGCCAATTCTTCCCGTTAACTCCTACCAGATCAGTTCCCACCTCCCCGTTTTGTATCATTTTCTTTTTATTAATAACTCACCAACACCAATTTGTGCTGTACATACACTTCTGGTGTGGGGCCATCGACTGGGGCATGGCAAACCTACGGGGAGCCACATCCATAAATAAAATCCCATAAGCCATCGATTCTCCTCAGCACCTCAGTTAAGAGTAGAAGCTCACAAACCGTTTTCTACCTCTTACTAAAATGTTGACTGGCCTGATGTTGCGCAGGCAACCATAGCTGCTGTGAATTAATGAACGCAGAAGACACCGCTTCATTCTGGTCCTTCCTGACCTCTGTGTCTTACAGCCTTCCCACGCCCTCTTCTGCGATGGCTCCCGAGCCTCTGAGATGTGATGTCAATGTCCTGTTTGTGACTGAGCGCTCCTCTGCCATTTCTTCTCTGCACTTGGACTAGTTATGGATTTCTGCATTACCTGCCACCCACTGCACGAAGTTACTTCTCTGACAAGGTCTGAGAGACAGTTACACTAAACTACAGGGTGAGGCACGTGTTTATAGGCAGTTTGAAATAAATAGTAATAGGTTCACCCTTGGGACCTGTAAGCTCCCCAACCATGTGACCTTAACCAGACTTACAGTACCAAGCATGTGTTTCCCTCCTGTAGAGCAGGCCTTAAATCCAATCAGAAAGTGGTTGGTTACCTCCATAACATCTGTGCCACTAGTACACCTATGGGCATATATATCTAGCCGTGCTAGTCATGTAACATCTGTCTAGCCTTTAGGAACACATAGCAAGTGTTTCTGGCTCCTGACCTCCCTCGTTTCACCTCCCTGGTGATTCCAGGAGACAAATGTGCCTCTTGTCATGTACAACAACTGACACTGGCTTATGTACACAGTCTTCTCAAGAAACACTTTTGTTCCTCGGTAAGATCCTAAGTGGCATGGGGGCTAGTGATTATAGAATGAGGTGAATTCAGAGTTATGTTGTCACCTGAGCTGATGCTGAGAACAAAGAGAGGGTAGTTATTTAGTGGTCTCTGGACACAATGTAGAAAGCATGTATTTATAATTTTACCCACCCTCCTTTTAGTCTACTGCCATTTGTAAGGCGTGATACTCCTTATCTTTCCATTAATAAATCTCATGTGGTATTTTGAAAGAAAATGGCCCCCAAATAGAGTGGCAAATTAGGAGGTGTGGCCTTGTTGGAGGAAGTATGTTATTGTGGAGGCAGGCTTTGAAGTCTCAAGTCATGCCCCGTGAGACAAACCACTTCCTGTTGCCTGCCTACCAAAATTTACAACTCTCAACTCCAGCACCATGTCTGCCTGAACACTGCTGTGTCTCACCATGATGATAATGACTAAACCTTTGAAAATGCAAGTCAGCCCAATTCAATGTATTTCCTTTATAGGAATTGCCACAGTCATGGTGAATCTTCACAGCAATGAAAACCCTAACTAAGACACCTCCCATAGTTTGAGACAAGAATTATTGTTCAGGATCTGAGTTGGGGGTGAACCATGGAATAGAAAAATCAGATAGGCTAGTCTTGTCCATAGTGATCCCCTGGGCAAAATACAAATGACAACTTCTCTTCCATGACCTGAGCCATTCTTCTCCCATGTGCTCTCAATCCTATACCATGGGGATCCTTGAAATTCATATGTGCACACTCCAGCTCATATGTCCACTGTCTGCCCATGTCTGGTGTAAATGGACCTTTACTTTATTTTTTGGTTCGGAATGTACCCAATGGAAGCATGGTGCATCTTTGGGAGGAGGAGCAGAGAATATGCTTCCTGCATCCATGTGGGACAATGTCTCAGAGCATGGTCTAGAGAAAAAATGCATGGGGTCAGGCCGAATCTGCCTTCCCTCAGTCTCCCAGCCCTGTGAGAAGGACACCATGGGAAAACACTTTCACAGTCCTATGAAATGTGGAGCCAAAAAGTGGCCCTAAATCTTGCTATGAACTGTTTTCCAGAATGAGGAAATGAAAACTTGGATGTGGATGCTATGTGGGCCATTCAGAAAAGGAAATGAGTACGAAGAAGATGTGGAGTTTGAAGCAGTGTCAGATCCAGAACTTCAGCACTGTATAGGTTATCCTATTGGGTCTCTGTAGGAAATAATAGCAGGTTATCCAAAATAACTGTCTTGGAGCTCTGGAAAAACTTCATTAGAGTTTAAAAGAAAGCCTTCAGGCAGGCAAGCTGCAAATCTCAGTAGCTTTCTGGAGGGGCAGAACAGAGATCAGGGAGTAAGACAACCATGTTGTTTTGAGTTAAACTGGAAATTTTTTAATACAAATATTTTTTGAAAGTACGTCCTCAGAGGCCTTTTCCTGTAGTTAGGGCCAGTTCTTCCTTCAACCACTACCAAAAGAGTCACATAAACTTTCTAACCCCCAGAACCCTGACCTCTAAAGCCAAGAATGAGGCTGATCAAATGATAGCAAAGTTGTGAGGGCGTCTGTCTGTTGTGCAGGGCTGTCAAAAGTGACGCTTGTTGAATTGAAAGAAAATTGAGGTTTTTGTGAGAAAGGTAACCAGAGACCTCCTCTTATCATAATAGGTCCTCATCCAAGTAGCTTTCCAGTCTGGACTGCTTTGTGGAAAATGAGTATTCTCTTTCCTAGCAGTTCAAAGACCAAAATGAACACCAAGGAATCATTTACTATTGATACCTCTGTGTTATAATTATTCCATTTGAAGATTAGCTTCATTTATTTAGGCCCTTACGTTTAAACGTGGAGAACTGCGTGTCAAAATATGAGGAATGCTGAGTTAGAGTTTTTCAGATTTCATTTTTATGCCTTTTGTGTCTGAAGTCTCTAAATTGAAGAAGTTAGGGATTCTTATCAGTTCTGTACCTCAGGCTTTAGGTTAAAAAAATAATAATTTCACCAAAACAGGTGAAATTTGAATCCTGATATATGTATAAAATAATGGCAGAGATGAAATTGTAATTTATTTTTAATCGTAGTAGGGTGCATAATAAAATTTACAGGCTTAGCTCTGTAATTTGGGGGGAATAGAACAGTCATGTTAAGGGTAGTCATATAGTGAAACAAATCTCTAAAACTTTTTATCATGCAGACTGAACCTCTGTACCCATCGAAAAACTGTTTCCCACCTGCTCCCTGTTCCCTGGCAATCGTCACCTTACTTAGTGTTGCTTTTAGTTTGACTACATACCTCAAATGGATGGGATCTCACAGTGGGACATTTCTTCTTGGCTAGCTCATTTCCTTTGGTGTGATGTCCTCCTGATTCATCCATGCTGCACAGCATGTAACACGATTTCCATCCCTCTTCATGCAAGTACACTATTCTTTCTTCATCCTCTCACCCACCAGTGGTTATTTTGGTTGTTTCCATCTTTGGGCAATTATGAATAGCACAGCTGTTAAATGCGGATGTACAAATACCAGCTGTCATGTCCAATTGCCTTTTATAATGAGAAGGTCTGTGTGCATGCAGAACCATAATGAAAGCATTCAAACCTGATAAAGATTTTATAAACAAATTTATGTACAACTTGAACTTTTTTAAGTGGAAGCTCAATATTTTGCTTTTGGCACACCAATAACAAATTGTTTTAGGTGAGCATACTCATCAATAACTACTTTGATTTTGTTTGTAATCTATTTCGTAGTGATTTTTCTCTGATAATGGGAAATGATGTCTATTAGAAATTAAATGGGATTTTTCTCTTATCGGAGGGAAGGTACCTTTGACATATTCTCAGGATGTATTCCAAAACACAAAATGTAATCACAAACAGATAATATACATGCCTACATGTATATTTTTCTGTATTCTAAACCCATATTTCTTATTATGTATTTAGTGCTAGTTTTATATTATTAACTCCATGTTCTAATATATTTCCTGTTAAAGCTTAGTTTTATTTCATTGGGTTCTTTTGCTCTCAGTGCTTCTGCATGTGAGCAGTCACCAGAAGACAGGACTACATCATTACTTTGCACATATTTTTCCTTTAATTCTCACACAGCTAGGAAGGATTGTTTCTCACAACTGGATAAAATGAGACTCCAAGTCTAAGTCAAGTTCTCCAAGGATACAAGGGTAAAAACCGGGATCCAATGATACCACCAACTGATCTTGGTTGCTTGCTATTTATTTTTAAAATCTGCCTATTAGAAGCCATATCGTAGTTCTGTTTACCTCACCAGTATATTCGAGGTCCTGACTGATTGTTTTACCGCATATGAACAAGAGTTACATTAAGTTTGAACCCTATGAAGGGGCTGTCCTTTCTCATCTAGCTGTCTGCCTCCAGGTTGTGTATGCTGTGTTGGGAAGCACTGGTCTTCTCTAACTTCTATCTTAAGTGTTTAGAGTAGAATGAAACTGTTACGAGAATAAGGACAAAGTGTCAGGCTAATGTTTGGGAAATAAAGGTCTGAACTTGTGAATGCAACCTATATTCTGCCGATAACCCTGAAGTGACCTGTGCAGCAGGTCTCCAGGCCTATGGGTGAGCTAGTATGGAACCTGAGCAGTGTTCTAGGAATCCTCCAAATATTCCTCCCATGCCCCAAATCCAAGCAGGGCAACAAACTTTCTCTGCCATCTTTCCGCCCATCTTCGGCACAACCTGAAGGCTGGTTGGAAGCTCTCACAGAGTGCTAATCTTGCAGGCTTTCCTGCCCTCACAGTCCCTCTGCCCTTCTGAAAACACAAAACTCGCAGTTGAAGCAAGTAACTTTTTTCCCTTGGGGAAGTGAAGCCAAACACTAGCTCATCTCTGCGTGCCTGTAATTAAATCTGGTGTGCAGGTCACCAGTGCCACTGGGTCAGGAGACAGACAAAAAGAGATGTGAAAGAAATGGCATTTGTTTATTGGATGGCCCTGGTGTTTCTCTGAGAGGAAGGTCCTGGCAGCCACACAGTGGAGTCCCTGTGACCGGAATGCTCGTGCTTCTCACGATCTGCCAGTTGGCTCCAAAATTCTTCCAGATCAAGGGCTATCTGGCTCACTCAGCCCTTGAAACTGAAGCCTTTTGCTGGTGATCTGTGGCCGCCCCAAGAGATATTTTCCTACCTCACCACCTCAGATTCTAAACAGCAAAGCAGCTCATCCTTGACTGTGCACCACACTCAACTGGAGGGCCGAGGAAAACCTATGAATTCTACCCCAAGGATTTTGATTTAGTCAGGCCTCTAGTTATTCATTTTCCTAATTATCCTCTACTCTTAGTAACTTTTAATAATATAATATTATAATCTTATTACTCAGGATACCTAGTCAGGAGGATCAAGAGTTCAAGGCCACCTTGGGTGATTTAGCAAGGTTTTGTCTCAAAACATAACATAATACAATGTGTTATTATTAACTGTGGTCATTGTCTTACAATGGTACTCTCGAACTTACCACCCAGGCATACTTTGGCCAAGGTCTTCTAAAGTCACACCTCTCTCTCTGACCCCTGATAACTATTTTTACTCTGTTTTTGTGAATTCAAAAATGTTAGGTTACATATGTACATTAGATAAATCAATATCTGTCTTTTTGTGTTTGGTTATTTGGTTTAGCATAATGAACTCCAGCTTTATCTATGTTGTCACAAATGACAGCATTTTCTTCCGGTTTAAGGCTGAATAGTATTACATTGTGCATGTAGACCACATTTCTAAATAATTTGAATATGTTATACATGCATGTAATGTATTTTGGTCATATTTACCCTACATTCCTCTCTCTAACTGCCCTTCATCTGTCCCTACTCCATCCCAAATTTGTTTCTTTTTTTTCTAATTTTGTGTGTTCTTTAATACCTCATGGAGTTCAATTTGTGCTGCCATATACTCATGCGTGTGGGGTCATTCACTAAAGCATGATCTACCTACTGGTGGCTGTACCCTCGAAGAAAGCTGACTCTCTCTCGCCAGAAGCCATCAACTGTCAACAGCTCCTCAGATGAGGTGGGTTTTCATAACTCTCCTGTACAAATTTCATGTTCACTTGATTGACATTTTTGCTGCTCTTGTGCAGGCAACCACAGCTGCTATGAGTTCATGAGTAAAACCTGGAAAACACTGCTTCTCTTTGGTTCTCTCCCACTCTTGTCCTTACAATGCTCCCAGCCCCTCTTTTGCAGGAGGAATGATACAGATGTCCCATTTGTGGCAGAGCACTCCACTAACACTTACAGCCTGTGCCTTTATCAGTTGTGAGTTTCTAAATTAACAACTACCCACTGCAGAAAGAAATGTCTCTGATGAGAGCTGAGAGCTCCACTAATCTATACATAGGTATAGTACTATCAATTTAGAGGGAAGTTTGATACTATGTCCATGAGTAAAATAGTATTTATAGGTTCACTGCTGGGGCTTGTAAGCTCCAACCATGGGTTCTTGTTCAGATTTACAGTATCAAGCCTATGTGTCCTCATATAGAGTGGTCCTTAAAGCCAATCAGTCAGAAAGTGGTTTGTTGTTCCCATAACCTCCATGCCATTATTAGACCCAAGGGCATATCTTGCCAACCCAGTTATTATGGCAGCTCACAAGATTCACAGCTGTGTCAGATGACCACCCCCCTCTGACACACACACACACACACACACACACACACACACACACACACACAGCAGCAGCCCATACAGTACTATGAAATCTAGGCAGTAGGAAGGAAGGACGCTTCCTGGTCAGTACCAACTCAATTTCTCTATGTCATCTAGCCATCTGTGGATGGACACTTTAGGTTGTCTCCATTTCTTGTTTGTTGTGAATGATGCTGTAATGAACATGGGAATTCATATGTCCCTTTAGTATATTGATCTAATTTTCTTTGGCTATATACACAGAAATAGGACTTCCGGATCATATGGCAGCTCTATTTGAATTTTTTTTAATTTTGTTTGTTTGTTTGTTTGTTTGTTTTGAGACAGGTTTTCTCTGTGTAGTCCTTGCTATCCTGGAACTCACTCTATAGACCAGGCTAACTTCAAACCTGGTCTACCTCCCAAGTGCTAGGATTAAAGGCATGCACCACCACACCCAGCTATCTGTTTTAAAGAAAATTCTGCACTCTTTTGTACAGGGGCTGCACTAAAAATTTATATATTTAGCAGATTTCCGTGTTTTCAGGGACCCCTCAGCTAACCCAAGTTTCACAACTGTCTCCCACATAAAGAGGTCTCATGGAAGATCCACAGCTGTCCATCTAGACTTCATGAGTTTCCACAAGCTTGGTTCAGCTGTCTCTGTAGATTTCTCCATCAAGATCTTGACCTCTCTTGCTCATATATTCCCTTCTCCCTCTCTTCAATTGGATTCCAGGAGCTCAGCCTGGTGTTTGGTTGTGAATCACTGCATTTGGTTCCATCAATTACTGCCTGAAGGTTCTATGATGATAGCTGGGATATTCACCTATCTGATCACAGGGGAAGGCCAGTTCAGGCACACACTCCACTATTGCTAGGAGTCTTAGCTGGGGTCATCCTTGTGGAATCTTCATTATTCTTATCCCTACTTCTTAATTCTCATTTCTATTTTCTTCTTCTTTTGTACAACTTTCATGGGAAAGGGAGTGTATCAACTGCAATAATTAAGAATAGGTGGATTTTCCTTCTTGTTCTACTAAATCATTAGACTTCAAACTAGCTATTTCAAATTTTATTTTATTGTAAGATATGAAGTACAAGAAAGAACCCACCAGAACAGACCATTGAATAATATCTTCCCAATAAAATAACAATTGGAACTGAGGCCACAGTTTACTGGCTCCTGAAATCACATGACTGTCAAAGGAAGTTCTTGTGTTTGACAAGAACTATTCATAGTTGCCTCCCACTTGCTCTCAGTTTTGACCACATGCCTGAAGTGTGTTCTCACTGTACTTCTAGTTGGGCTTCAGTCAGGAAGAAAAACAGAGAAAGTTAAAAGGAAGTGGTTTGTGTCAGCATTCCTTATCTCATAGTTCAGACTCTTGTGTTAGGGTATGGTGCAAGAAACAATAAGAATGTGAGTCACATACACAAGAATATATTTACTACTGGTAAAAGAATGATGTTTCAATCCACCTTGTTCTGACGAACCCTAACCCACCATCAAATGGCCATTGTACAGAACTCTGTGTGCAAATATTTATTTATAACTATTTTTAGTATATCAGTAAAGTTTTCTACTACTTATACATGGTTAAGGAAGGAGGTTTTAGAGCTAAATAATAATGCTAAAGGCATTATTTCTTGACCAGTCCATCTGTCTCTTTCCCAAAGAATACTTAATAAACATGTAAGTAGAAGCATTGTTATTAGATAACATAAAAACCTCTATTATTTATAACACATTAAAATTACTGTCTTTTTAAACAGTTGCTTTTTAGTAATAATGAGTTTCTTCTCATGCACCGCATAGTTTCATATACACACAAAATTATCTAGACTCTTTTTAAGTTAGCACTTTGACTCCTTGTTAATCATTGTTATCTTGGTAGATACTTTCTGTTATATGCTGACTTTACATTGAACTCTTTAAGCCTCGAACTAGACCCACTGAAAATTAGGAAGCAAGTTTGGAGGATAAAGGAGAATCTATTCTTAGAGAAGTGTTCCTTATTATCACTCCAAAGGGGCCCTGAATAAGATCCATCTTCTGTCATGCAGCACTGATGACCTCTGTTTTCCTAAGCAATTCGCTCTAAACATGAGACTGAGAAAACCCATTTGATTGAGGGTGCCAGATAAGATATCCTGATATCATTTACCTATCTATTAATATCTCTCTGTGAACTCTCCTTCTGGGTGGGTAAGAGAAAGGGAAGAAAGAAAGGTGGACAGAAGGGAGGAATATGGTAAAAATTTAAAGGCAGTTGCTATTTTAGAAAAGATAGAATGAAAGACAAAATATTTCAAGAATTTTGCTGTTAACAACAAAGTTCCTTGTTTTTATTTTCAAAGTCTAAAATGCTAGTCTGAATTGAATTAATTATTATTATGTCCAAATTATTTCATTGAATAAACTGAAGTTTTGGGGGCTAAAGATTTACTGGCTTAAAATGAAGTTTAGAATTCCGTTTTGGGAGAGTGTGATACATATTTATTGGAAAAGTGTCTATTGTTCTCTCTGTTGTGATCAACTTACCTGAAGAAAATCAAGGAAAAGTAAGAACACAGCTCTATCTTCAACATTCCAACCCGGAAAAGGCATGGGCTTGAGTTTAGAGACCTAAATAATCATGACATTATGCAAAATGGGGCAAGAATTGGCAAGAGGTAGTCAGTGGGGTCAAATAGACTCAGCTATTGTTACTCAAGTCATAACAGGGGAGGGCTTTGGGGGAGGAGGAACAGAGTGGTCGAAGTAGTGAGGATGGGTTGAAAGGAAAACCCCAAGGACATAATAGACCTTTGTAGTTGGCAAGCATGAGCCCAGCAGAGCTAATTCATCGACTGCTTAGTCTGAGTGTTGTGGACTGCTTAGAGTGAGCGGATGGGGAAATTCAGGGCAGTCTCCCAAACATTAGAGACCCAATCACAGTTGTTTAAGATATAGATTAGAAGGAAAGTACCCTAGGCCACAAAAGAACTATGAACGTTTGTAGGCAAAAGGAGGAAGCAGAAGAAGGGGAGAACAAAGATGCAAATACTAGAGAAAAACAACTGGATTTGTGAACTTAAAGAAATGCAAGGCACAGGAGGACTCCTCATTGTCAGGTATTGGAGGGGCAAAGGAGGAAGTGAGTAGAAAAAAAGGAAAACATGATTCCAAAGAAATTGGGGGTAGAAAAAAATTGATACCAGATAGAAATTGGCTTTGGGGATGAGATGCCGATAAAGGTACCACGAGAGTAGTGAGTTAACTGACCTTTGAAATATTAAAGAGAAAGTAACAATGAAAATAAACTTGGTTAATATGAAGTAACGTTCTATTGAAAGGCAAGTCTTTCAATAAATGGTTCTTGGTGATCCAATCAGGTCTATCCTTAATTCAGGGTTATTATCTCAGCTTGAGTCCCTGCTGCTCAGATGAAGGGCAGGGCCCACTTTCCTGAGTGTTGGAGCTGGTAAAGGGGAAGGGTCAGCTCCCTCGCCAGCTGGAGGCAGTGGGGGCAAGGTGGGAGGGCATGTTTCCCTCACCCCCCACCCCACTGCAGACGAAGGAGGCAATTCCAGCTATGCCCCTCTCACGGCCTCGCGACTGGCTCAGCTGTGTCCCTGTCTACAGGGTCAACTCTACTGTGCTGCCCAGGTGAAGCTCTGGAACACTCTTCTGAGTGCTGCAGCTGCTGAGGGGTTGGATCAGGTCTCCTACCTGCTGCAGGTGGCGAGGGGCGAGGGAAAGAGGGTATCTTTCCCTCATCCATGCGTCCACATGGCAGACAAGAGGGGCGTGGCCTGCTCTCCCAGTCCCACACCCTCTGGGCCAGCTCTCCCATGCCCCTGCGAACTGCTTCAGCCCTATTGTGCTTCCCGGTGAGATGTAGGACCCTCTCTCCTGAGTGCTTCATATGGTGAGGGGCAGGACCAGTTGTCCTTAATGTTGTAGCCAATGAGGGGAGGGGACAATTTTATACAGCCCTAATAGCTTCTCTGCCTCTGGTGGTATCAGGAGCCAGGGACATCAACAAGGACCATGACTACTTCAGGACCATGAACCTAGACATAGGCCCTGTCAGTAGCCCAGGCCCAGTCATCACCACGACCCTGGGTGGCAATCAAGTCGCCCACCTCAGCCTGCTCCTCACCGCTTCCAACTCATCAGTTACACCTTGTTCGCACAAAATGAACGCTTCTCTGTCTCCTCCTTCTATAACACACCACACGTTTATTCACCATGGTGCCGTGTCTGCGGGTCTCCATGAGGCGCCAGGCAGACTCTGTTTTCTCCTAGAAGTTTAGGGCAGCCCTGTGTGTGGGTCTCTTGGCCCCGCCCGTTCAGTCTGTCATCAACACCATCTTCTAAGCATGTAAGAACAGATGTCTAAGATGAATGTTATAGGAAGATATTCCCTCAGAGTATATAAAATATGTGAATTACACAAAGTTTAGTATAAACGCCCGGCATTCGTTCCATCCACGCTTTGAAAACAGAAGTCAATTAAAGTGAAAATATGATTAGGCAATGCAATTAAAAAACATATCAGTTACTGATACCTTTGTGTAAAACACCAACCACCTTTCAGTTTGGCATGTTTCTTTCCACTAATTGACAGAATCTGACCATCGAGAAGTGTTTCTCCATATTTACTCTGTTACTTTTGGTACAATGCTTTGTACTTTTTGATGAGAACATGGAAGTTTAGTTGGAATATTCACAAGTGATCTCTAGTTGTGAAGACAAAACAGGAGCAGAAGGAATAAACCAGTTAGATCACTCACTTCCAGTGATGGGTGACCAAGAACACTGATAGCCAAGGAAAATTCCATACTAAAGATTCCTTCTAAATGCAATGTCAGACATAAAACTAGCCAGACTTGGGAGGCAAAATATCCTAAAGGAAATTCCTATATGGACACTCTATTCAACATCATAATAATACTTATTTTCATTCATATTTCTAATATATGGGAAACCAATATTATCATTATAATGTCTTGTTCGCATATATGATCAAAGAAAAGGAGAGAGGAGTGTAGACTTTATAGTTAAAGTATATATGTGAAGAAAAGAAGTTGAGGGGACTTCTGCCAACCTCCAAATTCACTTTTCAGGGGATTGTTTATCTTATGTTTAAATTACAAAGTGAGTGTTATCTTTTTAAGTTCTTACTTGTTTAGTAAAACTGTCATAATGAATTACTGTTGATATTTTATTGTTTTGCAAATGATGTCATTTATGTTTCCATTATTTGTGAGTCTGTATATATTAATAGCTTGTACAATCAATAGATCTACCAGAAAACTCATAATGCTATTCCCCCAACTATGACATGAAAGAATTCTCAAACAGTGCCCTCAGAAAATAATTTGGGGTCATCTCAGTTATTAAATTTGAACTAGAACAAGAAACTACACCATGTAGTTGGTAATATTTAACTAAAATTTTGTTTGATATCTTTTCTTCTTTTTCTTGTTATCAGTAGGGTAAGTATTATGACCTGTCATTGATATTTAAAGTGTTTAGGTAAATTATTTACATCTTTAAAACCTCCGAATGATTCAGCTCACTCTCAATCGTCCTCGAAGACAGCATTCCACTGTGAAGTCTAAGAGCGTGATTTGTTCAGTTTTCCTAACCCCCACAGCCTGCCAAGCCATGGACTGAAGACCAGACTTGCCTAAACCTGCTGAAGGGAAGATGATCCCACATGTTGCACAAGGAGCTGGGAGCTTTTGTTCAAGTTGTCTATGGGGGGCTGGGGGAAGTCATGTGTCCAGGTCTCTGAACTCTTCTTACCTACCTGGAACTAGAGTTTTTAATCTCAGAATATTAGTGCAAGGCTAAGGTCTGACTTGGTTCTGGCAAGTATGTGCATGAAGAGAAGTCAACATCCCGTGACATGCTGTTTGCCCATGTGAAAACTCAGCATTTAATAACATCCTCTGCATTTTCTATTTCTTTATTTTATCCCAAGTTAATTTATCTTTTCATAGAAAAAAATCAGGTCAAATTAGTCATAAAGTGTGCGAGCAAATCTAAATCCTTGCATATGGGAAGGATATTCATAAGTGAGTAATCGTTATGACTTATTCTTTCTTTCATGCCTACTTGCTTAGTCACTTGCAACCTTAATCAACCTGGAACAAAGTTACTATGATATTTACACCAAATTAAACACTGAATGAAGCATCAATTGCTACGTGATTTTATCACAAAGGCAAGGTATAACTCATCTCTTCCTTTCTTCTAAGCAAATGACCTGAATACCATGAGGTATCCACCCACACCTAAAATTTACCATCCTAGTCATCCATGTTTTCCATCAAGTTTTATTCTTTGATAAAAATCCCATGGGCTTTCCCTTCAAAATGGGTATGAACAAATGTTGGAATATTTTGTCTTTATGACACCATAGAAAATGTTGAATTCAGTTTTAGTGCTTTTGTTCATTTAGGTAAGTAATATAAACAAAACAATGGTGTTCTTGGCTTTTATGGTATCACTCGTGTGTGTGTGTGTGTGTGCTGACGCACAGAGAGAGGTCAGAGGACAAATTATGGGAACTATTTTTTTCTTTGCACCATAGGTTCCCAGGTCATTGGATTGTGCAGCAAATGATCTACAAGCTGAGTCATCTCACTGGTCTGTCTTTCTGTCCTTATTGTTGTCATTTCTAATTGACTGTATTTGAAAATGTGCTTCAGTTTCCAAAAACAATTTACATTTGTGTATATTTTTCTAGTTACTTGGAAGTGTTTTTGGATATATAACTTTCCAAGCAATATAATACTTATAATACACTCTTGCAGGTCCAGCACAGAAGTGGGTTTTCTAAATAGAAGTGATTTCCCTATTATTTTTCATCTGATGATCATGGTTTCTGTGGCTTCTCTGAAACATTCCAGGAGTGGAACGTAAGCTTCAGATGGCAGGGCTGTGATTATGGGGGATAAGATTTTATGAAGAAGTACATTAATACTGAATTCATTTCCGGGTTTTCAGCACTGTAGAAGAGTGCTAAGTGTAAATAACTACATGTTATAGATTTAATTTTTTTGTTTCGGTTGTCCAAAAGTGAAAAGAAAATGTTGAAGGGAAAGAAAAAGAAGACTAACCACTTTTGAATATAACCAAAACTTAATAGAACAGAATAAATTTTATTTTAAAATGTATTTATTTATGTGTTTATCTAAAATTTATTCTAAAGCACAAGTCAAAAATGATCTCTGCAATAAGGCTGATATGGTTTAGTTGTGTTAAATAAAATATCATTGTAAGCCGTTTTACACATTTGTAATTTTTTAGAGTTCAATTGTTTTTTAATACATGGGGAATGCTGCCTTTCTGCTTTTAAGTTTTTCTGGCAGCAATTATAAAAAATAGAAGAGAAAATTAAACTCTGTGTCTTTTATCACAAATTTTTGATATTATAAAACAATATAGCTGGAATAAATCATAAATAACTCACATTACTCGGAATAGCACTGTCCTACACATTACAAGGGTGAAGTGTTAGGTTTTGGATTATCTCTCTTCAAGGGCAACTTCAGCCTGAACTTGAATACAAAGCTAAACTTCAAACTTTTAATAAAAATATGGTTATACATGACTTTACAAACTGTAGTTATGGGGCTGAGAAAGATGGCTCAGCAGTTAAGAGCACTGGCTCTTCCAGAGGACCCAGGTTCAATTCCCAGCACCCACAAGGCAGTTTGCAACTCCAGTTCCAGGGGATCTTGCATCCTCACACAGACATCATGCAGGCAAAAACCCCAATGTACATAATAAGTAAATAAATTGAATTTTTAAAACTGCAGTTATTTTACATATTCATTTACCTTTTAAGTTTGTGATGTTTTCATTCTAATTGTTTCTAGTCTGTTTGCCTCAAGCTTTTCTAACTTTTATAACAAATAACTACTTCACTTTATCTGGTAGATACAGAAGTTCCACTCTGTTGTGTAGCCTTCCCTAAACTAATCTGGACTCAGTGTAACAAGCAAAGACAATAGACATTCAGGCTCATGACTTGACTACCAGACAGTCTGTTGCAGGGATGCTGGCAACCCTGCAGACTACAGTACAGTGTGATCAGCAGACAATTCCAGGATTTATTCCTGGGAAAGTGGCACCAGGTCAAAGTTTCTCCATGGAGAATTCTCCACCTAGGAAATCAGCCCTGAAAGCAATAGCCTTGAAACTTTCTGTACCCCTTGAATAAATCTAATATTTTAATTAAGACATAAATACTATAAATTATGTTCTTCCAATTTATTTCATTAATGTTGTAAGTATTTTACATTTTCTGATAACATTGTATTTTTTATGTACAGTATGGTGGCTTGAAGCACATAAGCCACTGTGGAATGGCTAAAATATAACAAGTTCACTTCCTGTGTAATTGTTTTCATAGTGATAGCATAGCTTACTTTAATATTTTTGTTTGTTTGTTGTTTGCTTTTGCTTTTTGAGGCAGGGTTTCTCTGTGTAACCCTAGTTGCTCTGGAACTCACTTTGTAGACCAGGCTGTCCTTGAACTCACAGAGAGCCATCTGCTTCTGCCTTTGCCTCCTGGGTGCTGGGATTAAAGGCCATGTGCCACCACTGTCAGACTTTTTATATTAATCTTTTTAATGGAATTATTTCAAAATTTTAAATGCCTGCTATGATATTTACATAGCAAAGTGATTTGATTCCCCATAAGTAACACTAAAAACAGAAATCAAGAAATAAGATCTTAGGAAGGGAGAGGAGGACATAAGGGAGCAGGAAGATTGAGTCGGGGGAAGAATAGAGGAGAGCAAGAAAAGAGATACCATAATAGAGGGAGTTATTATAGGTTTGAAGAGAAATCTGGCACTAGGGAAATGTCCAGAGATCTACAAGGATGACCCCAACTAACAATCTAAGCAATAATGGAGGGACTACCTTAAACACCCTTCCCTGATAATGAGATTGATGACTTCCTTATATGCCATCCTAGAGCCTTCATCCAGTAGCTGATGGAAGCAGAAGCAGACACCCACAGCTAAGCATTGAGCTGAACAACACCTGGAATCCATTTGCAGAGAGGGAGGACTGATGAGGAAAGGGTCAAGACCAGGCTGGAGAAACACACAGAAACAGCTGACCTGAACAAGGGGAAGCTCCTGGTCCCCAGACTGACAGCATAGGACTGATGCAGATCCCCATGAATGTGAGTGTCAGATAGGAGGCCTGAGGCCTGGGCAATCTATGGGGCCTCTGGTAGTAGATCAGTATTTATCCCTAGAATACAAATGGACTTTGGGAGCCCATTCTACCTACAGAGATACTCTCTCATCTCTGTAGGTAGACATGGGAGAGGGTCTAGGCCCTGCTCCAAATGATATGACAGTCTTTGAAGATCCCCCATGGAAGGCCTCACACTCTCTGGAGAGCAGAAAGGGGATGGGACAGGGAACCCGTGGGGGGCAGGGGAGGATGGGAGGGAGAGGGAACTGGGATTGACATGTATAAAAAATCTTGTTTTTTAATTTAAATTTTAAAAAGGGAAAAAAAGAAATAAGGTCTTCATAGAAATTGGAATTTTATATCTTCCTCATATTTTTTAGGTAATTTTCCTTTCTTACTAGATTTATGCTAGTTTGGAATAAATGTATTCACATAATATTGGTTTACTTTCAAATGACATCAGTTGTTGACCCTATATATATTTTTCTATAGCAAAATATAAACATATAAATAAATTAAATTCAGTTTTAAAATTTTCCAATAGATGTCCAATGTTAAAATATTTATTATGGTGGGCAGTGGTGGTACACGCCTTTAATCTCAGCACTTGGGAGGCAGAGGCAGGAGAATCTCTGTGAGTTCAAGACCAGCCTGGTCCACAGAGTGAGTTCCAGGACAGCCTCCAAAGCCACAAAGAAACCCTGTCTCAAAACTCGAAAACATATATATATATATATATATATATATATATATATATAGAGAGAGAGAGAGAGAGAGAGAGAGAGAGAGAGAGAGAGATTGGTCAATGGGGGAACTTCTATGTTTCTCTTATTGGTTGATGAATGAAACACTGTCTAGCCAATGAGGCAAGAAGATAGATGGAACTAGGTCAAGAAGAATTCTGGGAAGGTAGGCAGAGGGGGTCTGCAAAAACAAACACCATGTAGGCTGCCAAAGGAGTAACAAAACCTTCTTGGGTAAGATAAGACCACTTAGAATACTTAGATTAATAGAAATGGGTTAATAATTAAGACAGAGCTAGCGAATAAGAAGTCCTAGTCAAGCCGGGAGTTGGTGGAGCATGCCTTTAATCCCAGCACTCGGGAGGCAGAGGCAGGTGGATCTCTGTGAGTTCAAGGCCAGCCTGGTCTACAGAGCGAGTTCCAGGAGAGCCTCCAAAACAATACAGAGAAACCCTGTCTCAAAAAACCAAAAAAGAAAAAAAGAAGTCCTAGTCATCAGCCAATAATTTTATAATTAATATAGCATCTGTGTGTTCATTTGGGGTTGTAGGGCAGCAGGACCAGCCATGACAATGAACCTCACATAACATGAAGTACATTATAATTTTTATTAGTAAATTGTTTAGTAAATGCATTGTACTACTGGATTGTGTTCAATATTATTACAGAAATATGAAAATTGATAACTTAATAAATGAAAACCAATGTTGACTATATTTCAAGGAGATGGATATGTCTGGGTGTTTTCTCCCTATAAATCTGTGTATGCATGTTATGTATTGATAGAATAAGTTAAAGATTAGCATTAATTCTATTCTTTCTTCTTTTTTTAATTTTTTAAACATTTTTCCTTTTATTGAAAATAGATCCTTTTCTCACATAATATATCCCGATTACAGTTTCCCCTCCCTCTACTCCTCCCAGTCCCCCCCACCTCCTCTCCTATCCAGATCCATTCCCTTATGTCTCACATTGTTGGGGGAAGTCCTGTGCATTTGTCAATAAAGTACTGTTGAGCCTATAGGAAATCTAGATAGGAGGGACTAGGAGTCCAGGAGAACTCTGGGAAGGAGAAAGACAAGAGAGTCAACATGTGACGCCATGGGAGTAGGACACCGGGAACTATTCTCCGGTAAGAAACATACTTAGATTAACAATTATGGGGTAATTACTTAAGGCAGAGCTAGCCAGTAAGAGACGAACAAAGCCAACAGCTTCATAATTAATATAGCCTTCTGTCTGTTTATTTGGGACTCATGCGGATCTAGAACCAGGCTGGCGCGGCAGAGCCCAGGTGACTGGCGGGGGATAAACCAAAGCGGCTAGCAAAGAAAAAAGCTTCACTTAACATAATGGTGATCAGGAGTGGGATCATAAATTTCCACGAAAAATAACAGAAGATTTAAAGGAATTTTAGAAACAGAAGAACGGAGAGAAGCACAGATTTTTGGTAGCAGCATTTTTCTCAGGTGTGCTCTGTTTTGCTAACGACAAGCCGAGATTCATGTGGCTTGCTTACGGGAGTCTTCCTGACTCGGCATTAAAAAAAAAAAAAAACAGCAAGATTGTTTTAAGAGACTCTGCTAACGATTGAAAAGTGTGTACGTACAGCTGGAAGTGGCAGCTTTTGCTGGATGTCAGCATGGACTGAGGCGGTAAGCTGGAATCAAGCTTACGCCCGCCATCTTGAAAAAAAAAACGGCAGTTTAAAACAGCCACGGTTTTACAGATAAGACACGTGGCCAGAAAAACGTAAAGATTTACAGTAAAGTCAGACTTGGATGAACAAAACCTCTAAAGGTTTACAGTGTGTTTAAAAATATACGTGAGATTGAGAGAGAAAATGAAACGGCAAAGTGGTAAATAAATACAAAAGCCGGGTGTGGTGGCACACGCCGGTAGGATTGCTCCAGAGGCAGAGGCAGGCAGGTTTCCACAGAGAAACCCTGTCTCAGAGAAAAATAAATAAAAGTGAAAGAAATAAAGTAATATTAGATAAATAAATAAGCCACGTAAAGATGGAAAATACACAGAGAGTCTGGATACTGTACGCTATTGTGTTTTTCAGTTTTTTGATTGCTAAGGAAGGAACAAATGCTAAAGTACACTTGATTATAAATGCTGCTGAATTAATCCAACTTCTATCTTTTGAAAATGCCTTGACTTCAAAATTTAAGTACAAGGATATGTTACTCGGAAAAGGAATTTTAATTTATGTTTCCACAGAACATAAAAAGCTGAGGATTTCTTCCAGGCTTCTGTGGTTTGACCAACCAAGACCCCCGGAAGCAGTGGACCAGGTGTTCCAACAATTGAAACAGCTAAGATGATGCAGTTTTACAGACCCCGAAAATACGGACTTATACAGGTTTCTGAGTTTTGTCATGATCCCCATGGTATGAACAGCGCCCCCTTCCAGCAGGAAGCAGTTTGGAATGAACGACGTCCCAATTCCCATCTTGTTTATAAATCTTTGTTTTCATTTAAATGGGATTGTTTATAATTGGCTAGTGATCACAGCCAATCTTTTTTAATGGTAAAAAGGGGAATTATGGTATGGGTATTGTTTTCCATTTATTGAGACAAAATCAAGGTCAATTTTATGATGCTTATATTTCTCCTCTTGATTAAGTATTGTGCTTATACTGATCTTTTACAACGTAATGCATAATTGAATACAGACTATAGATAGTTACTTATAATAGAATTTCTAGTTACATAAGTTAGGTTTCTAGATATACAGAAATATATTTGAGATGGACAGTCTTCAAACCTCTCAAAGACCTTCAGAACATGGCATTTAAAATGGTTTAGGGTTTTTCTTGACAATGAGAAATGTCTGCTTCTGGCAGCACCAATTACGTCTGAGAGGAAGATGGGCATCGAAGAAACTTGTTATGGAGTTTGCTTTCAACATGGCAAGATTAGCCATTTGGGCAAGAACTGCCCTTGCCTGTACTTCTTGACTGTTGTTGTATCATCTGGACATGCAGGACCCACAGGAAAGTGACTACTGAACTCAGTCTTACAGGGTTCCTGCTTGATGAAGAGTCTACGAGACTTTCTGCAGGACAAAGAAAAATGACTGACAGACTGCCAATGCAGATGGACAGTTTGAAATTTCCTGCTTTGCTGAGAAGTGTTCCAGACACATTGTGGCCTATGGGCTGAAGATGGATGCCCCAACGTTACAGAGGAACTTCGGGTGACTGTCCAGGCAGTAAGATGTCTCTGTTAATCCTAGTGATTATATATTATCCTTCTGTGGTCTTTGATGGAGTTGAAGACAGATAGTTATAATTATAGTTTTACTTAGTTATGATAAAAGAAAAGCTACATATAGGACTTTGTACTCACAAGGATGGGATGGATGATATTTTCTTTAAATCTTGCTAAATGTTTATAGACAAAATATTACAACTGTATTCTTACTTGATAACTGTTCTGTTATATATGATTTGACTATGTCAAAGTTAAGACCTTTCTTTTTGTTTAAACAGAAAAGAGGAGATGTTGGGGGAAGTCCTGTGCATTTGTCAATAAAGTACTGTTGAGCCTATAGGAAACCTAGATAGGAGGGACTAGGAGTCCAGGAGAACTCTGGGAAGGAGAAAGACAAGAGAGTCAACATGTGACGCCATGGGAGTAGGACACCGGGAACTATTCTCCGGTAAGAAACATACTTAGATTAACAATTATGGGGTAATTACTTAAGGCAGAGCTAGCCAGTAAGAGACGAACAAGGCCAACAGCTTCATAATTAATATAGCCTCCTGTGTGTTTATTTGGGACTCATGCGGATCTAGAACCAGGCTGGCGCGGCAGAGCCCAGGTGACTGGCGGGGGATAAACCAAAGCGGCTAGCAAAGGAAAAAGCTTCTCTTAACAACATTAGAAAAGAACAGGATCCTATGAGATAATATTGAAATAAAACAAAATAAAATGTAAGAATATATAACAATCACATCAAAGTTGGACAGGACAAGCCAGCAGAAAGAAAAAAGCCCAAGCGAAGACATTTGGACCTTTGCACAATTTTTGTGTCCTATTTAGAGCCGAGTGTTCCAAGGTCTCTCACTCTCTGCACATTGTCTAGCTGTGTCTGTTCCCATCTGCTACAGGAGGGAGCTTCTCTGACAACGGCTGAATAAAGCACTGATCTATGGAGTATAGCAGCTAATTCCATCCTTATTTGACAGTTTAATTGAGATAAGTGCTAAAACATCCCTTTGGAGATGCAAACACGGGTGTTTCATTATGGTTGTGAAACAATTTTTGTGTCCCAAATTACATGTCTATCTACCATGCAAGAAAATTATTTTTGGAGGCCTGTCGGCAGAACCTTGCTCAATGGACGTTTGCGTGTGTGGAAAAGAGAAGAACTGACACCAGATGTGGAATTCACTTTCCACACCTGCAGCAACAGTTGTCGCATATTTTCACTCATCCATATATTTATTATCACTGCTGCTGTGCTCGCTCACTCAGGGGAACGCCTAACGAAATCCCAAGGGTATGAAAAAACGGCTTTATTCTTATGACAGCAAAGTAGCATTCTCAATAGGAATGCCTCCCCCAGAAATGCCTCTCAGGGAATTTGTGGAAAATGCATGTCTCTTCAGGATTCTTAACACTCTACATGGGCCTGGGTAGTCTTTGTGAACTCCTGTGGTGCACTAGACACTTAAGAGTAAGTAAAGGCCAACTGATGGTCTTCCTACAATATTTTGCTAAGCGAATATTTCTTATAAACTTACCAAGTGGGTGTCAGGCCCAAACCAGTGTGGTTAGTTGGGGGAGGCTTGGATTTAAGAGTCTAAAAGCATGGTTTCAATCATTAATCTATTACTAGCTGCCCATCTTCCTGTAGAAGACTTGGCACACTTTGCTGCACCTCAATTGTCTCATTTGAAGACTAGACAAGAATAGTATTTCCTGAAGATAAATTACATAATTTGAGTACACACTTGGTTTATTATTAGGAAAAAATAATTAGCACACTAAATTCATAACCTCAAATACACTTTTAGCTAAAGTGAGTAATTTGGAGTTTATTTCAAAGAGAATTTATTTAAAAAATCAAATAACTAGATATGATTATAAACATTAATAAAGGTGACAAATGCTAGAATTATAACTATCAGTAGTATCCAGTATTATGTGATTTTATGAAAATCACTTAGAAGAAATTTTAAAAATGAGGAGGGAGAGGAAAGGGACCTTAAGAGGAACATATATTGCTACAGAGTCTCATAAAATGCTATAGTCATGGATGGCAACTATTAGCCAGCATAAGAAACTCCAGAAGGCAAGTTCAGGCATATTATCCAACTAAGCACTCATGGATAGATGTTTTCAAGACAGGAGACCAATTATGCAAGTCAGACTTCCATAACCTTCTTCATGAGCTAAAAACCTTCTCTCTGTGTCCACAGAGCCAGGGGTGTGGAAATCTGATGTAATTACCCTGGCAGGGCTGGCAAATAAAACTGACCACAAAATGTGCAAGACTGAGCTGTACACCTACGTCAGCTATCTTCTCTGGTCAGATAGTCCAGGTAACCTGCTAACCCTTTTCATTACTTGCCCATGTTGACACAGTCAATCCCAGTGCTGGATTTTACTTAAGACAGCATACACCTAAATAAATTGGAGTTTTCCATATCAGTAAAAAAATTATCCTTTAAAAAGTGATCCATTATTCAAATTTTTAAGAAATAGTTTCATTTTTTGTTATATCCAATTTCCCTGAAATTTTTAGTAAAATATTGGGAATAAGATGAAATTTTAAATCTTTTTCCCTTCTGTATGTTAATCCATCCTTAAAGGACATTGACATAAAAGCCATAATGAGGACAAAGATGGAGAGAGAGAGAGAGAGAGAGAGAGAGAGAGAGAGAATGAACTCTAGATACGAAGAAACCTATCAAAAAAGTAAAAAGTGAAATGTAGTATAAGTCCTTGCTATAAAATAAGCTAATTTGCCAAAGGTTTCCTCTTTTATTCTAATTTTTAAAAATCACTGTATTTGGTATAATCTTAAATATTTCTTGGATTCCAAATACCTTTTCTCTAAATAACCACAGAAACATGTTGCTGTCTTACCATTTCTTCTCATTCAACCTTGTGGCATAAGGACACGGGGGGGGTGTCACGACACTATTCTGACTTTTCTGAATATTTTTCTCTTGTTAGAAAAGGTCAAAAGTTCAAAACGTTAAGAAAACAAACTAACTTGTAGCTGTCATTATGCTACTGCTGAGGAGATTGTATATGCTGTACTGTGATCAATGGTGTTTTATTTTAAAAATTTGTCTCGGGTTCTCTGGGGTTCTTGGGATCCTGTGATGATGAACTTGGTGTTGAAGCTGTTTTGATCGTTTGCTGAAGGATTTTCCTCTATTTCACATCATCTTCCCACTAATGGTTGCCAGTTAATATTTTCTGGAAGAACCAGTATTCAAGCATGCTCTTTCCAAATGGGCTTCGATAGCAGGTGGCAGGTCAAATCCCTCAGGAAGGGAAGATCAAGAAGAAATGGTTGGAAATTTTCCCGTTAACGCTGAGTAATCATGAGGTAATCTGGATAACACATAAACCCATTCACACCACCTCTTCTCCAAGTTCCCCAGAAGCATTATTAATCAGCACGGCAAGCTGATTAAAAAGAAAGAAAGGAAAAGGTTGCCAGACTGTCTGGAAGGAAAGACTGAGCAAGAGGCACGCTGCAGTAACGTGACCAGACCATTCTATTGTCAATGCAGTCCTAGAGGGCTCTGGTTTTAGCATTTAACAGCTTCCAGAAAGTTTACTGAGCCACCAGTGATAGCTCTGTATTCTTCTAAATATCCAAGCGAAGTGAACATTTGAATGCAACGTACCCAAGGAGTATGCTGCCAAGCACAAGCAGATTGCCATGCTGAACGTTACAAGGAGTGGCTGTGTGCCCGAAGCACTTTCACTGCTGGTCTGTAAAGCCCTGCATGCAAATAGCCAAGGGCTGTACCAGAAGATAAGAGTAGCAAGGCTGCGTTCAAAGGCAGGGGAAAGGAAGGTGCTTGTGGCCAAGAGGAAGTCAGATAATGCTAACACAGCACACTCGGAAAAAGCCTTTTCGTATTACTGCATCTGTTCTTCAGCACCGCTGGGTAGCAGAGGGTGGCATGTTTTAGTCTCTCTTCCAAAATAGGGAATAATCTGTATTTGTGAATCATTTCTATTGTCTTGCTTAGAACTCATGTGACACTTAAGACATGTTCACTATTAACCCAATTTTAATGATGAGCAGAAGATTGCAGTAGTCAAGCTTGAACAGTCACATTGCTGGTAAGAGATATCACAACAGTGATCTGACTCCAAGTTCCATTAGCACCAAGCTACATTTATTTCATTAAAACTTGAGTTGCTCCGGGTTTCTAATCTCAGTCCTATCTCTACCAAGTCCAAAGCTTTAATTTCCCACGTCTACACTTCACCTACTATTGAATCTGGTGATATATTTATTAAAATCAATATAGGTTCTTCCTTTCTAAGAAACACTAAAGTGAGATTATTTCTCTCTAGTGGTTTCTATCTAGGAAAAAAAAAGCATATTCCTCAGGCATAATTACTTTCTGGGCACCCACCACCTGCCTCATACTGTGTTAGCACTTGCTGAACTCACTAAAATATGATAGCTTGTGGAATTCCCAACAGCAATATATCCCTCCAAAACCAACAAAAGCAGACACTCATAACCTATCTGTGTTTACTTTTAAGAGGTGTACAGACACAAGATTATTCCGTTTCCTTCTGTGCTACTCAAGGAGAGATGGTATGAGCCCAGCTTCCGGATGTTGAATCATATGACTTGGACCAGAGGTCAGGTAAAGCGGTGGTCACCTTCAGGTTTGAACCTGCGAAACAGCCCACCCCAGGAAGCCTCGTCATTCGGGAGGTGAGCGTGCCAGACACCACAAACCCAGACTTGCTGGTGGAGGCCCCTCAAGCCAAACAGCAGCACAGCCAGCAAAGGGTGTGTAGGAGATAGAAGGCAAGCTCAAGGCTGCAAGGGGGCAGAGTGAGTCACTTCTCTGATGTGGAGTGGTTATTACCAACACAGCAAAGGTGAGCAAGCATTTCCTTCCTCTGACTACTGTGACTACTGGTGTAGGAAACTGAGTCACGGGCTAGGATAGCTTTAGAGTTGCAGGAGAAGAAAATGCTTGTTTATAGTCTAACATCAATTTTACTAAGATGCATTTTGTCAATCTGGTAAACTTGCAGTCGGCCTTGTGTGTATAATCCAGTTTTCCACTCATTTCATAAAAACATTTTCTAAACTGTGCTCTTCTTAGTAAAGATGCTCACTGAGAGGTGCACACATTCAACCAGGCCTTTTATCGGAAATGATCAATTAAAGAAACGCATTCACTTTGTAATTCCAACACTAGGAAGGTAGAGATAGGGAGATCAGAAGTTCAAGGTCATCCTCAGATAAATAGCAAGTTCAGGGCCAGCCTCAGCTATAAAATAGCCTGTCAAAGAAAAAGGAAGTGGGAGGAAGAAAGGGAAGAAGAAAGAAAAGAACATAAATTCTTAACAATACATCCAAAATGCTGACTCACATCAGTCAGAATAATGATGTAGTAAGACTTTCAGAGAAAGTATCTGTGTGGATTAATTTATTTACTTCCCTAAGATCAGGCTTAATATTACTTCCTTTGATCTCTTTTATAAATAAATGTTTTAATTTCCTAACCAGGAAAAAAATGCCTAAGTTTAAACACTATTTACCTGAAGCAGAACAGAGCAAGAGGGTGGGTCTATTCTGAGTAAACTTGATTGCCTTGTCATCGTTGGTTAAGCATTTCATCAAATTGCATGCCCTAAAATATCCCAGTATTTGTAAGTCGGTCATAGTTTGGTGTGCTTAGTTTTGCCTGGCTAGGGCACTATACTCACAGAAACGCTCTGTGACTTTATGAATGATGATATTTGTTACTCTTTGCATCACTGTCACAAACTTCCTAGCAGAAGGGACTAGAGGGAGGGTTTATTTTGGCTGGTTATGGCCTGGTGTGGGGCAGGGGAGGCGCAGGGCCTGGTGGTTCGGCCTGTGATAGTTGGAGCTTGCAGCTAAGTTTGCTTACATCTTAGAGAAACAGGAAACAGCATGTTAGAGCCAAAAACAGAGGGGAGTGCAGTTTCCAAAGGCAGAGAGTGTACACTGCTGCTCACTGGGCCACAGTCCCACAGGTTCCATGACCTTCTAAATATGTGGATCTTACCATAACAGAGACATCATTTGTTTACTTGACTTCATTAGAAAAAGATTGGCTCTTCACTGCTGAAACCACATCATCATTCCTTCCTTCCACGGCACCACAAAATTTTCAGTGAAAATAGAAAGCTCAAGTAGCAGGAAAAAAAAGATGGCTTACAGACTCATATATTTTCTTATTAATTGTTAAGCATAATAATAGTGATAATGCCAGAGTCTATATAGTCATCAGGAATACAGCAAAAACAAATAGGAACTGGCAGGGGAAAAAAGTAGTATTTGTTTTTGTTAATGGTGGTAAGTGCTTTTTAGCAAAACTAATTAACAGAAGGGTAAGGAGCAGGAAGAGGGGGTGTAATTTCAAATGGGGTGGTCTGGGAAGTATCACTAAGAAGGATGCATCACAATTACGGTAAACTTGACCCTCAGTAACTACTGAAATCCAGAAATAGTTCTGAACTAATGGTGAAATCCACAAGGTTTGAAAATGATCGAGTGACCTACATGAGAACAATTTTCTCTTCATTAGGAATAATATCTTACCCACACCTTATGACTCAGAAGGTACTAATTTTTATCTTCCTAACTCTGGTAGCCAAATGTTAGGATTGAGTCAGGCAAATATTTCCCAAATGAGTTGCAGAACGTACCCTTACTCATGATAGCACCACTAACACCAGCAGACATGTTCTTGGGCCAGTAGAAATCTGTGTCTGAGACATTTGCATATTCAAAGGAGTTTTTATTCCTCTAAAAGAACATGACTGTGAATCACTTTTATAGCTAACGTGAGCTGCAGTAAGTCATGTTAAAGAATAGGACTTAATTGATACTTTAGAAGTTGAAAACTTCAAAGTAAAAGCTAGCCCCAAAGCATTTCATGATTAAAAAAATGTTTCGTAATTTCCTTAAAAATATTCAGGATTTAACTGATTGAACTTTAAAATATTGGCTTTGGTATATTTTTTTTCCTCCCACGAAGAAAATGCTTGTAAGAGCAAAAAGTCCATTCTAAGTGGCTCTGAGGAAGTCCATGTTTTGTTTAAGAATTGTGGTTTCTCTTGGCTAGCAAACACACAGAAATAGTTTCCCTGGTGTAAAACATTAGAATGGCAGGCTCTTGTTGGGAATGGATAGAAATAGACATAATTACAACTGTAACTACAGGAAAAAGAAGGCAAGTGATCAAACATTTATTGAACTTAAGCACAGTAAACTGTCAACTCGAAAAATCATAATTTGTTTAAAAAAGTCAATACCTCTGCATTCATGTCCAAATCTAGAGAAAAGAGACTTGAAGCCAAATTGGTACACTAGGGACTTGTTGGCACTGCTGCTCAGAGGGACGGGCCCGAGAAAATGAAAGTAGAACTTGGCGAAGAGAAAGGGATCCTGCAATTCAGTAGCTCAAAGCCAACAGCCAGCCCCTTGCAGAAGTTTGAAGGTGGGGTGACACTTGAACATTCTGCTTAGCTGAGGCAAGCCATTCCCTTTGACCAAAGGCATGTCTGAGGCTGGGAATTTATCTGTGACTCGTTCCCAGCCAAAGTGGCAGCCGGAACATGAATTCCAGGGCTGTGAAAGGGAACTTGATAGACCTCAGCGTCTGCAGCAGATAGTCCGGCTTCATCTCTGACACAAGAACGGTGAAAAACATGCGGACTTCACTGAGTCACTGCACAGGATGGAGTGTGGGATGGCATGCCTTTTCAAAACTGAAAATCTGGCACCACATTGAAGTTTGTGTGTTCATTAAAGGCGGGTCCAGATAGCAACCCAACTTCTGAGGTCTGGTTAAAAAAAAGGAAATGCAGATTCTTTGTTCAAAAAGAAGAAAGATGCTGCTGATTCCCCAAGGCATACAACTATTCCTTCCTGACCGGTGCTCTTCATTTTAGGATGGTTTCATTTGCTATTTAATGCTGTTCTAAATAAGGAAATTTTTACTTTAAAATCACATTTAGCATTTGTGCTAAGTGAGGTATACTCTGATCTTACCAGAAAACAGAACAAAGAAGGTGTGGTGAGTGGGGTGGGAGACAAACAAACAGACTAGGTGTGTAAAAGTAGGGGTGGGAACAGACAGGTATGTTAACTTTATTCATACAGTGATTTTTTTTACTTCCTACAAATAGTCTGCAATATTGTCTTCATGCCTTAAATACACACAGAAATTATTTTTTAAATTTCCTGTTTAAAATGCAGACACAAGAGCATTTTAGCTTGTATAGGCTTGTGCATTTTATTCTTGCTAGAACAGAGAAAGTGATTGTTAAGTCTGTGTCCTCATAGAATCATATTTTACTAGCACTCTCTCCTTTCAACTTAGTAGTAAGTGTGGACTTAAAAGCAACTCTGGATTGCTATAGCTCTTCCTTTCCTTTCTAGCCATAACCTTTAGTGTAACTGTCTGGCTTGTATGCAGACAACACAGGCACAGACGGATATGATAGTATTTCTAGGGTAGTGTGTGTGTGTGTGTGTGTGTGTGTGTGTGTGTGTTTCCTGCGTGTGAACGCACTGTGACCTTCAGACCTTTACTACCACGACTGTGCCCTCAAGTTATGAACCAAAATAAATGCTTCCTGCCTTAAGTTGTATTTGTGAAGTATTTTATCAAAGGAAAGAGAAAAATAATATAGAAATAGGTTCCAAGAGTGCTGTTATTGCTGTGATAGCAATCCTGACCACGTGGTTCTGAGCATTTTTAGGAAGTGGTTTGCAAGAGAAGTGTGAAAGACTTTGAAACTTTGGGATAGATAAGCCATAAACTTCCTTAAGCATGGCTTAACAGAAGTTTGAGTGGCAGGAGTTTGAAAGACTAGAATGTCTTTAGAAAAGTCAAGAAAGGCAGATAGCAGATGGTCTGGTTCATGAAGCTTCATATAGAAACAAGGATTCTATTGAGAACTGGGCCAGTATCATTTATGTTGTATTCAGGCAAAGAATTGACTACACTTTGCTCATGTCCTTGAGCTAAACGGAAAATTAATGAACTAATGTGGTTTTTTTTCGGGGGGGGGGTGGAGAATGTCATGACCAGATATCACTCAGTCTGTGTTATGGTTTCTGCTCACCACTAGTATCCAAGTCTACAGTGAGAGACTGCAACCGTGGAAGCAAATGACGTAGAAAATGTGTCATCTGGTGAAGAAAGTAAGGAATCTAATATTGCTGACAAAGTGAGTTCTGAGAAAGTAGCTGTAACTATTAAAGATGTCACCACCATATGGTGGTTTAAATGAACGTGGCCCCATAGGCTCACAGGGACGGGCACTATTGGGAAGTGTGACCTTGTTGGAGGAAGTGTGTCACTGGAGGCAGGTTTTGAAATCTCAGATACTTAAGCCAGGCCTATCTTGTCTCAGTCTCTTCCTGCTGCCTAGAGATCCATAGGCAGAATTCTCAGCTCCTCTCCAGCCCCAAGTCTGCCTGAATGCAATCATACTTCTTGCCATGATGATAATGGACTGAACCTCTAAAACTATAAGCCAGTCCCAATTAAATGTTTTCCTTTATAAGAGTTACTGTGGTCATGATTCTCTTTGAAGCAATAAGACCCTAACTAATACACACCATTAAAAACAAACCTGTGAACATGGACAATAGGAAAGGTGTCCAGAGGGCAAGATCTATCCACTGAAATCTCCATCTTGTTAAAATTTAAATACAAGTCTGTGGCTCCAGGGGTCGCTCTTCCTTCCTTCTGTGAAGATGTGGCCTGACATCATCTTGAGTGAGGTAACCCAGACCCAGAAAGACAAACAGGGTATGTACTCATTCATAAGTGAATATTAGATGAAAAGCAAAGGATAACCAAGCTACAATCCACAGCCCCAGAGAAGATAGGTAACAAGGAGGACCCTAAGAGGGACAGACATGGAGGACCTCAAGAACAGGAAACAGTTAAGATCTCCTGGGTAAACTGGGAGGGAGCAGAAGGGAAGGGATGAGAACATCAGGCAATTGAGATGGCCAAGTTGGGGAGGGACAGAGAAGGAGAGCAATGAAAGAGATATCCTGATAGAGGGAGCCATTATGGAGTCAAGGAGAAACTTGGTGCTAGGACAATTTTCAGGAATCCACAAGGATGACCCCAACTAAGACTCCTAGAAATACCTAAAGAAAGTACCTGACTCTGTAGACAAGGCTTGTCTCAGACTCACAGAGATCCTACCTGTCTCTGTCTCCCAATTGCTGGAATTAAAGGTATGCAACACTAGGCCCAGAGGCCAGCTATAGTTTTAACTTGACTATAATATAAAATATTCTGGACAGTGTACTAAATTATATCCTATTTGATTGTTAAATTCCTATGATGGTTCATTTTAACAAATTCTTTCTAATACAAAAATCCCCAAAGCCTAGCGCTAGACTTTCCCCTTAACTGATTTCATGTTGAGCCACCAAATAGTAGATGATACAATAAACATACATCCTATTAGAAACTGCCTTCCAGGTATACATAACAATGCAGATAGAAGTATTATCAAACAAATCTCATTCTGTCACAAGATTAAATAATGAGAATATTTTACTCCATTTTATTCCTGATATTATAACTGAAATTCCAGAAGGCATGGCAATTTCAGGTAGTTTCTGTTCTTTTTTAAACCTGTTAATATAATGGACTGTTAAGTTAAATGAGACCATCAGTTTCAAATAATGGAGTCAAATTAAATTTAATAGACATTAATATTTGTGTCTGTGCTCATGACAGAACACACTGTAACTTTGACATATAGCAGCCTACCCTCAGGTCCTCTTCCTCAGTTTCTTAAGTCACCTCAAGTGACACATCTATGCCAATGCTCATTTCAGAATTTCTCACTAATTTTGTCACTGGTGTTCTATTTATCTGGCAATTATTTCATTATTCACACTCATTTTGTATCTTTGCTCTTACAAAACTATCAACTTGTCATTCTCACACTAGGTTGACCTTATACTCATCCTCTGAGCCATTACCAGAATTACCTTCTTCAAACAAAACAAAATGTGATCAGGTCAGCCCTTCCAATGACTTTCAAAGTCTTCCTCATGTCCCCAAGGGCCAATAACACCTTAGCCAGGCAACCAAGCCCTACTCAAATTAACACTGTAACCTCCCTGGCACTATCCTCCACCCCCCCACACACATTTCTCACTTTCCCTTCTGTGTTTTCACACAAATCGATACAGCTTTCCAATATCTACTTCCTCCTTCCTGCCTTCTGGTGAGCTTACCTCACTCCAGGTGCAGCACAAGCATTGCCTCACTGCTGAAGAATTCCACACTTCTTTCTCACAAGGTGTCATTAACAAGAAGACAATGTGTGGAAATATGAAGCAGACTGGCTTCACTACAAGACAGTGAAGGCACTAAATCAATCGAGTCAGAAGGCAATATTTAAAAATGTTTGGAGGGAGCCGTGCCATACTTTCGTGCACTGCTTCCTCACTTCTCTGACAGGATTAACATGAACACTGCCCAGTAGTCTATGAACGTTTCTTCACCTTCCAGTTCAACAATGCTTCCATTTAAGAAGCATCAGAACGCAGAAATCGCCACAGGAGACCTGACTCAACTTGTTCCTCCATTGGAGGGAAAGATTAAAATGTTTTTTTCACCTTCTTCCCCCTGCCCACCCCCATCACCTCTTAATCCTCTATCCAGCTGATTCACAGCAGCTGTTGAATAACTAGACATTTAGGTAAAGGCAGACTGAACCTATAAATCAGTGTGTATGATATAATGACCAGCCTGCTCATGCTGTCTTGGTTTGCTCTTTTTATGCTGACTTCAGCTGCAGCATCTACATGAAGGGGTTTAGAGCAATTGTAAATACTAATCTCTGGGATGCCAAGGTCAACATGGAAATATACACAAGTCAGTGGAAGTCCCATTAAGTTCATAGAGACGAGTATAGGACTTTCTGAGAACATACTGAATGAAAAATAGAAATAAAAAGGGAAGAATGGTTAGAGAATGAGGAGGGGAGTAGTAACTGAGAAGGTGAACACTAGCATTTGAGATCAAATTCCCTTGGAAGGGAACTCACTCATTTGATGCCACTATGGTGCTTTGGCAACAGATGAATAAAAAAAAGAAGAAGAAATGAAAAGGAATGACATAACTGCTCGTAGGTATGGGAGAGGAAAGGGTTTATTGTAGATATGAGGGAGAGCATAGCCAGAGACAAGAACATCTGGGAGAGTCCAGAGTGAACGTGGCCCTGAGCTGTGTCATGTGAGGAGAATAAAGGGAGTTGGGTAACCAAAATGGCTGGATTATATAGAGAAGGACACCTGGGGGAAGGGAAGCCCAACCCCTGTGCTGGTGAAGTTTAGGGTGATATGTTAAACAAGCTCTTCAGTTAGTCATTTGTCCCAAGTTTGAGATTTAACACATATGTATCCTCCCAACATGTGAAAAATCTCCCTAGTACCTGGGTGAATATTTGTTAGGACTACCTAGATGTGAATGGCAGAAACCAACATCAGCTGATTTCAGAATCGGAAGACACAAGATTTCACAGGGAACCCATTTGCAGAGATGTTGTACATGGGACGGAGCTGGCAGCAGAGCCAAGAATCTAGAATTTCTGCACCTCACCTCTCGCATCTCAGCTCTCTGTTAATTTGTTCCCTTTGTGTAGCAGATATTTCTGGTTTAGCAAATCCATTTTCCTTTTCATCTAAGTACATATCGGGATCTATTAATGTAAGCATGTAGCTCCATTCTGGCTTCTACTTCAAGGGCTGGTTCATAAACATTAGCTCCTCACCTCCCCTGCTCCACACACTTCTACCTACACTTTCCATCTGCTGACAGGATGATGAAGACTGAGACCTTGGAAGAAGTTGGCTGGGAATCCAAAGCTCAAAGAATCTTGTTCTCTACACAGTGCAAACTCTACCAGGAAGCTCCTCCCCCTTCGTAATCTACCAGGAAGCTCCTCCCCCTTAATAATCTACCAGGAAGCTCCTCCCCCTTCAACTTGCACTTGATGTGGATGAGAAGTCAAATGCTATCCTAATTCCTATCCCCTTAAGCTATTAAAAATTAAGATTTCAGAGCTGGGCGGTGGTGGCACATGCCTTTAATCCCAGCACTTGGAATGCGGAGGCAGTTGGATCTCTGTTAGTTCAAGACCAGCCTTGTCTACAGAGTGAATTCCAGGACAGGCTCCAAAACTAAACAGAGAAACTCTGTCTTTGGGAAAAAAAAACACAAAATTTCTCTTTAAAGTGACTAGTTATCACTCTAAAGTGCCTTCTTTTGTGTCAATTGATCCCTTTTTCCTAATTTGTGAAACCAGACAGATTACTGACCCAACAGGTCAGTCCTATCCTTGAAAGGAGCAATTTTGATGAGGAAGGTGGGTTGTGATAATCAAAAAGACCAGTAGAGGGTTTACCGTGTAAACATGCAGCTGTTAGAATACAGTAAGTTTGAGGTTTGTTTCAATTCCACTACTAACTCAGTGAGCCATCTTCACCCATGTATGGTCTCTTTGAGCACCAGCCCCCTTCTCTTGGAGTGAGATCTTTAGATGAGATTAATGTTCTCCTTAATGCTCCCTACTACACATACAAAGCAACTCTTACACAGTGAAAGAGAATTTCCCTGAATCATTTTTGCAATTTAATATCCTATGCCAAAAATGTCAATGACTATTTTGGGATTCTGAGATAGCTTTCTTAGTACTCTAACATCATGGGAACACAAAAAGGATAGCGCTTAAAAGTTAATCCTTTGTTTTATTTTGTCAAGGAGGGCATGCCAGTGGCATTCTCTACCAAACATTTCTAAAGGTTTTACGATTTCTGGGATTATTGTAATCCAAGATTATACTGTGTATAATCATACATTAGATATTTAAGTGAACAGGTGTCATAGTCAGATTATATGAATTCATATCTTAATTCTACAATTATTTTAACTGGAAGCCAATATTTACCTTAGAAAGTTTGTACAAAAGGCTTTTCAAATACCACATACACGGGACTCAAGCACCTAAAAATTCAATAAACATTCAAGTAAAAATAAACTTTTCTGTTTCTATTGTGGTATTTTTAAAAGTACATGTTTATACTTCTGTCTTTAATCCCTTAAAATCTGAACACCAAATCTTATTAAAATTACTGCCATTCAGACCCTAGTCTAAGAATTGGAACATAATACTTGTTTAATAAGTCTTGTTAAATGAGAATATAGTGAAGACTTAGTCCTACATGGAACACTGGTGTTCCTTACAAAGATCCAAATAGTACTTTTCTCATATGAAACTCTTACTAGACTACTATGTATTAAGGTTGTCTCTTTTAGACCAGAGGAACAGTCCTATATGTACAGCCCCAAAGGATGACCATTGTTTTACCCAATAATTATGAGCATATGGCTGTAGCCAGCATTGTCTGGGAGATGATGGACTCTTTAAACACTTTTGTAAATATCTGGGTGCCCTTCAAACTTGCTAAGTTAGAGTCTAGGGCCTATGTATCAGGGTAGTTTTAATACCTCACAAGGTATCAACCAGGGTTTGGGTACCCACTGTGACATATCTGTTCATGTTTCAGGGATGTCTCCAACATGTGTTCATTTGTAACTTCCTCACTGTTTCCCTTGATCAGTATAGCCAATTTCGTAGAGTCCTGGTGATGGTTCTCCAGAGAAACAGAACCAACAAGATTTGCTATTTTAAAGACTTGGCTCACACAACTGGGGAGGCTTGAAGAGTTCAAAACCTGCAACAGGCCAGAGACCTGGGAAGAGTTGTAAAAATCCTTAGGATATCTGCTGGCAAAATCTTTTCATCTTCCAGGGAGATCATTCTTTTCTACTAAGGTTTCCAACTGACTGATGTCTACTCACAACAGAAAGGGTAAATTTATTCAAAGTCTAACAATGTAGATATTAGACTCATATTTTTAAAAAATGAGTCTAATATCTACCCAAAAAATTGACAGTAATATTTGAGTAAATATTTGGGTAACTGCGGCCTAGCCAAATTGACACATAAGATTATCTATCATATCTATTAACTATCATAGACACATGGGGCCCCAGTTTTTGTCACTATGATCCATTCATGCTCCAGCAAGCATTGCTTTACAATAATCTCTTTTCCCATGTTGAGGATGGTGACTGCTCTCCCAGAAGTACACAATGCAAACCTGAGGTGGGAGAGTTAAAAGCCTGACTCACAGCCCAATTCTCACAATAGCCCAGGGAGGATTCTGCATGGCTGCCTTTATCTGCACGAGTTCTCTTATTTCACATTCAATTCCCTGTGAACGCCTCTTAGAAAACTGAGCTACTCTGTCTGTCACATGAATGTACACATTCATCCATTCTTATGGGAATTACATCCCGGAAATCTAGATAAATCCTAGATCAAAACTGTCAATGTAACCAAGAGATTCTCCCCTGAAAGTAGACACAATAACTAGGTCAACAACTGCACTTTTCAAAAACCTGCATCTAAAATTTGAAGCTTGCCAGAGTTGTTTGGAAGAAATTTGTAGTGCATTTTCATGGTCTTCATTTAAAATACTTGTAGAGGGCTGATTATGTCTACTTGTACTCCCACCATTCAGAAGGCTGAACTAGGAGTTCAAGACTCTTCTCTGCAGTATCTTACTGTTCTAACCTCTCTCCACCCCTACACACACACACACACACACACACACACACACACACACAAACACACACACACACAAAGCCTGTACACTCTTACCTATGATTCCAAAATCAAAATTATTCATATGAGATATTACTGCTCAGAATTAGCTTTTAGTTTGTCTGGGCTGCCTGATTTGAAAACTAGATGTACAAAGTGTCAGAGTTATTGGAAATGTTCTAAAGTCACTGAACTCCACACATTGTTAAACAGGTTTTGTTTAAAACATCTGTAAAACGAGTTCAGTGTTACTCTTACACTAAAAATTCCATCATACATAATCTTTAGAATGAAGTGGAGCTTAAAATGATTATTTATAATTAATCTCAAATGTTACTCTACAGCTTTCTATTTTTAATACAGTCTCTCTCTCTCTCCCTCTCCCTCTCTGAATAAATTTAGTTTGACTTAATCTTATAAAATTTTAAGTGTGTCTTTGTATAATAGTTTCTAGCTTACTCATTCACGTGCTGAATCACACAGCATCATTGTAATTGGGCTAAATTACCAATAGCATATTATTAATAATCCCACTTATTAAAAGGATAATTACTGACTCCTGAATTAATAATACTGTGCAAAAGTCCCAACTGCTGCTCATGCTGAAGTTGCATGGGGCACCTGCTCAAGATTGCAGGCATACTCTTTCTGTTGGTTCAGTGAAAATAAAAGCTATGCTTTAAAAGTCTAATCGGGAAAATTGTTGGGCTGTATCTTTAGATTGAGCTGAATTCAATTTAGGTATAGCTCAAAGTTGTCATTAACCTTTTTTGTTGCATGAGGAACATTTTTGATAGATTAGAAAACTTGACTCCACAAAGAGCACTGGAAACCATCTGACTATAAATATAAAACTCTCCCACCTTTATACTGTCTGAGAACCAAAGGCAATTCACACCACAGACACACATAACTGGAGCATTCAAGCAATGTGTCAAGATCACTTACAAGGTACACGATGAGATATTTGTCTCCTGCCAAGAATAAAAGCATTTTTTAAATGGATGTCTTCTTGCCCCCTGAATCAGTTTTAGAATCACATGCTCCGCTGCATAGACTTCAGCCAAAGAGGACTCAGTACTCAACAGAAGAATCTGCCAGACAAATTAAAGAGCTAAGCCAGGAAGCAGAGGACGGAGGAATAAAAGCCAACCAAGGAGAATGCATTTGTGAGAGTCCTGGAAGGCTGCAGGACGAACAGATCTCCAGAATGTTTTTGAAAAGGAGAGGCTGAAATAGTTAATATTTTCTTTGCATTTTTCAGTGAACTGGAGGATTAAATTGCTTCTTGATTGTTTTGAATGTTTCTCTCATTCTAGATGTGAGTCCCTGCAGAGAGAAGCCATGGGGAGGCTCAGATGTACTTAGACGATACTACTTAACCAAAGTAATGCACATATTTTTAGTGAATTGAAGTGACATTACTTCCTTTTGGTGGCACTCTGGTGTCCTTAAGTAGAGAGAAGACATCAAATTAAAGCTCTCTTGTGAGAAATGACTAAACCCTTGATGACCTAAATGCAGAACAGTGGCTATTGGAGAGCAAGAAGAGGTGATAGAAATAACGAGGGTTTGGAGTTGGTACGCATGCACTATAAACACTCAGCAAAATAGTAAATGATATTCATCGGTTTTCAGTTACTATGGCAAAGCGCCTGAGACAATTAGCTTAGAAAAAGGAAAGGTTTGTTTGGCTAAGTCTTCCAGAGTTTATACTGTGTGGTTCCCGTTCTTGTTGTTCTCGGCCCGTGGTGAAAGTACATCTTTATAGGAGCACACAGTAAAGAGGCCTTTTAATTTCAGGGGGCCAGGAGGCACAGACCAGGGTCAGATATTCTTTCCAAAGTCACTCGCCAAGTAACCTAACTTGTTCTAACTGGGCCCCACATACAGGCACTTCACCACTTCTTAATGGTGCTGTAGACAAGTAGACTTTAACTTAATAAGTATTCACATTTCAAGAGGCATCCTCTGCTGATACCCATTAATATACAATCCACCCATACTCCAAATTTTAAGGAGGATTTCAGAATTCCAGACTCTTGCCCAGTTGCCCTGAAAGCACGTTCATGTGAAAATCCATTGAATGTGAGGGACTTAACCTCCAGTCATCATCGATCCCGTGACTCGCCTTGCTTTCACTGGGCTTGTTATGTGGTCCTTACTACCCCGTCTTTCCCAGCCTAAGCTATGCACAAATATATTCATTGCAATTAAAAAATTTTCTGGTCAGCCCCACTGGGGTTTTGTGTCTTTCTACACTGTTACGCCATTCTAGGAGAAAAAGAGTTGAGCACTGACAACAAACAAAAAACAACAGTGCTCACAGAATCCTTGACATCTGAGGATAAAAGTCTTTTTGAAAGGAGCCTCCCAGGGAAAAAACTGTATCTGGTGCCTTGAGTGCATTTGTGACTTGTAAGGTATATTTTAGTTCCAATGCTGAACATCCCAGCAAACAAAGGAAAAGGGCCGATGCTACAGAAGCTGCAAAGCCTTCTTTGGGGTTCCTTCCCACCTACCTGTCAGCTATTGGCCTCAGGCAGCTTGCATAACCTTCCTGGGTCTTCTTGCCTCATCTGGAAATGAGGATAATGATGCTGCCTGGAGGCTGGGCATGGCTCCAGATTGTCCCTTAAGATCCCTTCCAACTCTGAGATGGGCGATTTCATAATTCTGTCAAGTTGACATACACTGCGGTAGTCACCACTTTGCATTATTCATCTCAAGCTTTTCTCCTTTCCTCTCCATCCGCTGTCTACATGAAATCATACAGGCACATACATCTCCACGTATGCTGCTTCTAGCAGAATTTAGTTTAGAACATTTATCTGCGAAATTTGCTTTCAGCATGTCTTAGATATACTTGTTTTTAACATAATTAACCTGTCACTGTCAAAACACCATGTATGTATTAATTATCTAGTTAAGTGGGTGCAGTTGAAATGAATGGGCATAGTTAGAGAGCCATACTTAAGAAATGTAATAGTAGCCACTTAATTTAACTACCCACTGACCTCATCTAGAATGTCTGAGAATGAAATGGAGTGGTAGATCTGGCAGGTTTCACATGCAGCTCAGCAAATATCATTAATAATATCATCTGCAAATTCAGTAGTTAGTATGACATTCAAAAATGGATGGATAACTCCTTGTCTGGGCATGGGATTTCATGCCTGTAATCCTAACACTTGGGAGGCAGAAATAGGAGGTGCAGGAGTTCTAGGCCAGCCTTAACCACATAGTGAGTTAAGGCCAATGTTGGCTATAAACAATCAAACAAAAGATATTCATATCAAAATCAACCTGTTTTCACTCATATTGGCTAGTGATTAGAACTAAAATGCTATACTCTCTTCTGATAGCTTCTAGCATTTTCCAAAGTAGGACCAGATTTTTTTAGGCTTGAAAGTCACTTTTTTAATTTTGAATTTATTTAAAAAGTTTTTTTTCCATTTTACATCAGCCACAGTTTCTCCTCCCTCCCCTCTTCCTCCTCCCCTGCACCTCCTCAGTAAGGGTAAGGCCTCCCGCCCATGGGGAGTCAACAAAGTCTGTCATATCAAGTTGAGACAGAATCAAGCCTCATTCCCTCCCACCCCCTTATTGAGGCTGAACAAGGTACCCCTCCATAAGGAATAGGCTCCAAAAAAAGTCAGTTAATGCCTAAGGATAAATACTGGTCCCACTGCCAGTGTCCCCACAGAGTGCCCAAGCCACAGAACTGTCATCCACATTCAGAGGATCCTATGCAGGTTCCCCAGCTGTCAGGCCAGAGTCAGTGAGCTCCCACTAGCTCAGGTCAGCTGTCTGTGGGTTTCCTCATTATGGTCTTGACCAGGACCAGACATTTTTTAGAGCAGATTGAGACTAGTTTAAGTAGCCTCTCATACTCTGAAGAATTCTGTTAATCTCTGCATGCTATCTGCAAGCAGCTCCCTGGTACGAGGCTCCTAAAAAACTCGGTAGTGTTTGTATCTTGTCATATAGCTACTTGCCTAAATACATACTAAGATGAGAAGTATGAAAAGCAAACATCTTCATGTGACTCCTGCCTCACCAGATATCAAACATTAAGCAAATAACTTAAGTTTCCTCACTGGCATTGGCGCTAGAAATATCCTACATGGAAGAATGCTGAGCATCAAAGGAAATGGGATGTATAAATCATGTTCTGTGAATTCTTTCAATAAACAATATGCTGCTGAGTGGCTCATATGTGTCTGGCATGTTACAAGCACATAAAATATCAGGGGACCACCTAGCCAAGCCCCTGCCTTCATTGAGATGACATTCCAGTGGCCAATCAAAACCTTTGTCTCACAGAAATTTGCTCATCAGTTGATAATTGCCCATTGTCATTACTGTCATTTTTGCTATTAAATCCATCTTGCCTTATACTTTGGTTTTCTATTTCTTTGCTGAATTAGGGAATGAACCAAGGGTCTTGTGCACGTTAGCCAAGTGCTGTACCACTAAGACTCTCTCCTAGCCCTTAAATATATATTACCTGGATCCAACATTAAGCATTAACTTGTAAATACCACTAACAATTTTAATAGCACAGTAATAGGAATTCTTCCTATGGTGACATGTCTCACATCTACATACAGCTTTTCTTAACTCAGTTCTTAGACCAAGGCTAAAATCCTAAAGGGCAGACAACAAACCTCATGTTTCATCAGAAGGAAGAGTTTAACATGTAAGTGCAATTGAAACTGTCCAGAAGAGCAGAGCAGGGAGATGCTTAAGAACACGGATTCTCCGACCACTCCTCAAATTTGAATCCAAGCTCTACACTTGTCAGTTTGATAACATTGGAACTATCTATCTTTGCCTCAATTTTCTTTTTTGTCTAAAGATTTAAAAGAAAATTATACGCATATGTGAGCACCTGAGTGTATGTGTGTGTGCACCGTGTATACAGAGGAACATACAGGGGCTAGAAGAGGGCTGAGGAGCCCTTGGGACTGGAGTTGTAGGTGGTTATGAATTGCCTGGCACGGGTCCTCTGTAAGGGCAGTAAAAGCTCTTAACCACTGAGTCACCTCTCCATCTCTCCAGGCCCCTCGGTTTTCTTATACATAGGGTAAATTTGATTATATTAAAAAGATGCCTTGGAGTATGCATTATATAATTGTGGAAATTTCAGAGAACAAAAAAAATTCTCTAATTTTTTAAAATTGTTAAACTTATCATATCCACAGTTGAACTTATATTCTAATTAAAATTCAATTGCTCTTTCAAAGTTAAAGAGAAAAAGAGGAATGTCTTGGGCACTGATAGGGAACACCTTGAATGTGTCTGTGAGGGCATTTCTAAAAAGGATTGACTGGGGGAGAAAGCCTCTTCTCTCTCCACTCCCTCCCTCCACTTTAAGAGGCACCATCCCACCATCCATATACACTGGGTTCTATATGGAATAAAAAGAACAAAAGGAGAAATCTGACCAAGTGCCAGCATTCAGCTCTCTGCTTCCTTCCGTCCAGATGAGAAAAGAGCTTCACACTCTTGCGCCCACAGCCACAAGCCTTCCTTCAGTCATGCTTTCTCTTTCATCTTGAACTTACCCTCAAAGTGAGAGCTAAAATGAATCCTCACTTCCTTCTCTAAGTTTATCTTATTGGGTAACTAACATAAATATTTCCTACTACATAGATTGCTGTGCATGGTTAAATGAATTCGTTCAGGCCTGGAGAGATGACTCAGCAGTTAAGAGCACTGGCTGCTCTTCTAGAGAACCTGGTTTCAATTCCCAGAACCCACATGGCGGCTCACAACTATCTGCAATTACAGTTCCAGGGCATATCTCACCCACACACAGACATACATGCAGACAAAACACCAATACACATAAAATAAAAATAAATAAATAAAAGTTAAAAATTAAATGAACTAATTCATATAATCTCGTACAACACTTTGTGATACAAAGTAAGTAGAAAGTGTTAAAAATGCTGTTATTATTGTTGTTGCTAAAGAGGTCACACGACTCTCGTCACTAACATGGGCAGGAATGTAACACAAAAGGCCATTATGAACCACTCATCCCCCAGAGAACACAGAATGATTCAGTCCCTGTATATGTTACATTTGGTGCTAGTTGCATTCTCCAAATTGTGTTCACTAGGATGCAAAAACATTTCATGCAAAAGAGAGTTCTGCAATCTATAAATATGGGAAGAATTATTCTCCAAATATTTAATATTTGAAGTCAGTTTCAAAGACATGTAATTCTCAAAATTATCTTACCAATCTTGAAAATTAGTGTTAATGGAAATGAAATTCAGGAAACAGTACTTCTGGGATGGTCATGAAGTAGCATCTTCAGTTTCCTCTACTAGAAAAAGAGGTTTGGTATGTGTCACTCCACATCTCTTCCTTTTCCCGTTCAAAGACCTTAACTTGGTAACATGAAATCAGCCATGGTGAGAGCATGCTGATCACTGAAACTGACATGCTGCAGATCAGGACAAGATTTATTGTTTTGTAGGTTCTGTCACTGGACTGTAGTGAGGAAAAAACGCTAATGCAGAATAAGTTCTTAAATTGTGTTATCGCTGTAGCAGTTGCTGGGCAAGAAAGGAAGCATTCTTTCACTATTCAAAAGCTGTGATATGAATCAGCAGAGAGGTGACATAAATTATTGACTGATGAGGTGAGGCTCCGATTTACGTCTTTGTTGCTTCACTTTTATCTTGATAGTTAATCAAAAATATCAACCCCTTGCAAGTCAGAACTAGTTGTAGGACTTCCAGATTAGGCAAACACAGAGATGGTGGGTAATAGGAATATCGGTGATGCTAGTTATTTGGAGCAGTAGTTACAATTATCTAATCCAGAAAGCATTTGATAAAAACATCGTGTCACTCTTTGGGAAGTCAAGAACAACAAATATGGACAAAGATAGGGCTATCTTTAAGTAATTTATTTTGGGAACTCATTAGGCAATATGTTCTTCAGCATAACCTGTTTATGGGTCAAGACAAAGTTGCTTTACCAACAGTTTTGGTCTGATATTTTCTTCCAATTAAAGACATCATAATTTAGATTCAATAAAACATGCCCTCAATAATGGAATATAAACTTTACAATAAACTTGTAATGTCCATCTGGAAGGGATATTGGAGGCATCTGATTCACCATAAATACTAGTTGGTATCACATACTTTCATTGTATGCCTTCATCTTCAGGGACACATCAGAGGATTGTTACACTGTTTAGTTGTGTTTAAAATTTTATGAAAGATATTAAAAGAAAAGGAAACCAATATTTCTTCACAGACAAGGCATATTAAATTGTTGTAACCATTGTTTGGGGACAAAGAGTGATTCCACCTTTTGTAGTTGAAGTTTATTGACTCCTAGCACTACATAAAAGACTGTGTATGTACATAGCCTCAAATCTTTTTGACGTTACTGCAAATCTTTTTTCCTGACTGTTTCCCAACAGAACTTGTTTGCTCAGTTCTTTCTCTCCCAATTGTCTCACTGAGTTATTCTAAAGATTATATTCTGTACACAGCACGGGACCTGTAGTTTGAACAAACAAATGTGATGCTAACTCTCAACATTACCAGTGACTAGTTCAAAGAAATGTATTACCCGTCTTTCTTCTCTCTCGGCACATACCTCACATCTAACAGTAATAACACATCCTGCCATTTCAGTGACCTCTCCTCACATCAGCACTGATAGATACTCTTTCTACAAAATCTTGAACAATATTTTTCCTAGCATGAACCTTCAACTTTTATTGGTATATTAATATGAGATTAAAATAGTTATAGTCTCTCAACATATTCTACACACAAGTCTCATATCCAAAGAAAATTAAATTCATGGTATATATTACCTGGTCAGGTGTTTTCAAAAGCACATTATATAGAGTTTCATAGGTATTTTAACAGTGGTGGGGTATCGCAGATTTTGATGATTTTTTTTTTGCAGTCACCATCCTGATGTGTGTGTGTAGGGAAAGTTTTCTCTAAAGTACCCTTTGAGAACAGTGTTCCAGGAAGCTAGCACCATTGGCAACACAAAGGGGAAAATGCTACAAAGCAGCACCAACTTTCCAAGAACCTCTCACATGAAAGGACATGGGCAAGCAGGACAAATATGGAAGATGAGAACCCTGGAGTTCTTTTACTCACACTAGTGAAGTACCATCATGTGGACTGCCCTCATCCCATGAGTCAGTAAGAGTAAAAGGTGCTGTAGTATGTAAATTTGTCACTGGGTTTTTACGCCATGATTATTGAACTTTTATTAAAATGGGAGGTAACAGTGCAACAACAATACATCCCAGAATGATCAGAAGGTCATAGGGTTCAAGAGTTTTTTTTTTAACCATGATAATGCTTTTATCTTTTGGATCAGATTTATCTATTTTTATTTAGAATCGATCCAGTATAGATAGAAGACACAAGAAATTTTGCAATTAAGAAAAGGCATTCGATAAAAAGTTCATTGAGGACATAAAATGTGCTTGACATGTGTTAATCTCTAAGTGTGGTGTCAACTAGTTAATAAGCATCAAGTGACACAAAAATACAAGTGGCAGGAAACTCAGCCTTGAAAGGGAGGAGATTGGGACGATTTCATAGTGTTGGGAGGGGTGACATTCCAAACAAATGTAACAGAGGAGCTGGGGCGGGCAACAGTGGGACCAGCAAAGCAATCTGAATGTTTTCAGAGGTCATGAGATTCCTAACATGCCTGAGGAACTGGGAGACAGACGGCTAAAGGGACCAAGCTGCTAGAGAGTCGCTAAGGATCCCGAGTGTTTCGAGGATAGGGGAGATGCTGGGGTGCTGAGACGCTCGGTGAGGAACTCCACTTCAACACCCACTGAGGTGCTGAGTGCAGAGGAGATGAGAACAGAGAAAACATCCCTTGGAGAGAAGGCTGCTGCAGACACGCTGGGGAGACAGCTGTGACAGAGGCTAAGGGAGTCCAGTGTGGGCAGAAATATGTAGCATTGATGAGGTGAACTAACAGGACATCGTGTTGACGTGCAGAGGTAACCATTCACCAAACAGAGATACCAGTGAAGAAAGCATTTGAAGGGAAAGGATGTGTTAATGTAAGCGTTCAGATGCGATCACTGTGACTGAATTTCTTGAGTTGGTATTCTGTGTAAACCAAAAGCAGCATGTATGTTTTACGTGTCTGTATGCCTCCTGCCATATTGTAATGTTATTGCTAAACACCACTGAGAAATGTAATAATAGAGATTATTAGTAAAACTGAAGACAATCTTCATTGCTGCAAACATATTGGAAATTTCTAATCTTTAATTCATATATGTTGTATGCCTTTCCTGGATATATGTATACTTTTGTACATAAAAGAAAAACTAAATGTTTAAAGTTGGGAGAAACAAATACAAATTATACCCAGAGACAGATTAAAATTTCTGTCTTTTTCAAAGCATTCTTTTTTTGTTCTCATGCTTCTAGATTTCTTTGTGCTCTCTTTTAAAATCTTTTTCTCAACAGTTGGTTACAAACAAACAAAACCCTATCTCAAAAAAACAAAAATTCTCTGTGTCTTAATACCTACAATTATAGCAGCTGGTGCTTGTAGCAACCGACAGGGCTGAAATAAGCAATGAGTGTCTCCATTGCACTATGGTTCATGGAAACAACAAAACCCTTCAGGAAAGCACTGAGTCTAGTAGCCCCCAGCAGAACGGGGGAACTTACCTTCCGCAGTGGAAGTACTTGCCTTGGGATCAAAACTACCAGCCTGGGAAAGTGACAGCAGCAAAGCATTGCAGGAAATAAACCACAAGCTTCATGGACTGGCTAAGCTGGCAAGGTCACAGAGATTCACATGGCAGAACGCTGATAAACTTTAGAATAAAAAAATCACTATAAACTCTTACCTCCTATATCCAAGAAAGGATGTCAAAGTCACATTAATCTAGTTTTAAACATCATTTCACATTGAATAAATGCATTTTTATTTCATCAAATTGTGTTTTATGTCTATTTTGTTTTGTATGGAATAAGATGTATTGTTTTACTTCTATGAAAGTGGTAATTTTTTTTTTACTTACTTCTCTCTATTTTTATGGAAACCACTTCTACATGTGGTCTCAAAACTCAAGTTCAGTCACAAGATGCCTAGAACCTGTGGCTAAATAAGAAGGAAGCAAATACTATTATTCTGCTAAAAGGACGTTTTTATTAATCCAGCTTCTAATGACGTCTTTCTACACCCGTAGACTAACGCATCCCTCAAACCTCACAAAATGAGCATCTTTTAGCACTAGATGGAGATTCACACAGACTCGTAACTGGTCAGAGACCATTGCAGAAGAGGTCCGTGGGAAGACTGCAAGAACCACATCAGGAAAGTGTTTTCTGAACACAATAGGGCAAATGTACATGTGAATTCACCGTGGTCAGGACAGCATGAACAAGGCCTATGCAAGCTCAAGCCAGAGGAAATCCCTGCAGGAGTGAGGCAGGAAGGTCCTGCCCTTAGCAGAGGAGCTACTGAAAACTGATACCTGCTGGCAACGGGAGACTTGGCTTCCTTATAGGGAATGATCCCTTATAGATAAACCACTCTAGTCAATAGCCTCACTCCCTTATTCGTATAGCACACTCAAGTCGTCACACCGAAGATGTTTTTAGCAGAATAAACTGGACTCAGTGAGTTTTGTAAAACGAAGACACCAGGTGGGTGGGTATAAGATGGGGGTTGGATCTCGAGGGGGGGAGTGGGGACAGAGGAAAAATATGATCAAAATTTAATATACAAAAGTCCCAAACAATTAATAATATATGTGAACCACCAAAAATGAGTAATATTTTTCAAGAAAACATTTATAAAACTTAAAATCATAATAGCCTTATTAAAATTCAAGAAGTAGGCTAAATCCCATAAACATCAGAATACTGGTGTTATTACCGTGATTAGATTTCAATAGAAAGTATTCAGATTGGTGCCCAGTAAAACACAAGGAGAAAAAGGGTACAGGAAACAAACAAAAGAGGCATCTGGGATTCAGAGAAAAGATCTACTACCTGTGACTGAGGATCCTATAGACTTGAACACTGACCCAAATATTTCCAGACCGATGAAAGACACTGATGAAAGTTCTTTACATAAATGTAAAGAAGTCTTTGTACTCCAAGGAGGATAACTACAGAGCAAACCAGTCATGCTTATACACGTTACAATAAAACTCCTAAAAGCCAGAAACAAAGACAGCATCCCAGGAGCACTTAGAAGAAAAAGACACATTATCTTCAAAAGAAAAAAATATCATCAGCTGACTCCTCCAAGTTTTCAGCGGAAGTGTTAGGCACCAGAAGAAAATGAACTGACATCTTAGAACGCTGAACAAAAATCGCTGCCAACTTACAATCCTTCGTCTGGAAAAGAAAAGCCTTCTAAAACAAGGATAAAATTACTTTGTTCAAAGGAATAAAAAAAATTGCCATCGTGAGTGAAATAGCTCATGGAATTACTGGAACAGGAGGGAAATTGTCCCAGATGTCCAGTTAGTTATCCCGGGAGATATGATTGGCACAAGAAAGAATTAAATAAGTAGACAAACATATATGAACATAACCAGAAAAACGAAAAATAAAATTATATCAAAGCAGAAGTTGCACATTCACAATCTCTACCCAGCTGGACTTAAGAATTGTATGTCAAGTGTTTTGTTACGATGGACATTTGTTACGATGGACATGAACTCAAGATGCCTGGAAAGGAGGAAGCACAGGGCATCTAGATGCCTTAGAAATCAGGAAATACTTGCCCGAGAAGTCTGTAGGTCCGCCACCTTAAAAGGTTCTTGCCTTTGACAATCACACTGAGCAGTTTCCTTCTGCACTTCCTTCTTCACACAGGATGTTTGTTTACACTGTTGTCTCCAGACTTTAAATGCACATGCCCTCTCTCTCTCTCTCTCTTCTCCTGAGCCCCATGCAGCCAATGATTTGGGGGTTCAAACTTCAATGATCTGGGGGTTCAAACTTCAGTGCCCTAACCGTTTGAAGCTTTTCCTGCCTGTGGGCTACCACCACCATATCTGACCATTTCCGGGTCAAACGTCCTTCGGGACTCCTTCTTTCCTTAGAGAATGATTGTTATTCCTACCTGTGAAGAATTGGGGTCCTCAAGGAAATTCTCTTTTTTTAACACTGCTTACCTTCCAACAGCCCTCTGAAGTGATGAATCAGTAAATGGAGGTGAGCCATGAAAAGACAGGTGGATGAAGAGGAAGTTTTACCGCCACTGAGAAAAATGGATTTTGCTGATTTTCATCTAATTCCTAATTCTAGCCCTCCACACATTTTTCTCTCATCTCTACTTTTCCTGGTTTTGATCACAAATGCCGCATCATCCAATAACTCAGTAGCAACATATTCAACCAAGTAAAATCTCTCAGTGGTATATTTAAGCCGGTTAGGAAGGTACAATTAAGGGGGATGGAAAGACTTGCTGGAAATATGGTTTTATGAGAAGAGGTAGAAAATACAGTATTTTTAAAAATTTTTAATTGGCTTATAATTTGCAGAGAAAATTATCAGGAAGTGTGTGCCCTTGAGACCAGTATGGCCCTGTGTAGGTGTTTATGCAGGTCAAGGGAATGATCACAAAGAATATAGTAAAACGAAGGCATGTAAAAGTTGACCTTTGATGAGTTTTTATTTGCTTATTTGTAGTCTTTAGAAAGCTTCTCATGATGTATGTACATTAGGTGAACTTTTCTTAGTTCTCTGAAGAAAAAATAGAGTCCAAAATATATACCATTAAATTCATTGAACAGACACACCTGCATACCTAGTACCCTTTTCTTACTATTTTTTAAAAATTATCTACTTTTTCTAATATTCATGATGTTATTAGGCATATCAATAACTCAACTGAAAATAAAACAAAGCACAAATAACACTCCAATCTTGTTCTCTGTTTCGGGGTGAGATTTTGACTGCGTGGTTTTAGACTCTCCAAAGCTCTTAGAAGCTTGAACCGCCCCCTATTCCCCTCTTCCAGGAGGCACACTTTTAATTTGCAGAGAAGCTCTGAATGCAGGGCCTGCGGGACGCCAGGCAAGCTGGCTTTAGGGTAGATTCGTGCTTTTCCTTGAGTTGCTGTCATTTTCAGACATCCCTTAAAGAAAACAAATTCTAGTAAGGTTAGGAGACTGGAGCTTTTCCTGATGGCCATGCCTGTGCCAGAGATGACACAGCTGTGAGTAATGTCATTGTTATATATTTCTTCAAAGAAACACACCAGGGCAGTGTGTTCACCAGGAGCCAATTCCTCCTATGCACAGATATGCACATTTCTTGGAATGCTTGCTGTGGTCTTAAACATCACAAAGCAAATGTCCAAATAAACCTTTTTCTTTTTTCTTTTCTTTTTTCTTTTTTTTAAGAAGGGGTCCCACTGTGAAGCCCTGGTTGCCCCCAGAACTCCCTATGTAAATCAGGCTGACCTCATACTCAAAGAGATTTTCCTGCCTCTGCTTCCTGAGTGTTGAGATTAAAGGCGTGTGCCACCAAGCCCTACTAATGTATTTTAAAATCTTTATTGTCTTTGTGACTTACTGGATGAAGGTATTTCTTGGTCTTTTCACTTTTGGCCTATAACAAGGATAAATGTAAAGATAGAGAGTATATTATAAAATAGGGCTGCTCACTTCCTAGTGGCCAAGAAGCAACCAGAAAGATAAGAAAGTCCCAGGAACAAGATAAGTCTTTGTGACACACTTCCTCCAACTAGAACTGACCTCGGAACAGACCATTCAATAATGAAGACATCCATTGAGGAAGTCAGTGTCCTCCTGATTCAGTCATCATTCACTCGCTCCATGGCTAGAAGCCAAGTCTATTGTGAAGACACTTCATCCAAACCTTCAGAGATATTGCGTGACTTGTTCCTGATCTGTCTCTTCTACCAGTTCTAAACTATTCCTTTCCCTCCAATGCATAACAACCAGATTTAATACTTTAGCCCCCTGGAGTGACTGCTGCAGAACTCTCCAGTGTTAACACCCATGGCCAAACACAGTGGGTATCCAGCAGCCAATTATTTAAATTTCTAGGACAAGCTTACATGGACTTTTAGTCTCTCAGTTTCCTTAATATTGCTTCCACTTTACTTGGCTCAACGAGATGAGGCATGACATAATGGATGTCAGGAGAAGTCTGGAGAAATATTGGGGAAATGTGTAAGGGGAATGAAACACAAAGCCTCCTGCCAGATATTTCATTGCAGATTGGCTGGAAATTCCAACCTAGCATCACAGGCTTTGGTAGTCAAAGCAAACTTTGAATGGTGCTAAGAAACTTTGACATGTGCAAATTGGCAGCCTGTGTTGCTTCTGATTCAGCACAATTTCTTAAGCTGCCTGGCATGTTGATGAGGGGTTAGGAAGCACAGCATCTCATCTCGTTTTAAAAAAGCAAAGATCCTCTATTGTGATTGTGTCAATTTACAATGGGATCAATAAAGCTGACATTAGCACTTACCACAGCTGGGATCACAAGGCCTTGTAGGAGATGGGGCAAGAATAGAAATGTCACAGCCCAGGTGTTCTCACGAGTCGGACATACAGACTTCCGCTGAGGGAAACTACTGTCTTGCTTTATATCCCATGGCATTGCCTTGTCAAGGGCGGCTCCTTGCTGACATCTGTAAATCTGAATTAGGCACTTGGTGTTTACTGTGACCTCTGTGACATCAGTGACCAGTTGTTTGCTTAGTGAAACATGATTTTTCCAAGGAGGAGTTTTACTCAAGTCACTCATGTTTAAAACTTGCAATCTTTCATGGTCCTGACTGAAGCCATGACTTCATCTCCCAGGGCTGCTGCAGGGAGAGCAGAAAGGTTCTGGGAGAGGAGCACAGGTCTTAAAGCAGTTGTTTTCTACCTGTGGGTGGAGACCCCTTTGCCAAACATCTGTCTCCAAAAATATTTACATTATGGTTCATAGTAAAAGTGAAATTACAGATATGAGCCAACAACAAAAATCATTTTGTGGCTGGGGGTCACTACAACACAAGGAACTGTATTAAAAGATCACAGCCTTAGGAAGGTCGGGAATCACTGCTCTACAGTGTGTTCTAAGCATTCACTCTCCTGTGCTCTATGATGAACCTTTCCATACACTATGTTTGGCCAAGCATCCTGGCTAGCCCAGGGGAGGAAGACAGTAGTTCTAATCTCCGATTTTGGTCCAAATGAATAATTTATTTACTTGAAGTGTCTTAAGTGCAATCATAAGTAACTCATGTCTGGAAGGCATTCAATTTCACATTTGATAAGAGATACTTAACAAAAAAAGAGAACTATTCTAGACTCTGTAGCTACTACAATGAACATAAACAACAAAAGTCACTGTGTCTTGAAATCAGGAGAAATCCATAAACTATATGAATTATGTAAACAGTAAGAACAATGGAGTAGGAAGATAGATATCAGTGAGGCGGTCAGGGGTCAGTTTTAAATCTTTTGTTGTTTTGTTTTTGTGACAGAGTTTCCCTGTGTAACAGCCCTGAATGTCCTGGAGCTCTGTAGACCAGACTGGACTTGAACTCACAGAGATCCACCTGCCTCAACCTGTGAAATGCTGGGACTAAAGGCATGCACCACCACACCAGGCTTAAATAGTTTTTAATACTTTAAAAATAGTTTTAGATAAACAAATAAAGTTTTAAATTAAAATTCTATTTAAAAAAGAAGTGAACACTTTAGCAAGAACCTGAAGAAGGCAAAGTCAAGGCTTCTGTAGAGATCACTGATAACCAGTGTGGAGAACACAAGGTGAGGTGGGGGGGGGGGACTGCCAGAGGCCATAGTGAGCCATTATTAGCTTCAGTAATGATGAAAACCCATTGGAGGATGATGGGCGGAACTAGGACTAGTTTTTAAATAAGTGCTTTATGGCAGACATGCTGCTGGAGTCCCTGTAGCTGTGTTTTGTTTTTGTTTTTGTTTCTGACTGAAGAACAGCGACTCAGAAGCAGAAAATCTAGGCAAGAGGTCATTGCAATGATCTAGATGAGACACAAAGTGGCTTGGCGCCTTGAGAGACATCCAGAAAACAGTCAGTTTCCAAGTAGATTCTTCACTGATACTGCCAACGTTTGCTGCTGGGAAAACAACAAGAGGACCAAGCCAAGTCCCAGGATTTGGGGACAGAGGAGCTAGAAGGCTGGAATATAATATGTAAGAGGAACTTCCCAGCCAAGAGCCCAAGGCTGGCACCAGGTGAATTTATGGTTATGTGTCATGCAAAAGAAAGCTGATATGTGACCATTTTCTTGTATCTTTCATAAATCAGCATAGCTTAGCTATTGGGTGTGTGTCATTACAAGAACATGGTCGGTACACATTCAAGTTTCATAACAGTTCATAACTATCCTTGACTCCCTAACTGGGAGTTGACATCATCCTCAGTCTGTGGTTCAGTCTTGCAGGGAAAATGCTACTGAGTCCTCTGCACCTTAGAAAAATGTAGTTTACCCAATCTAAAACCAGCAGCCAAGGAAAAGGAAATGCAAACTTAAGTGTGTGAGCACAAATGAAAGAACATAGCAGAGTGCTTTGAAAGTTGAGGACAAATGTTAAAATAAGTTAGATCTGCTGTGAAATTTTAGCCATAATATCTTTTCTTTGGGAATCAATTATAGTTCTTCCTTCCTTATGGATCTTAACATGTTTTACTCTCAAAATACAGGAAAGGAAGTAGAAGTTTTAAAAATTTGGCAAGAGCAATAAAACATATAAATTATGTTACCCATCCCCCCAATAATGAGACTATACTAACTACTAAAATCTACCCCAAGGCTTAATTCTAATTTTAAGAAATTACAAATCTGTGGCAAAGCAAGACACCACTGTTTTCTTTTGCTTTTTGCAGACTCTGAATTAATCCCATGCCTGAAATCCAGCACAGCAATTTTAAAATTGTATGAAAGGTTAAAATTTGCTGAAAACCCAGCCCCCAGAGCAAGTCATACTCACAAGTGTATTTGTGACAAAATAATGAAAATACTATATGCAGTAATTTCTGTAAAGGATAATTAAGAATAACATTATTCTGTGGTAATGGACAATAAGCCCTGTAAGCTTGTTATAAAGCTCAGACTCACGGAAATGCATAAAGCACTTATGTAAAAACTAAGGAGTTCATGGGAATAATTATTCCATCAGTATGTTCAGTCAACATAAAAACAAAAACGAACAAACAAAAAATAGTTGAAGACCTGGTGGAGGTGGCCTTTAATCCAGCACTAGGGAGGCAGAGACAGGTGGATCTCTGTGAGTTTGAGACCAGACTGATCTGCAGAGCAAGTTCTAGGACGTGCTCCAAAACTACAGAGAACCCCTGTCTTGACAAACCAAAAGTAAACAAAAAGCAAAAAACAACAAAAAAATTGAGAATGGCACCATTTTTGGTTGATTTTATTTTCCATGTTTATTTCTTCTTGAGATAGAGTCTCAGGCTGGCCTAAAACTCATCCTTCTGCTCCAGCCATCCTAGAGATACTATTACTGCCATGCACCACGTGCCCCACCCAACACTGCCAGCCACATTTTTCAGGAAACAGGACTTTGAAACTGGCCCATGTTGATGTTAAAAACAAAAGTATGTTTTATTCTATAATGAAATAAATCCTGCCTTATAAAGACAAAAAAAGTGAATGTTCTGCCATTCCTCCTGTATTTCCCTCTATTCTTACAGCCCGTGCAGGGGATATCTCACAAACATGATCTGTCTGCAATTAGTTTGTTAGCTCTAATTCCTATCAGGAAAGTGTAATGACTACCTTGGTTCCAGTCCTTGCATTTTACAGCATCAAGAAACAACATCTTAAAGCCAATGAAGCAGCAATACTCCGAGCAAGAGAAACAACTCATATAAAAGCACCATTCTCTCTTAACCAAAGAAAAAGTTTAGTGTAGACAGAAGCCTTCTGTGTCCCTCCCTGTCCCAATGGGCTGGTTCCTCTCCTACCTGCAGTGGCTTATAAAACAATCATTCAGAGGCTTAATATCAATAATAATTGCTTGGCCGATGGCTCAGGCTAGTATTGGCTAGCTCCTACATTTAAATCAACCCATTTTTATTAACCTGTGTATCACCACGTGCCCCATGGCTTACCAGTGATGTTTGAACATCGTTCTCCTTTTGCAGCTGGATGGTGTCTCCCCCTCGACTCTGCCTTCCTTCTCCCCGTATCTCTGCTCAGATTTCCTGCCAAGCTATATTCTGCCCTGCCATAGGCCAAAGCAGCTCTATTCATCAACCAATGAAAGCAGCGCATTTTCACAGCGAACAAAAGGACACCCCACATCAGTGTAGTGGGCGTTGTATTAACTAGCATACCTGCCTCTACCTTCCACAGACTGTCCCACTTGCCTCACTGACGATGTGGTGGACCTCTTTCTTTCCAACTGATCAGAATTCTCACCAGTGTCTTCCTAGAAGAGGACAATTTAGATATAGACCATGTTTATACGGGAGGAGGTATGAGAAAATTGACAAAAGGTGGCCCTCTACAAGGCCAGGATAGGGACCTAGATAGAGCTCTCCCTCATAACCCTCAGAAGGAACCAACTCTGCAGCACCTTTATCCCAGAATCCCAGACTCCAGAACTACAAAAACAAACAAACAAACAAATAAATAAATAAATACAAACAAACTTTGGTTGTTTAACCTTCACAGTTTGTGGTACTTGGTAATAGAAGCCTTAGCAAATTATTGCCCTACACAGTTTACCTTCTTACTGTGTCCAGTTCAGTGGGTATAATATTTGCAAATATGCAGCAACTAACATATTTCATTACTTTAGACAGACTGTATCCTTTAACTCTTAGCATCTGATCATGACATTATCCAGGGCACTCATATGCTGTCTTATCTCCATAGATTGTCCCTTCATTGACATTTCATACTAACAGAATTATATACTGTGTAGTAGTGTGTGACTGTCTTATGCACTTAGCTTGTTTCAAGATCCATCATTGGTGTGACAGTCATGAGGAAAGCACTCCTTATTGTGTCAATTAGGTTGTCCATTGATCAGCTGATAGTTTTTTATTTCCATCTTTAGATTGCTGTGAATGATGTCACTACATACATTCATGCAGATAGTTTCCTAAGTGAAAACCATAATTTATTGATCATAGTAATGAAAACAGTTTCTGTGAGCTGATTTCTGGTGAATTTCTAGCTCTCTTACATTCCAAAAGGCCCTTCCATCATCCTAATCTTAAAGAAGTTACAGTCTATTTTTTACAGGCTGACTCATGGTCTGTGTGTTCAGTAACTTCATATCACCAAGATGATTGAAGGACACATGAAGACCGTTGGTGGAGAAGAAATAACACTAAGATCCACTATGATGTGGGACAAAATAGGAAAGATATCTGAGTGAGTGGGTAACTGTGGGTGTGACAGTTGTGTTTGTACTCAGAAAAATAAAATAACCCCCTAGGTATGTGGAAAGGTTTGCCAGATCACATTAAATTTAAAGGCAATGATTAAAGTGCAGCCAGACAAAGAGAGGTGTGTGAGTTGGGTGCAGCACACCTGGCCCATTAGCTCATCGATGTTATTTATAAGAATTCCATTTAACCATTAGTTGTAATGTGAACCCGTAAAGCATGAAGGTAGGGAAGTCATGGGAAGCTTGATTTCTGCCAAATTAAATCATGGGGAGTCTGAAAGAAGAAGTGCACAAGCCCCCGACAGAACAGCTGCTGAGCAGAGCAGGTCACCACTTCCTGATTTTGACTGAGATGCTCTTTCTAATTTTTTGGCATGGCACTAAATTATTTTTTAAAATAACAACACTCTCACAATAATGTTACACAGGTAGGAGAGTACATTGTGTCTCTGTGTCAGCTTTGTGAGAAAAATGAGCCAAAAATGTTGGTTCAGCAACTTACTATGTGCTAGGCATGTGTCAGATGCTAGAGAGATACTGTTGAGAAACAAGATAGACAGTGTCCCAGACAAAATTACTCACTGATTTGTGGATTACAGAATTGTTCCTGACACCTCAACTGGAAATTCCAGCTCTGATACAATCTGTTCAGACACCTGTGTGTGCCAAAAATTATGTTAGGCAAAGATCAAACTATATGGTGCTTGGCTCCAAAAAACTGTGGTGTGCAAATTCCATGTATAAGAGACTATGCACACACACAATATAAACAATGAAGATTTTAGAATAGTGCTATTTGGTTTAAGAGCACACAAATCACTCATGTTTCAAATGTGGGTGATGTTTGCACAAAGGAAAGGGTTGGGGATTTCACAGAAAACTGGGGTTTGCACAGACCTTGTAGGGTTTTAAGGATTTGGATAGATAGTAAAGGAAAGGAATTCCAACTGGAGAGAACATCTTGCAGCATGGAGGCAGTGTTTGGTAGAAAAGTGAAGAAGTAGGGCCTGGGTTGACTCTTTTTCCTCTCTCTTCCCGAAGAGGCAAGTGTCAGACCTGTTCCATTTTAGTAGAAAGTCAAGACCTGTCAGCCATGTCTTGTTTGAACACCTGGAACGTCTCAAAGCATATCAAAGCAGAAACGGGTTTCTAAGGCTTACCACATATTGAGCTATAAAAATAGAAGATACGTTTACTAGGAAAGTAACATTGATTGACAGAATCCAACCACAGGCACTGAGGCTTAACAAGTACAATATGAGGCCTGCAAGATGGATTAGTGTATAAAGTTTCTTGCTATCATGCCTGATGTTCAGGACAAGCCTGACATCCTTAGCTGGATCCCCTGAACACACATGATGAAAAAAATCAAACACACACAAACAGCATCATCAGCAACATGCACACTATGACACTCACATGCTTATATAGACATACAAATGCACTAAATAAATAATGTATGTTAAATAAAATTTCAAAGTAGTATGTCTGTTGGTTATTTTTACTCTTTGACTCCTTGCTCTTTTTAGGGGCACTCCAAATACATACACACATGGAGTGTTATTATTATTATTATTATTATTATTATTATTATTATCACTTATAAATATCTGGCCTTAACTTGGCTTTTTCTAGTCAGCTTTCTTAAAGTATCCTGTCTCTCTTTTGCCTCTGGGCTTTTACCTTTCTCTATTTATGTGTACCTTTCATTACTTTTTGCTCCGTGGCTTACTGTGTAGTTGGGGCTGGCCCCTGATGTCCTCCTTCTTTTCTCATTCCTTTTCTTGCTCCTTCATTTTACTTCTCTTTTTTCTCCTTCTATTTATTCTGCCTGTCAGGCCCATCTACCCTTTTTCCTGTTTGCTATTGGCCTCTCAGCTCTTTGTTAGACCAATAGGTATCTTAGACAGGCAAAGTAACACAGCTTCGCAGAGTTAAAAAATACAACATAAAATGATGCAACACATCTCTGCATCATTAAACAAATGTTTCACAGCATAAACAAATGGAACACATCTTAAAATAATATCCTACGACGTACGTCTTATAGCAAAATGCATGTTTTCTCTTACTTCTGGGTCCCAGATTTTATATAGTTACATTAAATCATTTGTGTACATAAAAGCAGAAGTAAAATTGTCCAGGGAAGAGAAGAGGACGCGTGGGACAGAAAGTGCTAGTAAAGGACAAGGCAGTACAAGAGGAGTAAACTCTGAGTGCACCACGTACCCCCATGAAAATGGCCTTATAATGAGATAGTTTTAAAACTGACAAAAAGTCACCCTCCAATATTTATGGGTGATTTTAACATGGGTATAGATTCCATACTCTTATTGGGAATCTGTGTAGATTCACCTGATACGTGTCACAACACAGTGGTAAGCCCTGAAGTGAGCTTGCTTTAGTTCAAAACACCAAATCTTATGTTTGTTAGGTTTAACCTTTCTGGGTAACACAAATTCGCTTGGCATCACATATTTTTTCCTGTACACAAAGCTAACAGCTGTGCTTTGGGAGGCTGCTGTGAGAACTAAATAGAATAATGCATGCATTCGGTTGTGGTGTGGACAACATTGCTCCAAGGGAAATGACGCAGATTGATGGAGTGATGCATTCTCACTCCTCCCCAATGTCTTCCTTAGACCCTTAGCACTGCTCTTGTTTCTGAGCCTTGATTTCCTCATCAGTACATAAGCAAGAAGAGCAAAGGGTTATTGTGGAAGTCAGTAAAGTTTTCTGTGATTACCAAAGTACATGGCACACACTGTAGGCACAAGCAAAGTGGCAGGATACAATATCAACTCAAGAAAATCAGTAGTCCTACTACAAACAGATGACAAAAGGGCTGAGAAAGAAATCAGAGAAACATCACCCTTTACAATTGCCACAAACAACATAAAATACCTTGGGTTATGCTAATCAAACAAGTGAAAGACCTGTATCACAAGAACTTTGAGTCTTTAAAGAAAGAAATTAAAGAAGACTCCAGAAAATGGAAAGATCTCCCATGCTCTTGGATAGGTAGAATCAACATAGTAAAAATGGCAATCTTACCAAAAGCAATCTAGATTCAATGCAATCCCCATTAAAATTCCAGCAAGATTCTTCACAATCCTTGAAAGAACAATCCTCAACTTTATATGAAAAACAAAAGACCCAGGATAGCCAAAACAACCCTGTACAACAAGGCAATATCTGGAGACATCACAATCCCTGACTTCAAGCTCTATTACAGAGCTACAGTCCTGAAAATATCTTGGTATTGGCACAAAAATAGACGGATAGACAAATGGAATCGACTTGAACACCCAGGCATTAACCTATACACCTATGAACACCTGATCTTTGACAAGAAGCTAAAAGTATACAATGGAAAAAAGAAAGCATCTTCAATAAACGGTGCTGGTATAACTGGAGGCTGACATGTAGAAGACTGCAGATAGATCCATGTCTATCACTATGCGCAAAACTTAAGCCCAAATGGATCAAAGACCTCAACATAAATCCAGCCACACTGAACCTGTTCGAAGAGAAAGTGGGAGGTACCCTTGAACGAATTGGTACAGGAGACTGCTTCCTGAACATAACTCCAATAGCACAGACAGTGAGATCAACAATTAATAAATGGGACCTCCTGAAACTGAGAAGCTTCTGTAAGGCAAAGGACACAGTCAGCAAGATAAAAAGGCAGCCCACCGAATGGGAAAAGATATTCACTAACCCCACATCTGACAGAAGGCTGATCTCCAAAATTTACAAAGAACTCAAGAAGCAAGTCTCCAAAACATCAAAGGATCCAATTAAAAAGTGGGGTACAGAACTAGATAATTTTCGGTAGAGGAGTCTAAAATGGCCGAGAGACACGTGAGAAAGTGCTCAACATCCCTAACTGAGGCTCCAAAGAACGCTGTAACGATAAGCGACACACTTACTGAAAGTAAAACTAAGTATTTATTGTAGAAATTACTCACAAGATACCAAACAAGTAACCCAGATGAGACAAGTAGTTCCCCCCCCCCCCGAACCGGAAGCCGAACTCCGGGAAAAGAGACCGAGACTTCCTGTGTGCTGTCTTTTATGCCTTCCCCCGTAACGCCCCCTAGCCATGCCCAAAAGTGGGCCTGGCTAGTGACGTAGTTCACCGCCTACGTGCGTATACGTCTTTACGTCCGGCCGTATAAGTCTTTAGTCATGCCTAAAGTGGGTGTGGTTAGCAGTGCTGTAAACTGCTCTTTTATTACCTCATCTGTATGCACCTCTAGTAAGTCACATGGTTAATGGCGGCATACAGACTTCCTCCTACACCTAACCATCCGGGAAATGTAAATCAAAACAACTCAGAGATACCATCTTACTCCTGTCAGAATGGCTACAATCACAAACAGCAATGGCAGTTTATGCTGGAGAGGTTATGGTGAAAGGGGAACACACCTTCACTGCTGGTAGGAGTGCTGACTTGTGCAGCCACTTTGGAAATCAGTGTGGAGATTCCTCAGGAAAGTGGGAATCAGTCTACCACAAGACCCAGCAACTCTACTCTTAGGCATATATCCAAATGAGGCAAATTCATACAACAAGGACATCTGTTCCACTATGTTCATAGCAGCATTATTTGTAATAGCCAGAACCTGGAAGCAGCCTAGATACCCCTCAACTGAAGAGTGGATAGAGAAAATGTGGTACATTTACACAATGGAGTACTATTCAGCAGAAAAAAACAATGAAATCTTGAAATTTGCAGGCAAATAGATGGCACTAGAAGAAACCATCCTGAGTGAGGTAACCCAGTCACAAAAAGAGAAACATGCTATGTACTCACTCATATATGGATTTTAGACATGAATCAGGGGAGTGCCAGCATGCAATCCCACTGCCAGAGAGTCTGGGAAACAAAACCTTCATCCAGCGACTGATGGAAGCAGAGGCAGACACCCACAGCTAAACACTGAACTGAACTCCTGGAATCCAGTGACAGAGAACTGGTGAGCAAAGGGGTCAAGACTGGGCTGGTTTAACCCACAGAAACAGTTGACCTGAACAAGAGGGAGCTCTTGGACCCCAGACTGATGGCTGTGTGTAAAGCATGGGACTGACCAAGACTCCCTGAATGTGGGTGTCAGTGAGGAGGCCTAGGTAATCTGTGGGGCTTTGGGAAGTGTTTAGCCTTGGCATACAAATGGATGTTGGCTGCCCATCCCACAATGAGGGACTCTTGAGGGAAGGCCTAGGCCCTGCCCTGGATGAAATGACAGACTCTGGAGATCCACCATGGAGGGCCTCACCCTCCCTGGGGATTAGAGTGGAGATTGGGAGGGAGACTGGGGGGCTTGGTTGGGGGGGTGGGGAAGCAGGGGAGGGAGAGGGAGCTGGGATTGACATGTGAAGCAAGCTTGTTTCTAACTTAAAAAAGGAAGAGAAAACAGAGCTAGAGCTAGGGTTTGCAGATCGACTAGCAAGCACAAACCCTGGGTTCATTCCTGGGAGGACAGGGACGGGGAGAAAAAGGGAAAAGTTACAAAAAGACGGGTGTTGCTAGTATATAATTTATACTTGCAGGCAAATAAAAATTTTAGTGGTCATAGTTTCTAAACGTTTTAAAATCAACTTGGGGAAGGATTGGTTGAGCCTGGAGCTCATGGCTAGTTAGTAATGCAAGTCTCTGTCTCATAAAGAAAACAATAAAGAAAAACACAAGTAATAAACTCATGATGTTAAAAATGTTAAATGTTCAATCACTTTAACCATTAAGCAAATGGACTTTTCAAACTCCATGAAGACTTCATCTCAGGACAGTCAGGATGACTGTCACACGGAAGAGAAGAGTGAGACAGAGGATGTGAGGAAAGGAGCCCTTGAACACTGCTGCTGGCATGAAACCTGACTTAGCTCAGTAGGCTCTGAGGAAAAATTTAAATGAAAAGGTGCCGCAGGATCCAGTCATGCTACCTGTGCTCATATACAGAGTAAAGTCAACTTATTGTAGAAGCACTTGACCCCAGTATTTATTACTACAGCATCACAAGAGCCTAGCTGCCTCTCAACAGATGAATGGGTGGAGAACATGTTGCATGTACGCATAGAGTTTTACCAAACAAGAAAAAAAGAGTGAAATTGTGGCATTTTCAGTAAAATGTACTCAGGTAACCAAAGTAAGCCAGTCTCAAAACAACCGTAGAGTGTGTACCATAGCAGAATATTAAGCTTGTGGAAATGGAAAGGGGTGACTAAGAGAGAGTAATAGAGGTGACTATGATGAAAGCCACATATTCAGGTAGTAAAAGAATATGATGAAACCCATTGTTTTGTGTAATTTGTACTAATTAAAAGTCAAACAGTGAAGTGAATGAACAAACAAAATGATTTGTCACATTTGCTTTCCCTCCATCCCTGCCCATTTTCCTTTTATTTCTGCTGCTCTGGACTTGCATGTATAAATGATAGTTTTAGGTTTTAGAACATCTTCTCTGTCTTGAGCTCATATCCCTAGAACCTGGGCTAAAAGAACACTTAACAGTTACTCCTGACTATGTGCCCAAAGTCTGGGTCCTCTAAGTGCCATCTCTTGCCAGATGCTCAGAATAACCTAACAACACAGGTGCCACTATTTTTTCATACATGAAGAACTGAGGCAATACTAGGCATGTTTCCCAAGTCCCACCAATAGAAATGTGTAAGTCTAGAATTTTAGCATAAAAAGCCTAACTCCAGAGTGTGTCTGTCTTGCTTTGTTCCTGCAGTTAAGTCTGAGGATCAAATCTGTCTCCAAGTTTAAAGCATGTATATATGGTGTAATTCCACTGGCAGTGACATACTGATGAGGCATAGTATGATAAATATGTAATTAGAAATTTTGAAACAAGTAAAGGAAGGTCAGCCAGAGGTGATAATTTTGGAGGAAGAATTGGAAAACAGATTCTATCAGGCTCCTAAATTCAGTTAGCTATTTAAATTTGGAAGACAAGTATGACAATCACTATAGTATCACCTAAGCTAGTCATTTAAATTTGGATTGATGATGCAACCACTCCATGCTCTGGTTTTCCCAGCTAGAAATGAATGTGCAACTTTTGGAAGAACTGAACAAACCATATTTAGAAAAATACTTTACTCCAGATAATCCTAATGGATGTACACATAGGAATTGTATCTATTAATGGGTTACAGTGTGACACTCACACAAATGTATATGTAATGATGGAATCAAGATAACTGCATATCTATCATCTAAGATATTTATCATTTCTTGTAGAGGACTCTCAAAATCCTCTCTACTAGCTATGGTTTTCTCGTTCTGCTATAGAACATTAGAAATTATTCTTCTTTCTTTGCCATATCTTGGTACCCAATAGGCCTCTTTTCTCCATCCCTACTTCCCCAGAACGTTTCACAGATTCTGCTTAATACAATCCTATGCTTCAAAACATATAATTGATATATATATATATATATATATATATATATATATATGGTGTTTCTGTGTCTGGTTTTTCACTTAACACATGCTTTAAGAAAGCAATTCTGTCCCAGGGTCATGAGAGTGATGAGGCCAGCTCTGCCCCTCACCAGCTGCAGTACACAAGAGAGCAGGCCCTGCACTCTGCCTGCACAGCAAATTAGAGCTGAACTTGCTGTGGGGGCGGCAGGTGAGCCAACCTGGGGACATGAGAGCAGGATAGACGATAGACTAAAGGAAAGAAGTGAGTCAGAAGGCAGAAGCAAGGGACACGGAGGTAAGTGGAATCCGGATGCATGATGTAGAATCCACAGAGAATCAATAATAGGAAGAGAGAGAGAGAGAGAGAGAGAGAGAGAGAGAGAGAGAGAGAGAGAAGAAAGAATTTCTAAATATTGCATGGCCATCACTTTCTATGTAAGATGATATTATTAACAGTTTACTTGTTTATCTATTAAATTTTATGTCAGTTTTTACATTACCAATAAATTATGGAGTCTTTGCAGGTACTGAAATATAATATAATGCCAACTTAAAACAATCAGCAAAAATAAAGCAAATGGGGAAAACTGCATAGTAAACAGAGCTAAGGCCAAAATAAGTACACAGCGTAAGCCTACGCATGCTCATTATAAATCACATTTTGTTTTGTGGTTTGTGGCCACCTACAAGATGGAGGAAGCCCCCGCCCACCGCTGGATTTCCAGGGTCCACAAGCTGAAAAGGAGCTAATTGTCTAGATGGCACTGAAACTAAGCAGAGATAAATTTCTGCACTGGTCTGCCCAACGATGCAAATGACATCCTCAGCAAAATTCCAATAATTCATATATATTCTTCTTACCACATATTAGATCATAATTATATAAAATAATCCTTGGGACTACTTATTATGAAGCAGTCTATAGCTTTCTGACTCAGACCTAGCTCAGCTTTTAGAAGTTCTAATTAAATCAATAAAGCACACCCTAACGCTAATAATAACAATAATGAAATGTTAATTACTAATCTTTTCTTTGTTCAACAGTCATCGAACAGATATTCCATGAAATAGCTGCCGAAGACAGCAGTGAAGAAATCTCATAAAAGGTTCTGATCTGGTGGACTTCTGTTCTATGCTGAGAAGACGCATAACAACAAACAGGTTAAAGGTTGAAGATGCCTGCTAGTGAAAACTACTCCAGAAGAAATAATGAAGCAGGAAGGTAAGATGAGAAAGTAATAGCAGGATTAAAAGTCACTAGTGTAGCAGTGTGCAACCTCACACAATGAGCGTCCCACAGCATAGACATGAACCTTCTCAAGGCCAACACGAAGCAGCATTTAGATACTTGTTCTGTAACTGGCTGTCAACGAAAAGTTTTATGGAAATTGTATGACGTTTGGTGAACATGTTAGAATAAACTTAGTGCTATAGGAAGCACAAAACCATCAAGGAAAATGTCATTTGAAGCTACTACTGCATGGGAAACAGGCCAGAACTCAACCCAACTCAAAATGTATTGAAACAAATGACGGGTTATTCTTCGGGAGCTGGGCATAGCAATTGGAAGAGGTCTAGAGGGTGTTTCTGGAGGGGTGGCCCTGAGGAGGCTAGAGCACACTGAGTTTGAAAATATTTTTCTCTGTGATTAGGTCACCTGTGTTTTCAATTGCTGCACAATGAAGTTCGTCTCCTGCTTTCCAGAGAGGAGGGAGTGAGGAGTGCTATCCTCCTGCATGATTTCATTTCAAAAGGTGCCCAGGTTCTTATGAAAGGTCATCCTGAGCTGTAAAACTAGAAAGAGGATTTTTTTAAAGATTTACATATCAAAGATGCAAAGAAGGAATGTACAGTTGCAGATGTTCTAAAGTAAATGTTCTAAGAAAAGGGAGGTTAGGGGCCTGAATCAGAAAGAACTTGTCAAATTTAGTAAAGCTATGGACCTAAAAACCCTGCCAGGCAATGCATACACACACACACACACACACACAGTTAATCACAATGTATTTTCAAAGTATCAGCCATTCTAGAGATGTTCACAGGCTTCTTTATTATGTCATATTTACCTGCTAGAATATGAACAGTAAGTATTTTAGAGTATGTTTTTAACTCTATGAAAATCATCCTATATCATAGATGACAGCAAGTAACAAATTACTAATAGGGGATAATCAGGTCAACAGGTACACTATAGAAATCCAATAAACATTTTAAACATTATTTGGTTATGTAAGTTATTTCTCCTTGAAATACTATAGTATGGTTATTAAGCTATTCTTCATATTTTAAAAGCACTTGGAGAGTATTTCAGTATGTATTGTAAAATAATTTGTGGCTTGGTGAGATACCACAATAATCATATCCCCAGAGGCTCCACAACAGCCAAGGAGGAAGTTTGTTTGTGTTTGCACAGGCAATGACTTGGCATTCATGTTTCTACCAGTTGGTTCAACTCAAACTCATCATCCATTGAGAGATGAATTTAGCAATATCCACTGGTTCTACAATGTAAAGACATAACAGTCATGAGGTGCCTAAGAGTGACCAAGACAAATCATTCCAGAAGGTACCAGGAACCAATAGAGTAAAGGATTGTCACCTTCTTTCAGTGAACTTAATAAAGGCCATAATAAAATCCTTCACTGACCAAAGAAGTTTTTCTCATTACTAACACCAACATACAAAGAATTGACCATCTTAGTGAAGGTCAGTTAGTAAGGGTCATACAGATAAAAATCTGCAGGACATGGATTTTTCAAAGACTAGAAAATAAAATAGTACCAGGTCAAATACTATTAAGTAACATGTATTAATCTAACTACTGAAAAGGAGGGATAAAATTTTTGGAGAAATTCTACAAATTTTTACTTGAAAATTGTAAATCTTTGTGCTTAAGGTAGTGGGAATTCAGTTTTCATTTCATTGTGCACCTTCAATTTCAATCAGTCCTTGATTTTGTTCATGAGTCCAGAGATAAGAAATCTCTCTGGATATTTAAGTTGGGAAACCAGGTTTGAGGGACTCCCAGCTGACCATAATAGGTAAGATTTCAGTTCCAAGTAGGGCAGAGAAGATAAACAGAGCCGGCCATTCTGGGGTTGCTCCCATAATGTAACCTAGATTACCAGTCTCCTATTTCCCCTGTACTTCAAGGCACAAAGTGCTATGGTGTTGTCTCCTAGGGAAAACATGAACAATGTTTAAGGACCCTTGGCCATGCTCCTAGGAAACTCAACCCTCCAAGCTAGACATTGAAAAAAGTGGTATACTTTTTCAATACAGGTCAAGATTCAGCTACTCTTGACTATAAGGTGACTCCCTTAAAACTGGAGCTCACCTCCCCCTGTCTCAACTTCACTGAGAGCCATCTGAATCCCTAGAGCGTGAGAGTGCCTGGCCTGCATATGCTGTCACATCATGGCCCTCTAGCCTTTTGTGACAATGGACGAATAGGAAACACTAAATCTCTCCCCTTCCTCGTTTTCATTCCCCTCACTTCCAACTGTCACTGTGGCATGACTGAGATAACTATGTGCAGAAAGGAAAACAAGTGGTAGTGTGGGCTTCTGTATCTTGTACACTAGCTTGGCTGGTCATGTCAGCAGGGACAGTTCACATATGGAAAACGCACCAGGCAGGATAAATAACCTCTATTCTCTCGGCGTTTTAGACGTTACTAAATAGGAGGTATCACATATCTCTTTGGACTGCAATTTCTTTCCTTACAGGAAAACAGTCAGCTGAACAGGGCATGGGATTGTTTAGGTGAAGGTCCACTTGTGTCTCATTTCCAGATGTTTTGTTCGAGGAGGGTGGGATTTCTGTTTGTTCGTTTTGTTTTAGCTCTCTCAATGTTTTCTGCTCCTGACAACCCCATAAATCACTGGCACCTTGTTAATTACAGTGCACAACCATTCTTACTAAAAAAAACTGCAGGAAACTGGCAGGTGTGTGATGCCATCAAGCCTGGAAAAATATAGCAAGGTTTCCAGGAAGTGGACAAAATATCTCTCAAATGGCCGAAGGGAGTATCCTATGCAGATTCGCTTATTAGATTTGATTATAGTTCCTCATTTGTTCCCTTTGCAAAATATAGATCACATATACACTGTATGATGCATCAGCATTTTAATCTCAACAAGAAACCATGGTACTTGAAAGATTGCCAAGTAGAGAGTATTGCTCCTGAATTCCAAGAGGAGGAGAAAATCATTAAACCATACAGTTAGTAAGCTGGCCCTGACCCTGAAGGACTCTGGGCTTGTAAATAAAACATACTGTTTCCTTTATTTTGAACTTCTCCTTTCATGAGAAAAACTCTAAGATACACAGAGAGAGGTCTTCATGGCTTGGGGCTCTTATACTGCTAATGGCTTTTGACAGTGTGTTACAGCTTGTTTAATCCAATTGAATTTGATTATTCATGTCACTAACAAGATAAACAGGTTGACAGAGGGAATTTTGTCAGCCACTGGTTCATATTAATGTCTGAAAATGCAGTTGTCCAGAAAAGGAGATGAGGTAGGAGCGAAGCCAGAGAGATGGCATTGTAAGCAGACTATTGTTGAGATTGGAATCTGACCATGGAGAAAGGGTTGGCTGTGAGACTATTAACATTGTTCATCTAAAAAGCAGGATAAACATTTTTGGTAAAGTGCATACTTCCCATCAAAATTTAGTCCCAAGATGTATTATCAAACAGATCTGATCCACTGATCTGCTATACATATGTACACATGTCCACACACAAAGAGACACACAGACACACACACACACAGACACACACACTCCAGCTATAGAACACCTTGTTGTTTCCTAGATATAATCATGTCCTCTTTCTATTTCCATACCTTTGCGTGTTATAATTTTTTTGTGTTGTTTGCTTAGAATGCCCCTGAACTGATGAACTTTTAATCTGGCAAAATAGTGTCTGTTCAAATATGGTATATATTCACTCTTAAGTGGATATTAGACATAAAGCAAAAGATAGCCAGCCTATAGTCAAATTGAGGATTACTGTAATTGTCAGCATAGAACTTTTATCCGTTAACTGATGGAAGCAGATACAGAGATCACAACTAACCACTGGGCCAAACTCCTGGAGTCCAGAGGAAGGAGTGATAATATGAGCAAAGGAATCATGACCATAGATGGAGAAACCCAACAGCTGACACAAACTATTAGGAGCTCACTGACTCCAGACTGACAGCTGGGGAACCTACATAAGACCAAACTAGACCCCCTGAATGCCGGTGACAGTGAATGGCTTGGGCAGTTTGTGGGGCCACTGGCAGTGGGACCAGGATCGATCCCTAGTGCATGAAGTGGCTTTTTGGAGCCCAATTCCTATGGAGAGGGGCTCAGTATAGACACTGGAGTTAGGGTGGGGAGTTGGGTGGGAGAGAGTTGGGGTCCTGCCTTCCCTTAATAATGCTACCAATTTGGGATGAAGTATTCAAATAATTGAGCCTGTGAGAGACCTTGTCATCCAAGTTACCACTCTCAGCTTTGAGGAGTTCAACACTGAGCGATAGGGAGCTCATCTTCGAAAAGCACATTTGATCATTCAGGTGGCCTGTTCCTTACCTTTACCCCATAGCCTTGTGCCCTGAGTTTAACAAGCCAACAGGATTCAGTTGTTCGGTCTCCAACTCTGAAAATAACTTGTTTACACCCTAGGGTGGGAAGGCTAGATGCCAGTATTTCCATCAATGTGAAACACACAAATACCTATCGATTTGAATACTAATAACTGACAGACAACTGAACAGCTTATCAACTTCAGGCTTCAGAAATATCTAGATGTGCCAGTAGCGTGACGGCAACATTAGCTACTTTTCTTTATTGCTGGCACAAAATTCCCTACAAAAACAACCTGAGGAAGGGTTTGTTCCAGCTTCCAGTTTGAGAAGCATCTGTCTTGGCAGGAAGGGTGTGATGGGCGAGAGTTGCTCAAGACACCACATCACAACCACAAAGTGGCTGCTCAAATCGTGTCTGAAGCAGGAACCCGGAAGAGGGGAATGCTGGCACTAAACTCACTTTCTTCTTGTCCCTCTTAATCCGCTTCCCCAGCCCATAGGTTGGTGCCACCCACATTCGAGTGGGGTCTCCCCTCCTTAGATAATCCTCCCCTCCTCAGATAATCCTCACAGACACACCTGGAGGTGTGTCTTCCAGGTGACTCCAAATCTACTCTAGTTTGGTAAAGATTGGTAATCATAATAACTGATTAGACTCTGATTTCTTCCAGACAACCAGAAAGCTTTGGGTCAGTCCTTTGAATTGTTTTAAGATTTTTTTCTAATCACACAAATATTTGACAAAACTAACTTAGAAAATGGAATTACAGTATTACCTGATGTAAGCTACAAATCCTCCCCTAGTGTATAGGCAATATTCTTAGGCAGTTGTGCCCAGCGCAGTGGTTAGTCAGTACTAGTAAACTTCTTATATTTGTCCTAAATTTGTATTTTGAAATATTGTTCACTTTTTCTATACCCACCACTGTTTCATGCTGGGCTAGAACATGCCTGGGAAAAGAGTATATGGTAACAGATAGTGAATCGGGGGACTTGCTGCACATTATGACAGCTACGCTAACGAAAGCAGGCTTTCCAGCTCATCCATGCAAACACTGAGGGCTTTGCTATTGCTGTTACAGTTTCTACTTAGGTTCTTAAATACCTATTGAATGAAATGATGCTGTTATCCCACTCTTCTATGAGTAAGCACAAGCCCTCTTGCCTTCTTGTCTGAATCACCATGAGTAGGCTGGGAACCATTATGACTGGATCTTTTACTAGCTCATAGTCCTCAGGGGAAGTGCTTGAAAGGGCTGACTCATAGGCCAGTGAGTACAATGGTCTCCGTGTAGGGAAAAGAGACCAGTCAAAGAAACACACCCTGAGCAGAGCCAAAGAAACACACTTTGGCCCTGCAACCAGAACCAAAGAAATGTACCCTGACCCTGAAACCAGTGCCAAAGGAACACACTTTGTCCCTGGAATCAGAGTCAGTGAAAGAAATGCACTCTGGCCCTAAAATTGGAGTCAAAAGGCTAAAAAGGACCAGAGAAAGAAACACACTTTGACCCTGAAACCAGAGCCAAATCTGGCCCTAATCCTGTGCAGAAAACTAGCCAATCCTTGAGCAGGAGCTCTAGCCAATGTGAGCTCAGCATTAAAATCTGACCAATCCCACCCTGAAAGCCCTATGTGTCTGTTCAGCTTCAGGCTGTTCATGCTACCCAGCTGTCCTCTGCCAGTCTTGCAGAGGGCAGCCACTCTCCTGGATTCTTCCCTCCCAATAAACCCCTTCGATAAGCTTTGAGTGAAGATCCTCTTTTGCAACAGTGGAGCAAAGGAGACTCTGGACAGAGCAGAGTGAGTGGGGCTGTAAGACTTTTGCCAGGGAAACCTTCCCCTGGCAGAGCAGAGTTGTTACACTCCGGTCTCCATTCCTGGAAGCAGAGCAGAACTGTTGCAACTTCGCCTGAGAAACCTCCTGCCAAGCAAAACTGCTACACTGGGCAAATTCCTGGGTTCTGGTTCCCTCACCCCATGTGACTCTATTTCGTGTCAAGTCGACAAAACTAGCCAGTGCACGCGCACACACACACACACACACACACACACACACACACACACACACACTACCACCAGCACCACCATCATTATCATCTCATCATCACACATGCACATTATTAATAAATACAATCATAAAGATAAAAATAAAAGTTACCTGAGGGTTGAGGGACAAGGTGGCTAATCTTGGTTGCTGACTTGAATCTGGAATCAATTAAACCAGAATAAATGGGCATGCCCATGAAGGATTTTCTTAATTGGATCATTTGAGATCAGAAGACCCAGTCTAAACCTGGGACATACCTCCAGGTAGCAACCTATATAAAAAGAACACAAAAGAAGGAAGTTTTTGAATTTTGCCTGCTTGCCCTCATTCCCCATGGCAAGTTCATCTATCCTGCTGCTGAGACATTCATTCACTAGCATTAAAGTCTACTTCTTCAGGGTTCCAATGTACACTGAAGACCAGCTGAGACAGCCACCTTCAGAGACTAAACAACCATGGTATTCTTAGCTTTGCTATTGGGAGACAGCCGTTGTTAGATGAACTGGACCACAGCCTGTAAGCTACTGTAATAAATCCCATATATTCATGCTATCAGTTCTATTCCTCTAAAAAAGTCCAGACTAATACAAAAGAGTAGGAATTTGCCAATACAAGAAGGGGAGGAGAAAGGAAGAGGTTTAAAGCATTCCAAAAACATTCACTTGTTCTTGCAAAGAGAACACTGTGAAAACAAGGAGCCTACAGAAACTCAGAACTTCTCAAGGTTGTGGTGGAATGTGTGCTTTGAAAGTTTAAGTGGTGGAAAGTTAATCCCTGGATTCATATGTTGACGATAGGAGGAAATGGAGTCTTGGGGTGAATAATTACACAAGATTATGATGGTAGGAACTCTATAAAGGCATTAATGGGTTTATGAGGAGAAAGAGAGACCAATCTAGGATTCTTGCTCTGGCTCACCATTCCTTGTCTTCTGCTTTATTATAATGCAGTAAGACTGCCCTTGACAAGCAAAGATACATTTGAACTACCTAGCCTCCAGAACTGTGAGCTAGATAAAATTATATTACTCATAATTTATCCACTTCTGGTCATTCTCGTTTAGTAACAGAAAATAGACTAAGATGTCCAGCTTCAAAGAGGAATGGAAAGTGTCTTTGTTGAAGAGGGAACCAAGAAGGAATGTGTAAGAGCAGATGAAGTCTTGAGTGAATGTGTGTTGTTGACATGGGCATGGCCATGTCAGGGACCCCAATGCCTCAGACCAATGGGAGTAACAAAAATCTTCCCTGGGTGAGACTCAGAGGCATGGCAAAGTCTTCCTTTAGTCCAAGTATGAGTGTTTAAGAACAATTGACCAGGGTGTGTAAAACCTAGCAGCCACAGCTTTCTCTTCTTGGATGACAGCAACCTGAACCAGCTGACCTCCAAAGACCCACCCCAACAAGGTTAGCTAAATCTACTTCCTTGTTTAACTGTATACCATGAAGCTGCCTCCTTATTTGGCTGAGTGCAATACACTTGCCTCCTCAATTCAGATGCAGAAGACAAACTGAGTTTCTAGTCGCTGCTGCTGTAGTTCATGCCCTCTGTGAGAGCAAGCACAAACCACATCCCAGCTTTCCTGTATGAGTGTCTGCATATCTAGCCTTCCTTCTGTCACGTCTGCTGCGCGGCCTGTGTCCGAGAACGTGCGGAGGGTGTCAGGGATTGACAACACAGAGACTCGTTCAATGATATAAAGAAAACTTTAAACAGGCTCCAAAGAGGTTCAAGAAAACCTCCTAAGAAAAGCTCCCACCAGAGAAGCTTCTGCTCTCTCCTCTACCCTGGCCGGTTCTGCTCTGACTCCAGAGGTGGATGTGTGTGGGTTTTGAAGGTGCGCTTAGTTTTTGGACAAGGTCGAGGTCAGGGCGGTTTCCGTGGGAAGGCCTTTTCCAGGAACTTATTGTATCGTTTTTAGTAAACATGTTTTTACTAAACATTGTCTTACAGCTGCCTACTCCCAGGCAGAAGGGGAAGTGGGTGTCTGCTCAAGGTCTGGTGTTCCCACATCCTTCATTCCCATCTCCCCCGTTGGGTCAATCCCTGAAGCCAAGCAGAGAACAACGAAGGTAGAGGGGAGATGAATCTGAAACCCAACAGTCAGGCTGTAGATGAAATGGTTAGCCATGTTAAAGTTGTTGGTAAACTCTGCTCTAATGAAAATAAAGTCAATTAAACAGCATCTTTCCTCTCCCCTCCCCCTCTCCTGCTACCTCTCCTCTTCTAGAAAATATGGCACTAGAAGCAATATGACCATGGAATCATGGGCAAGTTAGGATGTAAGACAGGAAATAGGTACTAATGTAAGTGATTACTTACTCTAGAAAGAGAGAGAAAAAGATGGAGCTGGGAATTATTAGAAATTCGGATGCCTTCAAGGAAAGGGGAACCAAAGGAGAAAGTAATGGAGGTGCTAGAGAGATAGCTCACTTGGTGCTTGCTGCACATACATGAGGACCTGGGTTTAGATCCCGGGGATGCTCACAAAAGCAAGCCATGGAGGTGCATGTCTATAGCTCCAACACTAGTGGAGCAGACACAAGTAGATCCATGGAGCTGACTGGTCAGCCTAGCATATCAATAGACTCCAGGATAAGTGAGAGACCCTGTCTTAGACAATAAGGTGTAGATCAAGGAGGAAAACAGCTCACATTGCCCTCTGGCCTTCATGTACACACATGCACACACCCACCTGAACACATCCATCCTACCTAAAACGCAAGAAAGAGAAAACAAAGGGAAAGAGAGAACTGGACACATAGGAATCAGGATGACTACCTGAGAGCATGGCTGTTTGCTGAGCTCAAACCCAGGATTCCAAAAAACAAACACTAAAAACTAGTTGTCACATAGAGTCGCTCTGATCACTATTTCTGTTTGTTTCTTGCAAATCATTTGCGGGAGACCTTTAGCCTTCAGTGAAACCTAAGAGCTGTTTGTGAAGCACCAGATAGAAGTTATAAATCAGTCCTCAAAATGGGGAAACATCCTGGTTTTTAAGGCAGAGCCAATGCAATCTCAGAGTTATTGAGTGCTAAGGAGGAAGGTGGGAGAGTTGGTGTCAAAGCAATGCAGCCAGTAGCTGCTGCTCAGTAAAATCCTGGGCAGCCTTGAGAGCTGGGAAATGAAAGGAGACCTTCTTTCCCAGACTCCAAGAGCCATCACAGCCCACCAGCACCTTGATTTTAGGTCTACATCAGGCTTCCGAGCTTCAGAACCCAAGGGTAAGTCTGTGGTTTCTGGGAAGCTTGTGATTATTTCTTGTATACAAGGACGTAGTATTATAGCCCTTAATTGTATGCACAACATTTTGAGTTCCAATTTAGGGGAGTTAATTGTTTCAGGATGCAAATACTTGATCGTGGTGAGGTTTCATAACTTGAATAGAAGGCAGGAACAAGATATGTTTCTGGTTTCTTTCATTTCTAAAGACAAAATTTACTTATTACTACAATGGAATCTTGAAATTCACAGGCAAATGGATGGCACTAGAAGAAACCATCCTGAGTGAGGTAACCCAGTCACAAAAAGACAAATGTGGAATGTACTCACTCATATATGGATTTTAGACATGGAGCAGGGGATTGCCAACCTACAATCCCACAGTCAGAGAGTCTGGGAAACAGGGAGAACCCTAAGAGAGATATGCATGGTACCCTAGAGAAGAGGAATGGGACTGAGATGGGATCTCCTGAGGGGATTGGGAGCATGGGAGGAGGGGAGGAGAGAGGAAGCTGGGAGAAAGGGAGGGGGAAAAGAAGGGGAGGACATGGGAGGCAGGAAGGTTGAGTCGGGGGAAGAATATAGGAGAGCAGGATGAGAGATACCATAATGTAGGGAGCCATTATAGTTTGAGAAGAGATCTGGCACTAGTGAGATTTTCAGAGATCTACAAGGATGACACCAACTGACAATCTAAGCAATAGTGGAGAGGCTACCTTAAATGCCCTCCCCCGATAATGAGATTGATGCCATCCTAGAGCCTTCATCCAGTGGCTATTAGAAGTAGAGGCAGACACCCACAGCTAAACACTGAACTAAACTCTTGGAACCCAGTGTCAGAGAGGGAGGAGTGATGAGCAAAGAAGTCAAGACCAGGCTGGTGAAACCCACAGAGGCAGCTGACCTGAACAAGGGGGAGCTCACGGACCCCTGACTGATGACTGAGAGGCCAGCATGGGACTGATCCAGACCCCTGAACGTGGGTGTCAGTGAGGAGGCTTTGGCAATCCATGGGGCCTCTGAGAGTAAATCAGTATTTATCCCTGCCATACAAATGGACTTTGGGAGCCCATTCCACATGGAGGGATGTGCTCTCGGCCTAGACACTTGGGGGAGGACCTAGGCCCTGCCCAGGATGATATGACAGATTTTGAAGATTCCCTCATGGAAGGCCTCACCCTCCCTGGGGAGCGGAGAGGGTATGGGGTGGGGGGTTGGGGGAGTTGGTAGGGGACAGGGGAGGAGGGGAGGGAGAGGGAGCTGGGATTTACATGTGAAGCAAGCCTGTTTCTAATTTAAATAAAAATTATTTAAGCAAAATATACCAGTATTTCTACTAAAGCCTAAGCCCTATGTAGTTGAACGTGGCATTCTATGGGGACATGAAGTGAAATGAGGTCAATTAGTAATATGACAGCTACGTTTAGCAATTCGATAATTTCACTTGTAAGGCTTCAGGGTGGAGAGCCAAGAGAACCATTGCTTTATCCCTTTGTTCCTTAGCCCATTTCCAGTGACAATCAGCTTTTGCTTTACTTCTAGGATGGAGCTTACAAGTCTGGCTGAAGAAGCACACTTTCCCTGGCAGGGATTTCCTCCACCTTTCACCCTGGATCTCACCCTGGTCCAGCAAGTAAACACAGCAATCATTCTGTCCCTCATGCTCAAGCCATGAATCCAGGCCCCTTCATCCTGGAAACTTCATCCCTGAACTTCTCTACTGATTAACTCAGAAAGAAAAACAATAGTTTTCTTCTTCTGTACATCCAGCAAATTTTAGTGCATATCATGTCTGCATTAATGGCCCTGGAAGTGCAATATTGTGTGTGTGTGTGTGTGTGTGTGTGTGTGTGTGTGTGTGTGTGTATACACTAAAAGTCAGTGTCATTTATTCTTACACTACGGGTCTGTAGGTACCTATTTTGGCTAATATGTACTCTATTTCAGGCTCTAGGTTAGCTTATCTTGGCTCCCTACTATAAGTTCTTTCCAAATCAGTCCCAGGTATGTCTATTCTAAGAAACTGCTATTCAGGCCATGTTCTTATTCTGAAATTCTAGAGCACAAGAGGACAAGATAAGTGTTAAGCACATTTCTAGTCTTACCCGTTTAAGCCCAAAGTAGAGGAGTAGGAAAATGTAGCTCACTAGCATGAGAGCTGAGCAAGAAAGGACATGGTACAACTGTATCACAAGCCAAGGAATCACTGAGGACAACTCTCCAGTCTTGGCATCCAGGGCATGTGCTGTGTTTTCTTGTGAGCCAAGTTCAGGGAAGAGCAGAAAGGAGAAAGAGGAAAGAGAAACAAAATACGTTTGGAATAGATTTGGGTCAGCTGAGTTCCCAACAATTAATCCCAAGGCAGTTCCAAATCCAGATAACACAAGCAGGCTTTATTTGGTAGTGAATTTCATTCTCGTTCTACTAGTATAAGACATCCACATCATCTTCTACAGCTGCTTTCTCCATGCCCCACACACCTAGATATTCTCTTACTAGTAATAGATACACAAAAACCGTGCTACATCTGGAGTTTGAAAGACTCACGTTTCAACTGTAGACCTTTGAGGTAGTTGTTAAGTAACTTTGAACGAGCTCTTCATTATTTTGGGCCTAAGTTCTTACCCATCTTTAAATTATGGTGATATATGCTGTGAAGTTCTTACAAAGATTAGCTGTGACACATCAGTGATTATGGCACGTATAAGGGATACAGTACATAAAAACTAATTTTCTTGTAATTAGTACTTAGCCTCTGCCTTTCTGTCCTGTCTTTCACTCAGGACTCCACTGCATAAATATCAGAAGAGCCAACTGTCAACATTGATCATCTGAGCTGTGGCACTGGAGGTTGAGAGCACACCTGCAGTATGAATTACATTGGTAAGTTGTCATGTGTTCTTTGTACCTGAAGGGAGATTAAATATGAGAACAAGAGACAGGCACCTTTGCCTCAGAGGTAGCATGTTTGCCTGCACTGACCTCTGAGATCCCTTGTCCTGGGTCAGTCTAACTCCCTGACTCTATAACAGGAAGGAAAAAAAACAGCAAATGGCTCAGGATATTAAATACTTTGTGCCTTCGGGACAACTAAGTGGCCCAGTGGCTAAGAGTGCTTGCCACCAAGGCTGATGACCTGAGCTCAGTCCCTGGAACCCACATGATAGAAGACCATTATGGACTCCTGAAAGCTGTCCTGACATCCACTAGTACACTGTGGCACATGAGAACACACACAAAACAAACAAATAAATAGAATGTGGCCCGGCAGTGGTGGCACACGACTTTAGTCCCAGCACTCGGGAGGCCAGCCTGGTCTACAAAGCGAGTTCCAGGACAGTCTCCAAAGCAATACAGAGAAACTCTGTCTCAAAGAAAAAAAATAGAATGTAATGAACATTTTAAAAATTAGGAACAGCTATATGGTAAACCATTCCCAGCTGAGGTTGTTATGGTTCATCCCACAGAATGAAAAAAAAAACTGTAATGGTTATGAGACACAGAAAGCCCGACTACAGAGAGAACACTCGGCTCTGCCTGTGACTTACTCAGGAGCCCAGCATGACTGTTCCAGCAGGAAACCCCAGTCATTTCTGCTGGATTCTATAAGTGTCCGGTTTGATGATGGCCTACTATCTATCTACTATCCTCAATTTATTCTCTTACTTTTGCTTGCTACCCATAGCTACTAAGCTCACTCATTTGAAGCTGAAAATACGGCTCTCTTAACTCATCCTCTGGACAGAGCAACACTGTCTGGGGACCTTTGCAGGTCAGCAAGCCCTTGACTCTACTCTAATTCTTCTTCCATGAGCCTATAGTATGTGGTATTTACTAGAGGAAACACAGATACGAACTTTCAAGAACATATGTGTGGTGTCATGTGGTCAGCTCCCATTAACTACTAAGAAATTCCACCTTCTGTCAGGGTGCTTTGGATCAGTGGGATTTAGAAGCTGTCAGTATTCCTTTTTAAGACAGAAGAAAGGTCCTCACCGATATCTTACTTTATGTTGATTTCCCCTGCAGTTTTCTTTTTTTTCTCAATATATGTTTTATTTAAATTAGAAACATGTATGCTTCACATGTCAATCTCAGCTCCGTCTCCCACCCCTCCTCCCTTGCCCCTCCACCAGCCCCCCCATCCCCCAGCCCAATCCCCACATCATTCCTCAGGGAGGGTGAGGCCCTCCTTGGGGGGATCTATGGAGTCTGTCATTTCATCCAGGGCAGGACCTAGGCCCTTCCCCATGTGTCCAGGCTGAGAGAGCATCCCTCCATATGGAATGGGCTCCCAAAGTTCATTCATACGCCATAGTGAACACTGATCTGTTACCCAAGGTCCCAGACATTTCTGAGGCCTCCTCACTGAGACTACATTCATGGAGTCTGGATCAGTCACCTGTTGGCCTCTCAGCCATCAGTCTGGAGTTCAAGATCTCCCCCCTTGTCCGGTCAGCTGTCTTTGTGGGTTTCACCAGCATGGTCTTGAACCCTTTGCTCATCACTCCTCCATCTCTGTCACTGGGCTCCAAGGGTGCAGCTCAATGTTTAGCTATGGGTATCTGTCTCTGCTTCCATCAGTCACTGGATGAAGGTTCTAGGATGGCATATAAGGTAGTCATCAACCTTATCATCAGGGAGGAGCCATTAATGTAGCCTCTCTGATATTGCTTAGTTTGCCAGTTGGTGTTATCTTTGTAGATCTCTGGAAATCTCACTAGTGTTAGCTCTCTCCTCAAACCTACAATGACTTCATCTATTATGGTATCTCTCATCCTGCTCTCCTTTATTCTTACCCCGACTCAACCTTCCTGCTCCCCATGTCTTCTTCTCCCCTCCTCTTATCCCCCTCTCTTTTTCCTGGTTCCCTCTCCTTCCCCCCCCCATGCTCCCAATCTGCTCAGGAGATCTTGCCTCCACTTCTCTGAGGTATCATGCATTTCTCTTGGGAACCTCCCTGTTTCCCAAACTCACTGACAATAGAATTGTAGGTTGACACTCCCCTGATCCATGTCTAAAGTCCATATATGAGTGAGTACATACCATGTTTGTCCTTTTGTGACTGGGTTACCTCACTCAGGATGGCTTCTTCTAGTGCCATCCATTTGCCTGCAAATTTCAAGATTCCATTGTTGTTGTTGTTGTTGTTGTTTTTGCTGAGTAGTACTCCATTGTATAAATGTACCACATTTTCTCTATCCACTCTTCAGTTGTAGGGCATCTAGGTTGCTTCCAGGATCTAGCTATTACAAATAATGCTGCTATGAACATAGTGGAGCAGATGTCCTTGTTGTATAAATGGGCATCTTTTGTTGTCTTTGGATCAAGATGTAGAACTCTCTCTCAGCTCCTTCTCCAGCACCATCTCTTCCTACATGATGCCATGGACTACCATGACAATAATGCACTAACCCTCTGAACTGTAAGTCACCCAACTAAATGTTTTCCTTTACAAGAGTTGCCATGGTGTCTCTTCACAGTAACAGAACCCCAACATACATGACATAACAAATTACAATAAGACTAGGCACAAACTCTCATATCAAAACTGGATGAAGCCATCCAGTAGAAGGAAAAGGGTCCCTAGTGTATTATCCTGCTGTCTTATAGAACCCAGGACCACCATCCAAAGCATAGCATCACCCACAATGTGTTGGGTCCTCCCACATCAATCAATAATTACCATACAGGCTTGCCTACAGCCTGATCTTATAGAGGCATTTTCTTAACTGAGGTTCCCTCTTCTCAAATGACTATAACTTGTGTCAGGTTGACATTAAACTAGTCATCACATATGGCATAGCTTTAATTTGATAATAGATCATGCAATTATTTTTAGAGGGTCCAGTTCATTTCTTGTTAGCACTTGGCACAGCAGGTATTCTAAAAATATTAGGCAAGTTAATTAATTTTTTAATTATGGATAAATTTGAGTTCTAAACAACCTGAGGACTTCTTAATTAAATACACACTAAGTTCAGTGATTTTACTTATTGACTCAAAATGCATCCATTACTGTCTTATATCTCATTTTTAGTCTATTATTGCAAATGATTGTTAGCCTAAGGCGTTAATATTTGAATTATAATAAACCAGTCTCTAAGTGATTTATTAGGCAATAGTTGAATTTCTTACTTGGTATGCATAATACAGAATTTCAGTTAAAGAGGAGAACACTACAATCTAAACAGAGACAAATTTGAATTTGCAAAATGAAAGGAAATGTTTACATAGAGCTACTATTATTCCATAATATGATTTTTAAACAACAGGAGTGAGTTTTTCTTTGGGGGGGTTGAAACAGGGTTTCTCTGTGGCTTTGGAGGCTGTCCTGGAACTTGCTCTTTTAGACTATGCTGGTCTCAAACTCACAGAGATTCGCCTGCCTCTGTCTCCTGAGTGCTGGGATTAAAGGCACCACCGCTGCTCGCCTTGGAGTAAAATTCTGACAAAATGATGTAACTCCTATCTACATCTTGCTATACCCATCAATGCATTGGGTAAGGCCCATAAGAGAAATTTCTTTTAACGATATGTGGCAAGTAACTCTGAAATGGCAAATGAATTATGAGCAGAGTAAGAGATCTTAGAATATTCCAGTTTCTCTGCTGCAGTTTCTTTAGAATACAAATAAGATACTTGTCAAATTTTTAAATGATTATCATAAAATCAGAATTCAGAATTTGAACTGAATTTGTAGTTGGAGGGTTGATGAAGAATTAGATACACACAGACTGATACATGTGGGCTTAGAGAGAACACATATTCTGATTTGTTGACTGATATAAATGTATACTGTACATGAACTCTATACATAGTTTCATATGCCATGCATGCAATGCAAAACATAATTTTAAATAATTCATAAAATTACAGAGTGCCTTTTTTGTGAAAAAGTTTCTAAATAACATAACTTTAATGAAAATCATATGTGTTATATGTGAATATATTATATACATGTGTGTATCCACAGAGGAAATTAGCAAAATTGAAGTGATGTTGCATAATATAATGATATATTGTTTTTCTTCTGTCATTCAACAGTACATGTTAAAGAATGATTCTTTATTCCAATCTTTATTTGCATTGTTTCAATTACTATATAGCATCTCACAGTGTGTATTTACTGTATCCTCTATTGTCAGATACTCACGATGTTTTAAAGGCCTTATTGTTATGCAAAAGACAGTAAAGGTTACAGGAGCTGACAGCTCCTCCATTCTCCCAGAAACAGACTTTGAACTAAATAAATAGCAATGGCTGAATTCTCAAACCAAGCCAGCTAGTCAAAAATCAAACTACAGGTTGTCTGTTCCTTGACCAGGTATGAATGCCTGATTGAAACAGTAATAATCAACAAAGATCATTTTATTCAGGGATGCTTTGTGACTTCTGCTAGAGAGAGATGAAGATGGTTATTCATCCCAGATAATGTGGACCTATGAAATGATGGACCTAAGCAATGATTCTAGCTTAGTCTAGCTCAGTCAACTGTAACTTCATTTGGAGACACTTACAGAAGCACGGTAAGGGTCAGCTCACAAAAGCTACATCTCTGATGGTCCCTATACAACTTGGAGTCAGTGCCAGAGGACACTCTCCTCTTCTCCCAGCAATTATTTGTAGATTTTGTAACTTTTGTGAGCTTTCCAAGTCTTGGAACTATCTTCCTTGAGCCTCTACCCACCCCCACAAACCCTCACCCCACCAGGGAATATTTCAATTTGCTGGAAACAGCTGCAAAATAGGATAGGAAAGTATCACTCAAGGTCCAGCACCTACAGAAACATTCAGAGAATCTCAAGACAACAACAGATAGAACATGAATAACAATGCCTTTCCATGAACAATAAATTGCTATCAGGCCTGGGCAGATGGCTCAGTAGGTAAAAGTTCTTGCTGTGAAATTCTGAGGATCCAAGTTCTAACCCCCAGAGCCAATAAAAAAGCCAGGCATGGCTGCTTTTGTCTGTAACTCCTGAAAGTGGGTCTCTAGAGCTCACTGGCCAGACAGTATATCCTAAATGGCAAAGTTGGGTTAAGTGAAAGACCTTGTCTCAAGGCAATAAGGTGGAGAGCCCTAGAGACAGATAACCCCCTATCCTGCTCAGTCTTGCCCATGTGTACCACACCGCACCTGTACACTCATTCACCACATGCACACACACACACACACACACACACACACACACACACACTACAACACAGGGGAGGGACTTTTCTAATGATGTTTTAAAATTCATTTGTTGAATAAATATTGAGATTATGTATGTATCAGGGATGCTACTGCAAATAGAATAGACAAACCTTCTACCCTTGGGAGGCTTATATTTAGGCATGAGAAACAAATAATTGAGTAAACAAATATTGGAGTTTAAGTAGTAAAGAGAAACATGGAGGAAATATCAAAAGGTAAAGGAATGAGAAATGGCTAGGCTGGTTGACTTTAGTTTACATAGGAAGGTCTGGGAATGTCTTTGCTTTGAAGGCATCCTTTCTCTGGGATAAGGAAATGAGCCTTGTGAAGAATTAGGGGAGCATGATTATAGGCAGAATAAATGACAAGCTCAAAGACCTAAATGGAGGCAAAGAGGGATCAAGTTCAGGCAGCTTGACTTAGTGGATTGAACAGGGTGGTTGACAGTTGAGAAGAGTCCATTGCCGTGATAAAGCATGGTGACCAAGACAGTGCTGTGATAAAACATGGTGACCAAGACAGCTTATAGAAGAAGGCATTTACTTTGGGGCTCACAGTTGCAAGGAGTTAGAGTTCATGACCATTATGATAGGGGAGCATGGCAGCAGGCAGGCATGTTGGAGCAGGTGACCGAGCTCACATCTCAACCCACAAGCACAAAGCAAAAAGAGTTCATTTGGATTTGCACAGGCTTTTGAAACCACAAAGCTGACTCCTAGTGACACACCTCTTCCAACAAGGCCACACCTCATAATCTTTCCCAAACAGTTATACCAGCAGGGGACCACCATTCAAATATTTGAGTCTGTCTCCTTCAAACCCCCACAGTAAGATTGGGTAAAGGCTTCCCTTGCTCTTGGTTTCACAGCAAGCTGTGGGAGAGTATTAAGTCAAGTTGACCAAACACATTTATGTTTTAAAAAATAATTCACTCATATGTGGAGATTTTATTAGGAAGACATAGGAACAGAAATAGGAAGGTCAACTAAAAAATGTATTTCACTCTACAGCCAGATATAGTAATGACGAATTAGCTTTTGTCTTAGGGTTTTACTGTTGTGAAGAGACACCATGACAACTTTTATAAAGGAAATCATTTAATTGGGGCTGGCTTATAGTTTCAGAGTCCATTATCTTTATGGTGGTAAGCATGGTAGCATGCAGACAGACATGGAGCTGAGAGTTTGACATCTGAGTCAACAGGAAGCAGGAAGTGAATATTACATTAGACCTAGCTTGAGCATTTAAGACCTCAAAGCTGTAACCTAGTGGCGCACTTCCTCCAACATAGCTGTACCCACTCCAACAAGGCCACACCTCCTAACAGTGCCTCTCCCTATAAGCCTATGTGGGGCATTCTTTTTTTCAGATCACCACAGCCTTGCACAGTGGTACACATCATCTTCAATCCTAGCACTTGGGATGCAAAGGCAGGAGGATCTCTGTGAGTCTGAGGCCAGTCTGTTTGTTCTACACAGCATGCTCTAGGCCAGTCAGTGCTAGACAGTGAGACTTTGTCTAAAGATGATAATGACAGAAGTGGAGGTGGTAAGATAGTCACAATCACAGTGTGTTCTGATGACTGACCTGTCAAGACTCATTGATGGTAATGATGACAATTTTAAGGCAACAAACAAAAATAAAGGCTGGAGCTGGGACTCAATAGCAGCATATTGTCTACATAGGACTGAGTTCAATCCCCAAGGGTAGAAGAAGGGTGAAGGATGCATGGAATGGACAGGAGGAAAAGAGAGAGGGAGAAAGGCGGGCATACCTAGATGTTTGAATGTTTGGTTGTGTAATTTAGAGCATAGTGATGCCATGTGCTTGGCAGGAAATCTCCTAAAAGAGCAAACTTGAGAAAAACAAACAACCTCTGATTTAACATGCAATGTGCTTTATACAAACCAGCAGGTCATCATATATTCAAACCTGGGGGTCCATCAGAGAGGCTAGAGGAAAACTTATCACCATGAAGATGTTGTTTGTAACTGTGTTCTTGGCCAAAGAATGAGGCCGGAAGGGAATGCAGTACCAAGAGCCTCCAGCTTGGACACCCAACACTGAGAGCTTAGAGATAGAATGGTGTTTGCAAAGAAAACTTGGAAGCAAGAATGTCTTTGTGATATGGAGGCAACCAGGGCAGTGTGTTGTCTACGCCCAAAGGATGGTTCAGGAGGAAAGTGCAACAGGACAGTGGCTGTGCCAAATTTGATGAAAGATTGCCTAAGTCTCGAACGAGACCAGGAAACCAGAGGAGCCAGGGAGTCCAGGGAAGCAGCTGTTCCGGCAGCAGCATCAGGCACAACAGGCCAGCTTCTGGGCCTGTGTTCCAGTGCCTGGGGATCGCCTGGGAACTGCACAGAGCTTCCAATCCCGATGGGAGCCAAGGACCCCAGACTCCAGGATTTCTCTCCCACCAATGAGACCAGGAAACCAGAGGATCCAGAAAGACAAGGGAAGCAGCTATTCCAGCCACAGGATCAGGTACAACAGGATCCAGCAAAGGATCCAGGGGACCAGGTGGGAGGCTAAGCACCCCAGATTCCTGTTCTTCTTCTCTACCCACGGGACCAGAACGAGGACAAGGAATAGAAAAACCACCAGATTATTGGACTTGCTAGCACCCACCAAAAGGGAACTCTGGTCCCCAGACCAGTAAGGGGCTCTTTCTGCACCCACTAGAAGAAGAGATGGGAAAGAGACAATACAAAAACACACTCAGCAACAGAAAAACAAATATGACACCACCAGATTCTAGAGACTCCACACCAGCAAGACTCCAACATTCCAATGCGAACGAAGCAGAAGACAACAACCTTAAAACTACTTTCATGAAAATGATAGAGGCCCTAAAAGAGGATATAGGAAAATCCCTCAAAGAAATGGAAGAAAAAACAAACCAAAAAATGCAAGAAGTGGAAGAAAAAACAAAGCAAAAAATGAAAGAAATGGAAAAAGAAACATACCAGAAAAGGCAGGACATGGAAGAAGAAACAAAGCAAAAAACTCAAGAAATGGAAGAAAAAAACAAAGCAAAAAATGAAAGAAATGGAAGAAGAAAGAAACCAAAAAACGCAGGAAATGGAAGAAAGAACAAACCAAAAAATTCATAAAAGGCAACAAATGGAAGAAAAGATAAACCTAAAATTGCAAGAAGCAATGCAAACACAGCAAGAGCTGAAAACTGAAATAGAGACAATAAAAAAAAACACAATCTGAAGAAAGTCAGGAAATAGAAAACCTGAGCAAACAGTCAGGTACTACCGATACAAGCATTACCAACAGAATAGAAGAGATGGAAGAGAGAATCTCAAGTGGTAAAGATACACTAGGAGAAATGGATTCATCAACCAAAGAAAACCTTAAGTCCAACAAATCCTTAACACAAAACATCCAGGAAACATGGGACACCATGAAAAGACCAAACCTAAGAATAAATAGGTATAGAAGAAGAAGAAAACCACCTCAAAGGGGCAGAAAACATATTCAACAAAATCATAGAAGAAAAGTTTCCCAACCTTAAGAAAGACATGCCAATGAAGGTACAAGAAGCTTACAGAACACCAAATAGAGTGGACCACAAAAAAAAGTCCCCTCGCCACATAATAATCAAGACCCCAAATATACAGAATAAAGAAAGAATATTAAGAGCAGCTAAGGAAAAAGGCTAAGTAACATATAAAGGCAGACCTATCAGAATTACACCAGACGTCTCCATGGAAACTCTGAAAGCCAGAAGGTCCTGGATAGATATTCTACCAACACTAAGAGACCATGGATGCCAGCCCAGACTACTATACCCGGCAAAGCTCTCAATCACTATAGACGGAGAAAACAAGATATTCCATGACAAAACTAGATTCAAGCAATATGTATCCACTAACCCAGCCCTACAGAAAATTTTGGAAGGAAAACTCCAACCCAATGAAGCAAACTACAACCAGAAAAACATAGGAAATAGAGAATCCCTCTCTACCAACAGCCAAAAGAACAAAGGGGTGAAATTCCACACATAATTCCAACAACAACAACCACTGCAAACCGAAAAAGGATGAGCAATCAATGGTCATTAATATCCCTCAACATTAATGGCCTTAACTCACCCATAAAAAGACACAGGCTAGCAGAATGGATTCGAAGACAGAACCCTTCCTTCTGCTGCATACAAGAAACACAACTCACCCTCAAAGACAGACATTACCTGAGAGTTAAAGGTTGGGAAAAAAATTTTCAATCAAATGGACCCAAGAAACAAGCAGGGGTAGCAATCCTAATATCTAACAAACTAGATTTTAAAATAAAATCAATCAAAAGAGATGAAGGAGGTCATTACATACTCATCACAGGTGAAATCCACCAAGATGAAGGTTCTATCCTGTACATCTATGCCCCAAATACAAAGGCACCCGCATTCGTAAAAGAAACATTATTAGAACTTAAATCACACCTAAAGCCCCACACAGTTATAGTGGAAGATTTCAACACACCACTCTCACCACTAGACAGGAATTCCAGACAGAAACTCAACAAAGAAGCAAAGGGTCTAATAGAAGTAATGACCCACCTGGGATTAACAGATATCTATAGAACAACATTTCATCCACATAAAAAAGAATATACCTTCTTCTTACCACCACATGGAACCTTCTCAAAAATCGACCACATACTTGGCAACATATCAAACCTCAACAGCTACAAAAAAATTGGAATAACTCCATGCATCTTATCAGACCACCATGCTTTAAAATTAGAATTCAACAACAACACAAATTGCAGAAAACCTACAAACTCATGGAAATTGAATAATGCTCAACTGCACCATTCCTGGGTCAAAGAAGAAATAAAAAAAGAAATTAAAGACTTCCTCGAATTCAATGAGAATGAGGACACAACATACCCAAACCTATGGGACACTTTGAAAGCAGTGCTACGGGGGAAGTTCATAGCACTAAGTGCCCACATGAAGAAACTGGAGAACAGTTATACTAGAGAATTAACAGCACAGCTGAAAGCTCTAGAACACAAAGAAGCAAACTCCCCCAGGAGGAGTAGATGCCAGGAAATAATCAAATTGAGGGCTGAAATCAATAAAGTAGAAACTAGGAAAACAATACAAAGAATCAATGCAACGAAGAGTTGGTTCTTTGAGAAAATCAAAAAGATATACAAACCTTTGTCCAAACTTACCAAACAGCAGAGAGTGAACATGCAAATTAACAAAATCAGAAATGAAAAGGGGGACATAACAACAGACTCTGAGGAAATCCAGAGAATCATCAGGTCATACTTTGAAAACCTATACTCCACAAAATTCGAAAATTTAAAGGAAATGGATGACTTCCTGGATAGCTATAACTTGCCAAAACTAAATCAAGAACAGATAGGCAATTTAAATAGACCTATAACCCCTATGGAAATAGAAGCAGTCATCAAAAGTCTCCCAACCAAAAAAAGTCAAGGTCCAGATGGTTTCAGTGCAGAATTCTACCAGAAATTCAAAGAACAACTTATACCAATTCTTCTCAAAGTATTCCACACAATAGAAGCAGAAGGGTCTTTGCCAAACTCTTTCTATGAGGCTTCAATAACCTTGATCCCCAAGCCACACAAAGACACAACTAAGAAAGAGAACTTCAGACCAATATCCCTCATGAACATTGATGCAAAAATACTCAATAAAATACTTGCAAATCGGATCCAAGAACACATCAAAACAATTATTCACCACGATCAAGTAGGTTTCATTCCAGGGATGCTGGGATGGTTCAACATATGAAAATCCATCAATGTAATCCACCATATAAACAAGCTGAAAAACAAAAATCACATGATCATCTCACTAGATGCTGAAAAAGCCTTTGACAAAATCCAACACCCCTTCATGATAAAGGTCTTGAAGAGATCTGAGATAACAGGGACATACTTAAACGTAATAAAAACTATATACATTAAACCAACAGCCAACATCAAACTAAATGGACAGAAACTCAACGCAATTCCTCTAAAATCAGGAACAAAACAAGGCTGTCCACTCTCTCCATACCTTTTCAACGTGGTACTTGAAGTTCTAGCCATTGCCATACGACAACAAAAGGGGATCAAGGGGATACAAATTGGGAAGGAAGAGGTCAAACTTTCACTGTTTGCAGATGATATGATAGTTTACATCAATGACCCAAAGAACTCTACCAGGGAATTCTTACAGCTGATTAACACCTTCAGCAAAGTGGCAGGCTACATGATCAACTCAAGAAAATCAGTAGCCCTACTATATACAGATGATAAAAGGGCTGAAAAAGAAATCAGAGAAACATCACCCTTTACAATTGCCACAAACAACATAAAATACCTTGGGGTAACGCTAACCAAACAAGTGAAAGACCTGTATCGCAAGAACTTTGAATCTTTGAAGAAAGAAATTAAAGAAGCCCTCAGAAAATGGAAAGATCTTCCATGCTCTTGGATAGGTAGGATCAATGTAGTAAAAATGGCAATCCTGCCAAAAGCAATCTACAGATTCAATGCAATCCCCATTAAAATCCCAGCACAATTCTTCACAGACCTTGAAAGAATAATAATCATGTTTGTATGGAAAAACAAAAGACCCAGGATAGCCAAAACAACCCTGTTCAACAAGGCAACGTCCGGAGGCATCACCATCCCTGACCTCAAGCTCTATTATAGAGCTATAGTCCTGAAAACATCTTGGTATTGGCACAAAAATAGACAGGTAGACCAATGAAATCGAATTGAAAACCCTGATACTAACCCACACACGTATGAACATCTGATCTTTGACAAAGAAGCTAAAAATATACAATGGAATAAAGAAAGCATCTTCAACAAATGGTGCTGGCATAAACTGAAGGCTGGCATGTAGAAGAATGCGGATCGATCCATGTTTATCGCCATGCGCAAAACTTAAGTCCAAATGGATCAAAGACCTTAACATAAATCCAGCCACACTGAACCTCTTAGAAGAGAAAGTGGGTGGTACCCTTGAACGAATTGGTACAGGAGACAGCTTCCTGAACATAACAGCACTAGCACAGACAGTGAGATCAACAATTAATAAATGGGACCTCCTGAAACTGAGAAGCTTCTGTAAGGCAAAGGACACAGTCAGCAAGACAAAAAGGCAACCCACAGAATGGGAAAAAATATTCACTAATCCCACATCTGACAGAGGGTTTATCTCCAAAATTTTTACAAAGAACTCAAGAAGCAAGTCTCCAAACCACCAAAGGATCCAATTAAAAAGTGGGCTGCAGAACTAAATAGAGAATTTTCAATAGAGGAGTCTAAAATGGCTGAGAGGCACTTGAGAAAGTGCTCAACCTCCTTAGCCATCCGGGAAATGCAAATCAAAACAACTCTGAGATACCATCTCACTCCTGTCAGAATGGCTAAAATCAAAACACCAATGACAATTTATGCTGGAGAGAATGTGGTGAAAGGGGGACACTCCTCCATTGCTGGTGGGAGTGCCAACTGGTTCAGCCACTTTGGAAATCAATATGGAGATTCCTCAGAAAAATGGGAATAAACCTACCACAAGACCCAGCAACTCCACTCTTAGGCATATATCCAAAAGATGCCCATTCATACAACAAAGATGTCTGTTCCACTATGTTCATAGCAGCATTATTTGTAATAGCCAGAACTTGGAAGCAACCTAGATGTCCCTCAACCGAAGAATGGATAGAGAAAATGTGGTACATTTACACAATGGAGTACTATTCAGGAGAAAAAAAATGGAATCCTGAGATTTGCAGGCAAATGGATGACACTAAAAGAAACCATCCTGAGTGAGGTAACCCAGTCACAAAAAGAGAAACATGGCATGTACTCTCTCATATATGGATTTTAGACATATATCTGGGGAGTGCCAGCCTACAATCCCATGGCCAGAATCTGGGAAACAGAAACTTCATTCAGTGGCTGATGGAAGAAGAGGCAGACTCCCTCGGTTAAGTACTGAGCTGAACTCAAGAAAGCCAATAACAGAGAGGGAGGACTGATGACCAAAGGGATTAAGACTGGGCTGGTTTAACCCCCAGAAACAGCTGACCTGACAAAGGTTAACTCTTGAATCCCAGGCATCAGCCTGGGAATCCAGCATGGGACTGATCAAGACCCCCTGAATGTGGGTGTCAGTGAGGAGGCCTAGGTAATCTATTGAGCCTTGGGCAGCAGATCAGTACTCATCCCGAGTATACACACGGACTTTGGACTCCCATCCAACAATGTGAGGTGCACTCTCACCCTGAACTCTTGGGGGGGGGTCTAGGCCCTGCCCTGCATGAAATGACAGACTATGGACACCCCCATGGAGGGCCTCACCCTCCCTGGGGAAATGAGGGTGATAATGGGGGGTTGGGGGAAGGGCACGGGAGGAGGGGAGGGAAAGGGACTTGTGAAGCAACCTTGTTTCTTATCTAAATTTAAACTGAAAAATAAATTTAAAAAAAAGATTGCCTAAGTCTCTGTGACTTCTTCAGTTGGAGAAGGGTAATCAAAGGGCAAAGGGGTACAGTCCTGTCAGTTGTGAACTGCAAGCAACTCTGGAGATCTCTGACTCAGCTGTCAAATGGTCTAAATCACAGGACTTAGGAAATCATGTTGCAGTCACCTGTTTAGGTGTGTGCCTACAACTGCCCCAGCAGAATTCTCTTTCTTTTTACTCATGGAGTCCAACAAGTTCAGTGAAGTGCCTGGTATGGATCTGGTGACTGGTGTCTGATACACCAAAGTTAACTGCAGGAGAAGGGAAGGACAATGTTTAGTTGTGTTGTAGTGACGTAAAGACAGGTAATTTTTTCTATTAGCATTTCTGAATTGTAGTTTCACCTGGCTGCAACTATTGCAAGTATGCTAACATTTGCAACCATAAACTGTGCTTTTCCTTCTTTTAACTCCTGGAAAGAATGAAATTAAAATAGCTTCAGCCAAGATCTAATGTATATATGTGTTTAATGTATAGGAGGAAATCAATAAATCTAGTCTACAGCACACATACTAAACATCATTTGATTTAAGAACATGAACAGACGATATATGAGCATTCAAGAAGAAACATAAATTGCAAATAAGCAAAATAGTAAAAATTCAAAAATTAGATTTTACTTATCCAATGGTTATATAAATACTACTGAAAAGATGCTTGAAATACATTGTCTGAAATATTGTGAGCCAGAACAACTGTTTTAGAAAGTTATGTTGAAATGCAATTTTATACAAAGTTTGTGTTTTATCTTTAGCAATTCTTCTAAGCAAAAAAAAATCAATATAATTAATTCAAAATGTTTCAAGATGTTCATTGTAGAATAAAAGGAGCATTGCAGTACAACCCTGTAAAAGGTGAATGACATTTTTAATAGGTGTAATTCAACAACTCTATGTAATTCTTAGAGATCAGGCTTATGAAGTTTGTATAGTCATACATGAAAAAAAACCTTAAAATTGTATATAGGCTGAGATTACATCCAATAGAAACAGAGACTTCTATGAAATGAACCATGCTTCTAACATAATAGTTTAAGTCTGATAATCAGGTAGCTAATATTTGCTGAGCACTTACTATGTAACAGACCTTACTGTGAGAGCTTTGGATGTTTAATCCAGCATAATCCTCAAGTAAGTCTATTAAATAGTATTGCGTAAATGAGGAAAATGGATTGAAAATAGGCTTATAAAATTTTCAAGGTCACTTGACTTCAGGAAAGCACAGAGAGAAATCAAACTCAGCTAACCAACCTCATTAGAGTAGAACCACAGGTTACTTGCCTTTTGCAGACTGTCCTATACATGCTTGTGCTGCTGATGGACTTGCTGGGGGGTGGGGATTGATGTTTCGTTTTTAAATTTTTTCAGGGCAAAGAAAAAACAAACAAACAACAAAAAAAAAAGCTCTTATGCTGCTCTGCTCCAAGAAGGACCTAAATTCAGTTACTACCACCCTTTGGAGCTGCTCACAACTGCCAGTGGTGGAAAGCAAATTTTTTAATTTTAAAATTACATTTATTTTTATTAATTTATTTATTTTACATCACGACCATATATATGTTCCCCTCCCTCCTCTCCTTCCATTCTTTCCCCCACCTTCCCCTTTGCCCCGGAGTCCACATCCTCCATTTTTGTTCAGAAAGGGGCAGGCCTTCCATGGAAATCAGTAAAACTTGTCATATCAAGTAAGACTAAGCACCTCTCTTTGTATTAAGGCTGGGCAAGGCATCCCAGTATGGCGAATAGGGTTCCAAAAGCCAGCCAAAGCATTAGGGACAGACCCTGCTCCACTGTTAGAACTTCTGAAAGTAGACCAAGCTATACAACTGTCACATATATGTAGAAAGCCTAGGTTGGCCCCTGAAGGATTCCTGGTTGTCAGTTCATATTCTGTGAGCTCCTATGAGCCTAGGTTGGTTGATTTTGTGGATTCTCTTGTGTTGTCCCTGACTCATACAGTCCTTCCTCCCTTACGTCAGCAGGATTCCCCAAGCTCCACCTAAAGTTTGGGTCTCTGCACCTGTTTCCATCAGTTACTAGATGGAGACTCTCTGATGACAATTGGGGAAGACAACCAGTCTATGAGCATAGCAGAATGTCATTAGGCATTATTGCACTGGGTGCTTTTTTCTCCAATTATTTTTGGTTCTATCCTAGGTCTCTGGGTCATCCATCTTCTGGGTACTGGCACTCTAGGCAGTATCAGGGATGAGACCACTCTTGTGACTTGAGTCTCAGACTGGATTGGCCACTCCCACAATCTCTCTGGACCAGCCTTACCCAGCACATCTTATAGGCAGGACAGACTAAGGTCAGTGGTTATGTGGTTGTCTTGTCTCCCAATCCCTACACTGGAAGTCTTGCCTAGTCACAGGAGATGGCCATTTCATCCTATGTATCCACTATTGCTAGAAGTTCTTAGCTGGGGGCATCCTTGTAGATTCCTTGGAGTTTCCCTCGCACTGGGTTTCTATCTGACCCTGAAATGTCCTCCTGGCCAGTCATCTATTTCAGTACTGTTCCCCTCCATCCACCCCCCAATCTGATCCTTCATGTTCCCATCCCCACATGCCCCCAGTACACCCATGAGATCAATCTCTTATATTTTCTCTTCCCAGGGAGATCCATGCATTCTCCCTTGAGCCCTCTTTGTTACCTAACCTCTCTGGGTCTTTGGATCATAGCATGGTTATCCTTTATTTTACAGCTAATATCCACTTGTAAGTGAGTACATACCATGTTTCTCTTACTGAGTCTGGGTCACCTCACTCAGGATGATTTTTTTCTAGTTCCATCCATTCACCTTCAGGTTTCATGATGTCATTGTTTTTAACATTGTAATACTCCATTGAGTAAATGTACCACATTTTCTTCATCTATTCATTGGTTGAGGGACATCTAGGTTGTTTCCAGATTCTGGCTCTTACAAATAAAGCTGATATGAACATACTTGAGCAAGTGTCCTTGTGGTATGATTGAGCATCCTTTGGGTATATGCCCAAGAGTGGTATCACTGGGTCTTGAGGTAGATTGATTCCCTGTTTTCTGAGAAACCACAATATTGATTTCTAAAGTGGCTATATAAGTTTGCACTCCTAACAACAGTGGAGGAGTGCTCACTTGCTAATGGAAAACATCTTAATAGTGCTTTGTAAAGCCCCATGATTTCTCTTCGAGAACGATTAAGTTAGAAAAGCACCTGGGAAAAATATGCACTACTACTCCACTATGAGCAAAACTCTCGTACTGAACGGGTTAGTGCAGCTGGCTGGGGAGGACCATCAGTTCCATAGTGCCAGTCATGAAAAGACTATGACTATGTGCTTTCATTTACCTGGTGAGCACTCTCTGTGCACACTGCTGTGAGAACTCCCATTCTAGAGTAAAAACTACAGTGAAACTACAGTCAACCATGACTTTCCTGAGACAGAGGCATAGATTATGAAAAGGTTACAATAGCTGGGGTTTTCCCTTTCATAAATAAAAGCCATCTGGGAATTTCTAACAAGTTTTTCCTAGATGACATAATGATCAGTTTTGCTTGCACTAAGAGTGCTGCCTGTACAAACACCCACTGCAAATGTATTTAGGGTACACTCATCGGATTCCCTCTCACTGTGTTGGAAAATGGGATTGAAATGACACTTTTGGAGATCTCAGGTATCTACTCACCATTTCAAATGACTGCTCTCTTACCCACACCTAACAACAAATCCTTTGTGTTTTTATTTTTTAAGATGTTAAGGTTTAAAATTTTCAAAGGTCTTTCCTACAAATTTTCAGCCATAATGAGAGATCTAAGAAGGAAGCAGCAAATGCCCAAAGATCAGTTTGCTTTTGAGATTATTAACATTGACATCCACACATCTTAAGATGAGACACCGATCTTCCGGTTGAGTATCTGCAACCGCTTGGACTTGGCTGGTTTGTTCTTAGACTTCATATCAGTGACTAGAGTGTGTGTAATACCTTCAGCAAGAGGGTAAAGGAAATCATCAGTTCAACCCATTTCCTAACTACCAAGCAAATTCCCTTGCCATGAAATTCCAGAAATGCCTCCTCACAGCACCGGAAGTTAGCTGGCAAGGCTAACAGACAGAATGAAAGTGTCCCTGGCCAGTTAGGCCAGCTTTGCTTGGCCTTGTCTGCTTGGATTGCCACTTCAACTACTGATGTTGTTTAGTGGGCAGAAGAGGAGAAGGGCAAACAAAACCTAACAGTTCCTAACACATAGAAACAATAATGTTTGAAGAGATGAGAATGCTATTTGCCCTGATTACTTTTGTTTTGTTGTTTATTATTCACGGAAATTTTCATATATCCATATACTGTGTTTTAAGCATTTTCACATACAGCCCTTGCCTTCTTTCATCCATCCATCCATCCATCTATCCATCCCCTTCCCTGGATCCTTTCATCATCTCACAATACCCCTCCTACTTTGATGTTTGTTTTTTGACCCCTAACTTTAATTAAGGCTCTTTGCATAAGCACAAGGGGTCACTATTTACTGGAACAATTTATCAGTGGCTAGTCACTGAGGAAAATGGCACCCCTTTTATGGTACCCATTAGCTTCTCATAGACCCTCAGTGAGGGCTGAGGCCTCATGAATCCCTCCTGTATGCATGATTAAATGGTGGTGGGCCCAAGATTTTGCAACAAGTGGCAAGTTCATTGAGTGTGATGGCTGTGTCGTGTCCACAAGACACTGTTTTAAAGTATTCTTCTACAATCTTGGTCTCTTAATTCTTTCTGCCACTTCTTCTATGATGCTCCCAAGGTCTTGGTGGAGGATTGATTTAGATATTCCACATAGGGCCAAGCACTCCTCTCCAGTTACTTATTCTCGACAGTTTGACCAGCAGTGAGACTCTGTGTTAACCACTACATGATGTAAAGAGGCTCCTCTGAGGAAGGCTGATTGCTGACTTGGTTTTCTTGAGACAAGGTCTCTATGCAACCAAGATTGGTTTTGAACACCAGGTTATATTGCCTCAGTGCTAAGATTACAGATGCCCCACTCATACCATCAGCCTAAATGTCCTGATTTAATCATATAAATATTGTATACATCTATGTATACTATAATCCATGTCATATACAAATAGCATATGACAGCTAAGATGTGTGAGAAAGGAAAGCCTACTCTTGGCCTACTTTTATAAAGACATTTGAATGTTCCTAATGGGATTTCTCCTACAAAGTACAAAACAATAAATTATGTCAACCATCTTGAAAGCTACGCTGAGGGAAAATTGCATATAATTTATGACAAGTTAAATTTAATACATATAAAGTGATACTGCTGTGCTGAACAGAAAATTTACATATAAAACACATGACATCATATATTACTTGAAGATATATATATGCTAGATACCTGGTAGCTAACACTTTCTTCTAGAAAGCATAGTGTCTTACATTTACAGTTTTTAAAGTTCTACTTGGGAAGGCCATAAAGAAAACTTTCCCTAAGACAAAGAACATTTTTGTAAGATATTATTCAGCCTAAAATCTGTAACAGCTAATCTGAACAAAGATTTATGAACAATATCCCAGACTTCAATTTTTAAGTCTTCAAGTGCATTATTTTGGGTCAGTGTGTTTGATTTTCCTTGGTGTGTCAGTGGGAAATATGGCTGTGAGCATCTGCTGCATTGCAGGGGAATGGAGACATGCTTCTCAAAGTCTGTGGAGGAGGGAATGTGGTTTAAGCTCAATGTCAGATAGAGGGTTAGAAAACATTCCCACCTAGTTGGCTCTATCCAAATGCTAGAAGCTAGAATTTGGGGGCACTGTGGACATTCTCAAAGGAAATTTTTGGCAAAATAATATTCATTCCAAAAACTCGCTCAAATTCATTCACTAATCAGAATTAGTTGGTTTCTGGGGGTGAACTCTGATTCTATCCCTCTTCTGATCTTCTGCTTTGGTTACAATAATCTGTTTGTAGTCTGACTTCCTTCACTAGATGGTAGGATCCTTGAGGGGAAAATATGTCAGTCATTGATAGAAGTCTGCAGCTTGGGGGCCATATAACTTAATATCCAATCTTGGACAGTTGTGAAAGCAGGAATATTTAAGATTCATTCATTCATTCATATAAACATGTGTGTGATTTCATGAGTTTATGTACACTTGATACATACAGTAGCTGTAGAGACCAGAATAGGATGGTGGATTCCCTGGAACTAGAGTTAGCATCGGTGTGGGTCCTTTGAAATCAACCAATGCAATAGTAATAAGTGTTCTTAGCATCTAAGCCATCTCCCCGGACCCCAAAGGAGGATTTAACAAATACTCAGGAACAATAGGTAGGAACATGAACTGGCTCCAGTGGCTCAGTCATGTTGTTTTCATCTTGCCTACAGCCCTGAGTAGAAGACAAAGTGTTGCATAGGACTGTATCCTCTGGGTCTAGACATAGTTGGTTCAAATATGGCTCTTACACCAGCCACCTACTTGGCCTTTAGCTGCTGGTTTTCTTTTTTATTATTATTCTTTTTATTTATTTATTTTTCAGTTTAAATTTAGATTAGAAACAAGGTTGCTTCACAAGTCAGTTCCAGGTCCCTATCGCTTTCCCTCCTCTCCTCCCGTGCCCTCCCCCCAACCCCCCCATTATCCCCTCATTTCCCCAGGGAGGGTGAGGCCCTCCATGGGGGTGTTCATAGTCTGTCATTTCATACAGGGCAGGGCCTAGACCCTCCCCCAAGAGTTCAGGGTGAGAGTGCATCTCACATTGTTGGATGGGAATCCAAAGTCCGTGTGTATACTCCGGATGAGTACTGATCTACTATCCAAGGCTCAATAAATTACCTAAGCTGCTGGTTTTCTACATGCTGCAGTTTCCTCATCTGTACATTAGGTACAATTTTGATATTAGTTCTTTGAGAACCTGTCTAAGACATTAGTCGGCTTAAATTTAGGGGGCTAGGGTCCTGGAAACTCAATGGCCACCAGAGCTACCCTGAGACAGTGATTCCAAGTTTGTTGACTTGTACTCAAAATAAGGAAACATGGACAAGGAAACACAGTCGAGGAGTAAGTAGAGCAGGCATGGATTTACTAATGAAAAGTGAGAAAAAACTCCAAAGAGTAGAAGTGGCTTCAAGTTAGGTAAACCCTTCCCAGTGGTCTTTGATGAGTTTTAGTGGCAGGAATCAGATGGAAAACTGAGTTCATCTCTATTGTGATTGGTGGGTTTTCAGCCTATCATGGTCTGAGATAGTAAGGAGATAGCTCACCCCATGTATGCCCCTCAATCTAATCAATTCCTCTGTTTTGGGGAGGAGATCACATGATCTACCTGATTAGTTCACGACATACCACAGGCCTGGCCCTTACTGCCTAAGTTAACTCTTGTGCCAATATTCCTGCTAATAAAATACTTTGATGAGATGACTTAGAAGAAATGCTACATTGTCATGGTGTTCTATAGTCCATTCAATACCTTTCTCAGGACTGTAACCAAAACTACCTGATATGAAGCAACCTAAGGTAAGGAGATTTCCTTTGGATCATTGTTTTAGGAGTACAACCCACGGTGGCTGGGAAGGCAAGTTGATGGTAGCATTGTGTGTGCAGTCAAGAAATAAAAATGACAAAGGCTGATGCCTCTGGCTTCCTCCGTCTGTGTTTTCCATTCAATCTAGGGCCCCAGCTGAAGAGTGGGATGGGACTGTTGGCATTCAGAGTGGGTCTTCCCTCCTCAGTAAAGCCTCTCATAAACACATGCAAAGGTATGTGTCCTAGATGATTGAAAATCCAGTCATGTTGACAAGAAATTATGAACCTTACAGCAAGTGCTGAGGACTAAGGGGCTGAATCTTTCAATTAAATCAAATCTATTGTCTTTCTTCCAAATAGCTGGTTTTCTTTCAATGCTTACTTCCTGTTCTTCATGATCTTCATGTGGCTTTATTGCTTTTATCTGAAACTGCTTTGGGGATTTGTGGGTTTTGTCTTTCTGTTTTGCTTTGCTATAGGCAAGGACAATTTTTAATTTTTAATTCATTTACTCCATGAACACCTGCAGAGGACTGCTGGTACGCTCAAGCGGTAACAAACGTGGATGCCAAGAAACCTTTCACACTCTGGGCCTTCTTTTACGTCTAGCTTTGTGATCTTTCCCACATCTCCTCTGAGTAATTCCTTTTCAGGTCTTCATTTCCCAGGTATGCTAGCCTGGCATTTACCACACTCTGACTTCCTTGAGTATGAGTCCTCATGGCTGTGCTGGCACAGTTCCCATGAAATTGGTTTGTTGGCTTAATAGGCCACCAACTGATCTATGTAATCTGCACCCACAGATATGAGCAGCTGAACTAACCATGTGCATATGATGTGGTAACATCATCATTATTCTCCAGTAACCGCCTGCTCTTCTCCAGTCTCATCATCTTGCTTTTTCTCTGAGGATGAGTGAAGAGTTTGTTGGCATGAATTGGTTTGATCCACTTCCCCAAGCTCCATATAGAAAGGGAGTTCCCAGTATCAGCTCTCCTGCAGTTACGTTACCTACTACCAATAAATTTTAGTTATAGTACATGCAGGCACTAAGGCACTATTGAGTCTTCAATTTATGATCATCAAAAAAAATGATGATGAAGGGGCCCACTTGCCACCTCAGGACTCAGGTGAGCACGTACGTGGAGGTGAAAAGGGGGAGATGGAGAAGTGCAGCAGAGCATGCGCTGAGGAGAAAGGTGGAACTGACTAAGTGGTGGTGGTGAGTACCAGGCTGATGTAAGAGGCCTGTGCTGCCATCTGAGCCCATGGTGATATCCAGACCCATGCTGCTGCAAAGGGCCATGTCTGGGCCTTGGGTCTGTGTTGATGCCAGTTGCCTGCTGAAGGCCATCCAGATGTCCATGGTCTGGGCTGCTGCCTGAAGTCATGGTGATGTCCAAATCTATACTGCCACTGAGAGCCATGTCCAGGTCCATGATCCTACACATCTGAGTCTGTGTAGACATTGGTGGTCCATGTAACTATCAAAGGCTTTATGGATGTCTGTGGTCTGAACTGCCGCCTGAAGCTATGTAAATATATAATAACCTTACTGCCCTGGGGACCATAGTAATATGAGTGGATTGCATGACCTCCTGAGGCCATGATGATGTATGGACCCATGCTGTTGCCTAGAGGCATGTCTAGGATCAAGGGCCTATGGTAGCTGTGGTGCTGTGTGATCTATACTGTCACCAGAAAACATGTGGAAGCCCATGATCATCTCCTGCTGATTGTGAAGAGCAGGGAAGCTACTTTTGCAGTGATGTTGATGACTGCCGATGCACAGCTGAGAGAGAGAGGGACATGCAAGGTTTCTGTGACAACCCCTTCTCCCAGCCCCCACTAAAGGAAAAGTAATGGCCTACATGGGAAGCCATCAAGAAGATGGCTCAAAAGGTGTGATAAGGATGCTAAAGTGTGACTCTCCACAGCTGATGACTTCCAGTGGGGGTACAGGAGGGAAACAACTCAGTTCTTTGTGAGGAGAAAGCCACTGAGAGCTTGACCATGCTCCAGTATGTATATGGATAACACAGATTAGACTTTGTTATTTTCACTTGTTTTTTGGGGGGGGCAAAGGTGGGGCCAGATATGGAAGGACTTGGAAATGAGTGTGATCAGGATGCAAGATGTGAAATTCCCCAAGAATCAATAACAACAAGGAAGGGCTGGAGAGATGGCTCAGTTGTTAAGGTCACTTGTTGCTCAGTTGTTAAGGACTGGGGTTCAATTACCAGAATCCACATGATGCCCCATAATCATCCATTGCTCTGGTTCCAGGGTTTCCAGTGCCCTCTTCTGGCCTCCAAGGATACCAGGCACACATGTAGTGCACAGATATAAATGAGAACAATATACTCATTTACATATAATAAGATAAATGAATGTCTAGATGACCCACCTCTGCCAATACATTGGGTAGAGGGATCAATTTCACTGAAAGTGGGCTGATCCTCTGTTTTTCTCATGCCCCCAACAATCCACAGCAATGCTAAGCTATCACCAAGCCATAGAATTGTATTTCTTTTTAAAAGGTTTTTGTGACCTAAGATAGATATTCTATAGAATACATATATAGCCAGAGAATGCAGTGAGAGCAAAGTCAATGTCAGCCCAGTGCGCAAATTAATATGAAAACCTATTTCCAAATTATAACTTACCACTTTCAGCAAGTGGGCTAAGAGAAATCTGAGTATATTTTAGTTTTCTGGGGTTTTACAGATATTTTATTTGATAGTCATATACTCACACAAAATGTTTTGGTCAAACACACCCTATTCCCCCCTCCAACTCCTTCCCCACTACTTTTCCCTCCCGGCTACCTCTGTTCTTTTTTTAATTACTTAATACCCACTGAATCCATTTAGTGTTGCCTTGAAATAGAGTTCAAAGAACTTATACAAAGAACACGTGTAAATTCATGCGCTTGAACTTGCCTGATATAACAGCCTGGTGATTATATAAGATTATGTGTAAGATTATATATAACATCTTAGACCCATTAGGATTCTATCACTGAATGTTAGACTCAGAAAACAATGTTTAAAAGTCAAAATTCAAAACAATGAATGGAGACAACAGGAAAGGATGAAAAGCACTCTAAAATTTTACGGTCTTTCTATTGTGAGTCTAAACTTCAGATCAATGTCAGGCCTCACCTGCTCCCAACTACTCCATGGTTTGTGGGCCAGGCTGCAGGATGCTCATGTGGTTCTCACATATGGGACTACAGCTCTCACTCTGCCTCTTGTATCATGGCTTCTCAGCCCCCAATTTACATTGTAGTATGAGAGTGGGGATAACAGTGCTTCCCAGAGAAGAGCACACCAATTGGTTATCCAATACAAATATTGGTTATCCAATACCCATACCATTATCCAATACCAGAAAACATGCATACAAGTATCATTATACAGACTGATCAGGTTGCATTTATGTGTTTAGGAATATATATTCATGTGGCAACAATTAGTGGAAAAAGAGGCCATGGATTTTCAATAGAGCAAGTAGGGGTGTATGGAAAAATTTAGAGGTGGGAAAGGAAAGGGGGAAATGATATAATTATATTCTGATCTCAAAAAATAAGAGAAGTGATAAGGTTTTCTAACTCAGTCCAGTAAGTTTATAAGAAAACCTTATCACTTTCCATTAAATCTTGGGGACAGTTATTAATTATGCCCATTTTTCGGATAACTCTAATAAGGCTTTAGAATATGGTGGCTTTGGTAAAACTTATTCAACTGTGTGGTGAGAACTTGTCCCAATTCACACATCTAAGACAAGGATGTTCCTCTCCACACCAAACCTGACTGACCACTGGCATATCTGTCTGGATCTACACTCCTGCTCCAAGTAAACTAACACTAACAATAGACCTTTTAAAGCTGGGAAGAAATGACAAAGATCTTGCATGTGTTTTTTAATGTTACATATAACTATGCAATTGAAATTTTGTTTCTCAGGGAAGGTCAGAGGACCTTCATGTAAGTGCTGTGGCATGATGTATACACACACACACACACACACACACACACACACACACACACATAATAATAATTTCAACATAAATTAATTAGATACAAATGAATAAAATTCTGGCCTGCTCTGCAAATTTTAGACAACTCCCACACAACCGAAACTAGATATATGTACATATATTTATATACACAAATATCATGTGAATGCATGTACCCTATAGGCTCTATTGATTCTGACACATTCTCTCTGTTCTCTCTCTCTCTCACTCACTCTGTGTGTGTGCATCCTATTGATTCTCTTTTTCTTGAAACTCCTAATATATCTAGCATAAGTCTCCTACTAAAAACCAACCAGGGTTGTTGCAGAAAGCCATATCCCTGTGGGAACCAACCAGCGTTCCAACAGAAGGCCATGGGCTAAATGCAGAATTAATTCATCCCCTTCTCACCATTAACGTCCTGTCTCCCATTCCCTGGACTAAAGGGAATGGATGTGCCATGCTGTACCCTGGGCTGCATTGTTCCACAACCTGATCCAAGCACAGTTGCTTCTGTTCTGCCTCTGGGAATTCCCAGGGCCCCTAACCACAACCCAGGATGGGAGCCAGGATGTATATGTCTATACATCAGTCCAGTTTAAAATAACACCCCTCCTCTACAAAGTCTTAAGTTACCCTAAATGAGAAATTACCTTTACTATTAGGAGCAAATTTTAGATACAAATCTCACTCTACATGAAACATTTTACTACCTTTTAATAAATTTGTGTTATACCAGCCTCTCCCTTATTAAATATATGAATTCCCTTTAATCCTTTTCCAGATATATCAATATCTGAATTTATTCTTCATTATTAATCCGTATGGAGCTATCTGCTGATGTTTAAAGGGTTTGACAAACTAGAATGAGGCTTCTTCTTCAAGGGCTCACAGCCATCAAAAGAAATGAAAAACGGATCACCCCTCCACAGCAGTAACAGAGATTACAATTTCCAAAGACTAGAATGTAATGTCTAAAAAAATTAATTGTCCTTACGTATAAACAGTCATAATTTATCATGAAACCTTTGTTAAAAGACTAAAACAAGTTATTATCTCTTCCTTCAATGTACCCACCAGACAAAAGTATTATTCAGAAGACTAAAGAGTATCCACTTCCTGCATGCCCTGTACAATAAAAGCAGAGCTCCTTAGGGGAACATAGAAAGATCACAGATGCCAGCGTGGGGGTACTCAAGGTGACACAGACGGGATGGGGGCATTCTGGAACCAGACGGACATTGAGTGTGCTAGATTGCATAATGAAAGCATTAGACTGTCCGGCTTCCCTCAAAATCCTAAAAAGTGAGGTTTTCCTACCAGATTGCAGATGTTGGCATTTCTTTTGTAAACGGGGTGGTGCGTGCACATGTGTGTGCGTATTTGCATGTGTGTGAGCATGTTTGGATGCTGGTGTGTATTCATTCACCTTCGCATAGGCATACAGAAGCCGGAAGTCGATGCCTCACGTCTCCACCTCATATACTAAAGCAGGGTCTCTCGGTTGAACTCGGAGATCACCATCATCTAGTCTGCCTCTGGCTCAGAATGAGATGGAATGAGAGGTAGCTCCCACATCTGCTCAGATTTTACGTGGGCTCTGGTAATCCAAACTCCTGTCCTCAAATTTGTCTGCTAACCGCTTTATCCACCGAGTCATCTCCCCAGGCCAACATTATTTTAAAAACAAAGAAAAAAAAAACTGGATGAGCCAAAGTAAACTTGTCTGTTTCAAAAATTCTGCCCAGGCCCCTCCCACAGTGCGGCACTCTGACCTCTGGCCACTCGCGGAACTTTTCTCAACGCCCTCTGAGAACATAGCTCATGCTCAAATCACAGTAATGGTGGTTGGGCTTCGCACTTGGCTGTCTTCAGTTTGGGTCCTCTGGCCTGGCTTCAGTCACATGTCTAAAAGCCCCTCTTTGCCGCTTTCTTGGCTGTGAACATATAGGAAGTCTGCCCCACCCCTAGCTATGCAAAACTTCCCAACCTTTGTGCTCCTCAGCTGCAATCTCTAGGGTGCTCAAATTTACCTATATGAATAGTTTGCTCTTAAAAGCCACTAAACTCCCCCAAAGTAGGCGAAGTGTTCTGCTATCCATATTCACAACTCTCTCTCTCTGTCTCTCTCTGTCTCTGTCTCTCTGTCTCTCTGTCTCTCTGTCTCTCTCTCTCTCTCTCTCTCCTTCAACCTTCTCGTTCTCCCTCTTCTTGGGGTTTCTCTGTGTAGGCCTGGCTGTCCTGGAACTCACTCTGTAGACCAGGCTGGCCTCAAACTCAGAGACCCACCTGCCTCTTCCTCCCAAGTACTAGGATTAAAAGTGTGTGCCACCACTGCCAGGTGGCATTCACAGCGCTCTATGCAACTCCTGCTGCTACGGCACTGTCACCACCACCACCACCATGACATGTACTTACCGGGATGCAAGTGTCTGACACTAGCTCTGTACACTCACCCTAGTTTTACAGTTGAAGAAACAAAAGTTCAAAACCAAACAGACAGCACCAGAGACCATGGTTCTAGGCCAGGCTTCTGCATGGTACTTCGTCCTATGTGGAACAGTGAATCAAATCAAATACAAATTTCTCTCTAGTGAGTGCCCAACCATTCTTCAACACTGCCTGTCCCTTTCTTGGGTGTCTTTCCGTTGGTATTCAAATAGAAGCCTCAGCAGTGGTCTTCCCAGGAGTGATTTTATGAAGACAGAATTCAAAGACTAACCCCCGCTAGCCTTCTTGAATCCACACTCGCCTCATTCAGACTCGGTGACCCTCTGATAACCCCACTGGGGAGTTTCTTTTGGTGCAAACAGCCATTTGACCAATTATGCCCTCCTGTTTTCTTCTGGTGCTCTTTGTCATTGCCATGAAGTCCAAGTTGGGCTTCTCATGAGAAATCAAACAGCAAAGACTGGGAGGGTTTTTTTTTGCTTGTGTTTTGCTTTTGTCATACATAAAAATACAACTGAATGCCTTTTATTCCCATATCAAGCAGGTATTACTTATCTACATGGCTAAGGAATGGTGGCTCTAAAGGAAATCGGGGCAGGTCTGGCCTTTGCTCCTGCGCCCAGATGGACGTTTCACAGGCATGTTTGAAGTTTCGGGTCAAGGGCGGTCACTCACAGAAACCAGCGTGTCTGCCTTTTCCTTTGTGCTGCAAGGACTTCAGACATCATTCCTTGCTTTATCTGAGTACAAATATCCAGCTAAAGTAGTTAAATGTTTAGAAAAGGCGAAGACCTCTGTTGACGTTCAAATAATTTATTTAGGGACAACAGGGAAGTCAGTCCATACTATTAATCACCAATCCAAGGGCATTGTGTCTGTGCATTGTCTCTCTCGGGCTCACATCTGTGAACTACCTGGTCACAATCTGATAAAGGAATGCTCTAGACGTTTGTGATAAAACACAAATGACTTCCATCCATTGCAGTCCGCCTTTCCTAAGGATTAAGCTTGACTTTTGACATTTTAGTCGTCATTTGCTTCAAAATGAATTGTGCTCTTGTGGTTGTAATACTATATCCCTTTGTTTTGTACTTGCAACATAAAAGACTTCCACTTCTGTTTCATGTCAAGTCTACCTCTCTACTTTTAAATACAGCTTAAGTCACTAGACATGGCTTTGTTTCTCCCTAAAATCTGTTTTTATAGTCCTGACTCAGGGGAAGTGCTGCCGCCTGCTGACCATTGGTATATAGCGCCTTATGAACTTCGGTCAGACTCGGTTAAAAAAAAAAACACGGGACTGGAGCATTACTCTATAACTAACTGAAGTACATTACAACAAAATACATTTACCCTTTAGAACAAGCCTTTAGGTTAAGCACTTGTCACACTTTCTGTCTTTCTTTCTCTTTCACACGGGAAGCCAGTATCACTGAAGTGCTAGACTATGTTGAAAGCGCATTAAGGAGGGGAGGAAGAAAGAAGCACACATTACTGCCCCCTGCTGCTCAGGCTCCCTAGCATTTCACACTTTGTTTTTGACTGACTTGAAGTAATTGAATGTTTGTTGTTACCGTGTGATGGGTCAATGCACCAGTACAGGGATGATGACCATATCATTTTGCTTGGCATGTCTACATTCTGACATTTGTCATTTCTGTTAAGGACATTTAAAATCCCTTCTAGAAGCTATTCTGAATTATTTTATTTGTTATCCTATTGTGTTGTAGAATGTGGGGGGGGACAAATTTCAAAACAACATTACATGGAGATAAGTTCAAAGTGTTCCTGGAGTGACCCATTCAGTAGCTGAAGAAACTTCTGGAGACAGAGAAAGAAGGCTGGGAGTAATAAGATGGGGAGAACATAGGAAGGACAGGACAGGAAAGAGGAGGGAAAGGGAAGGATGTAACACGAAAAATAAAAGACCCAGAGACTGGTATTGGGGTTCAAGCTTCAGGCTGAGGAGCAGAAAAACAAAGCAGCCAGACACTAGCTCTTACCTCTGCCTCAGGCTGAAAGGGTCGTCCTGTCTCCATGAACTCTCACCTCAGGCTGCTGCCTCTCCTCAGCATGGCTGGAGTAATCCTGAGCCTGACTACTGAAGACCCTGCTCCTATCTTTTATACCTCTCTAGTGCTGGGATTAAAGGCGTGTGATCTGTTACTCTTTTAGACTGATTCAGTCTCTTGTAGCCTTGGGTGGCCTTGAACTCAGAGAGATCCATCTGTCTTTGTCTTCTGAGTCCCCGGATTAAAGGTGTGTGCCTGGTTTCTATGGATAACTACTTTGGTTTTGATGCTATTTTGATCTCCAGTGGCTTTAATAAATCATAAACAATACAGCACCACAGAGGGAAGCCTAGGATAGATGAAATGAGAGAGGGAGGATGGGTGGGGAGTGTAAGATACGATGTAGCCAGTCATGGAGAGGACTGCCTGATGCTTCCTTTTAAGTCAAGCAGTTAAATGTGTGAAACTCTTAAGGGCTAGACAGGGCTAATAAGAGGAAGATCTGTCTAATACTTCAGCTGGATTATGGCCATTGCTGTCTGATGGTCTAGACTAAACTCTTGCATCTGGCCAAGACCTCCAGTAAGGCTTGTGAAACTCTCCACAGCATCCCTTCTCTCTGTTTTTAATGTGTTGCCTAGAAACCCAGTTTTTACTCAGCTTGAGGTTTGGTGAGAAGCAGATACTTTGTTACCTTTTCAGTTAAAGACACTTGATTCTTTTTCATAACCACTGGTCCCATGTTAGGAAAATTGTACACACTACAAGCATATAAAAAGTAATTTAAGCTTTAAAATTAAATGTGACAAAGCCCAGAAAACATCCATCATGTTTGCAAACTACTTCAATGAAATGTGGGTTATATATATTACAAAAAAGAAAAAACAAAATTACTAGAGTAAATTCAACCAAGAACAGGTAACTTATACTGGTATATTATATGTAATATACATATATAGTAAAATATATTGAGAACCATCAGACATTGGTGAAAGAAACTGAAGATGGCATACATAAACAAAAGGGTTTTGTGTGTTTTTGTTTTTGTGTTAATTCTTGAAAGAATTAACATCACAGATATATCCATGCTACTAAAGGTACTATATCCGTATCAAAATCCCAATGGCATTCTCCATAGAAAAAGAAAAGCTGAAACTTTGTATGGAAACACAAGACCCCAAGTATCCAAAACCAAGCTTAAATGAAAAGGAATAAATCTGGGACATCACAGTACAAAGTATAATTTGTATGAATGTTATCACAACACACACACACACACACACACACACACACTGATTGAAATCCACAGCTACGTTAACAAAAAATTACTCTCTTCCATTTCTCCCAGTGTTTTATAAGGACTATTTTAGTGTATGTGTGTGTGGTATATATACATGTGTGTATGGGTGCTCACATGTGTGCACGTATATGTTGGGAGTCTATGTGTGTGCTCATGCCAGCATGCACATATGGAAGTCAGAGGCTGGGTATTTTCTTTGGTCTCTCTTCAACTGACATTTGGAGGCAGGGTCTCTCACTTGAGCACACAGCGCACTGACTCAGCTGCTGGGACTTACTTTGGGGAGTTCATCTCTTTTTCTGAGTGTAGGCAGCCACTATACCTGCTCAGGTTGCATGTGGGCTCTAGAAATCGGAACTGTGGTCCTCAGGCTTACATAGCGAGGAATTAGGCAACTGTAGGTTGTACAGCATTGCTTGTCTGTTTCTGTATCAGTATCGTTGCTGTCTTTGTCTATGGCTTTGTCGTCTATTCCAAACTCAGGTATGATAACGCCTTCAGCATTTTTCTTTCGACTGAGGATGACTTTGGCTCTGCTGGGTCTTATGCTTTGTATTAATCTATGATGTTTTTCAACTTCTCCAAAGAAAAGTCAGTGGTATTTTGATAGGACGTTACTGAATTGGTAATATTTTACAGGATAATCTATCAGTCAATGGGCAAAGGTCTATGTTCCTCAGTTTCTTGTTTGGGTGTTTTAAAGTTTTCATGACAGGGATCTTTTGCCTTCTTGGTTAGGTTTATTCCTAGGTATTTTGTTTTTGAGCTATTATGCTCAGAATTTTTTCCTGAATTTGTTTTCCTCATAAAGTTCATATAGACAAGCTGCTGACTTCTGTGTGTCAATTCGTATCTCACACCTTGGCCTGAAAATATTTATCAACTCTGAGAACTTTCTAGTACAGTCTTTAATATCTATGAAGTATTCATCTTGTATGCAAACAGGCACACATTGCTTTCTTCCTTCCCTTCTCTTTCTCATCTTATTTCTAGAGGTAAGACTTTGAGCATTACATTGAGTAAGAGTGGGGAGTATAATGTAACTTGTATGCAGACTCTACTGAGTGGAGATATGTTTCTTCTGTTCCAAGTTTCCTCAGGGCGTTTGTTGGGAAGGTATTTTGAGCTTTGTCAAAGGCCTTTAGTGCTTCTATTGAAATAATCAGTTGACTTCCTTCCCAAAAGCCTGTTTATACCATGCATTACAGGTACTGAACAGATCCGCTCCTGGCAGCAGAGGGCTATTTTCCATGTGCATTGCTAGTGGAGCTTAAGCCTCCTGCCAGGTGCATTTCGGCTTGTCAGTTAGGCTCCTGATCTCCACTGCTGCCTCCAAGGCTCTCTCTCTCTCTTGCCTCAAGGCTATTACAGCAGATTAAATTCAGGTTCCTTGTCTCACAGTTCTTCGAACCCATGCATCCAGGGGTGCTTAGATTTACACAATACATTCTTTCCCAAGGTACAATCCAGCTCCCTGCCGTCCGATTCCTGAAGACTAAAAATGGGATTTGGATTCACTGTTAACCATCTGCTAGAGGAATCATTGTCTTAGCAAGCACACAAATGGCTTTGAAGATGGTGAGGGCTGTGGGCTTGTCTTTTTTTTTTTTTTTTTTTTTTTTTTTTTTGGTTTTTCGAGACAGGGTTTCTCTGCATTGTTTTGGAGGCTGTCCTGGAACTCTCTCTGTAGAACAGGCTGGCCTCGAACTCACAGAGATCCACCTGCCTCTGCCTCACAAGTGCTGGGATTAAAGGCATGTGCCACCAACGCCCAGCTTGTGGGCTTGTCTTGAGGGTTGGCTCTGCAGTCTCTTTTTGCTAGGGCTGCCTGGCTAACTTTTTGGAAAATGCTTCTGCTCCCCCTCCCAGAGGGTGGGGAACAGCATGGCTGGAATTGTGTTCCATTCGGCTTCTTTTCCATGAATCAATGGTCTTTTTCTTTGTACTTTCAATTTCTAAAGCTCTTTCTCTCACTGTCACTGAGAGCCTGTTTTTAGTGTTTTTTTAATTCGGGTTTTCTTCTTTATAAGGGTATATAAAAATGAAGACATGACCACTCTTTTCTATGACTAAGGGAAGGTTTTTATTGTGAGAGAGAGAGAGAGAGAGACACACACACACACACAGAGAGAGAGAGAGAGAGAGAGAGAGAGAGAGAGAGAGAGAGAGAGAGAGAGAGAGAGAGAGAGAGAGAGAGAATAGCCAAGAGGCTTCTGGAAGAGTCCAGAGCAGAGAGAAAAGGTAGATTGAACATGACCTGCAGATTGTACCTGGCAAGGGATATCTATAAGAGAGGAGAGAATAGCAGGGCTTGGAGAACAGAGAAAACATAGTGAAAGCTGGAGCAAGGTGGAGGTGGAGAACAGCAGGACCATTGGGAGAATGAGAAGCTCCTGGGAGGGAAGTCTATAAGCTGGAGGGCGTTTAGGGGTGGGGAGGGGGCAAGAAGGGCTAGTAAGCTAGCATGGACTTTGAAATGTGTAATAGGTGCTTGCGATACTGAAGGATCCTGGAGGCCAGCATGTGCTCCCATATGCAGAGTCACAGCGGTAAGCCATATGTCCCCTCTGCCAGAGGTAAGGGAAAGGACTCTTTTTGGTAGATGGGAAACGGCTTCACAAGTTCCTGAGGAATGATGGTTTTTATCTAAGGTTGAGCTCAGTTCTGGACCTTTGGTCTGTCTTGTGGAGTTTGGGGAATTAGGGCTTCTTCAGGACCTGACAAAGACTCCATTTTACCCAAAATTCTAGTGTGGGGGGGGGCAGGGGTTGTTTGTTTGGTTGTGGTTTTGTTGTTGTTGTTGTTTGGTTGGCTGGTTTGTTGGTTGCACTCTACAGCCTGGGATGACCTGGAATTTACTATGTAGCCTAGGCTGACTTTGATCTCCCAGCAGTCCTTCTCCTAAAGACTGTGATTTCATGTGGACATTTTCTACTACACTCTGCAACACTTAAGCATTTGCAAATTCCACTATAGTCTCAACCTTATCCCAGGCATCCTTTCCACTTCCTTGCCTTTACTGAAGCTGCATCTATCTTCTCTCCAGCTCTCTTGAAGGGGATATTCTTCCTCTCCTGACTTACCAAGGGACAATGGTAAGGACAGAATTCACCTGGTTCCCCTCTGCTCATTCTAGACCAACCTTTATAACCAGTAATATAAAGGAAAGCTCAGCCCGGAGCATGGTATACCTCTTGTCCCAAATCAGATCAATCACAGTAACCTAGAGATGCTATGGCTGTGGATAACACACACACAGACACTCCTTCCCTATCTGATTATCTAACTCAGAGGCCCACTTCCTGTATCCTGCTGTGACTTTTCAGTACAGAACTGACTACCCATCTGAAACCTTGATCTCCTGGCTTCCCTCTGGGACCTCTTCTCTTTCCACCTTTCACATCAATCCTAACCTTACTGTTCTCAGAGTTCTTTGAGTCCTCCATTCCTAGACCCTCCCTCCACTTTACCTATCGCCCAACTTCCTCCTGGCCTCATTGTTCTCCTGCAAGTATAGAGTCCTGACTGTTAACATGAATTTGTACTTCCTCCAAAGCCTCAATTCCTTGAGGCCCTATCTGTTTCTGTTATAGGACACTAGCCAAGAAGAGTATACACCTTTGCAAACTAGTGTCACATTAGACTCATAGTCCCCAATCTGACATGTCACACAACCATACCATGCATCTATCATTTTTCCCCTTAACTGATTACATATCCCCTACCTCCTATTTTGTTTAGAAAATGGGGTCACAAGAACTGGTCTCTGTGAGGTTCTCCATGACTTACTAGTTATGTATTCCCCAATCTCCTATTTTGTTTAGAAAATGGGATCACCAGTATTGCTCTCCATGAGGTTCTCCACAACTGTTCTTGGGTATTGTAGAGTTTCTGTTTATTCTTACCTCATTTCTTGTGGATTCAAGTCTCTGACTGCATATAAGTCCTTCTGATCCCATGTTTCTGTGGCTCTTTGGAATCTCACTTCATTAGCCATAATTTCCTGTTGGTGTCAACCAACATTTTCTCCATTGGATTTATTCCTTATCTGATCATCGAAAGGGGAAATTTTCACCCAACTGACTCCCTGTCTTCTAGTCATATCTTCAGCCTTCTCATTAAAACTATTTAGAAGGGAGTCTGGCTGTACAAAGAGGTGTTTAAAAATATTTGAGCTAACTGGCAATAGGACCAGGATTTATCCCTGGTGCATGAACTGACTGTTTGGAGCCCAATTCCTATGGAGGGATACTTCGCTCAGCCTAGATACAGGAGGAGGGGCTTGGTCCTGCCTCAACTTGATATACCAGAATTTGTTGACTCCCCATGGGAGGCCTTACCCTTATTGAGGAGTGGATGGGGGTTTTGGGCAGAGGAAGATGGGGGAGGGAACAGGAGGAGGAGAAGAAGAGGGAACTGTAGTTGGTATATAAAATGAAAAGAAACTTTTAAATAAATAAAAAATGTTAAAAATATTTGGACTGGAGTGGAGATATGGTTCAGTGGTTAATGGTACTTACTGTTCTTCTAAAGGACCCAAGTTCAGTTCCCTGAACTCACTGGTGGCTAAAAACTCCCCATAACTCCAGCCCCATGCATGCAAAACACACACATAAAAGTAAAAAGAATAAAAGAATAAAAATTTTTTGTGTTTAGTAGCCTTTCTGTATACCAAAGACAAAAAGACTGAAAAACAAATCAGGAAAACAATACCTTTCACAATAGCCTCAAATACCTTGGAATAAGCCTAACTAAGGAAGAAAAAGAACTCTAAGATATAAAATTTAAAACACCAAAGAAAGATATTGAAGAAGGCACCAGAAGATAGAGAGACCTCCCATGTCTGTGGACTGGCAGGGTTAATATTATTAAAATGGTCACCCTGCCAAATGCCATCTCCAGATTCAATAAAATCTTCATCAAATACTAACACAATTCTTCACAAAAAAATTTTTAAAGCCCATAAAATTTTTATGGAAGCACAAAAGAGCCCAGAGAGGCAAACAAGCCTGAACAATTAAAACTCTACTAAAAGTATCATCACACCTGATTTCAAATGATACTACAGAGGCATAGCAGTAAAAAAAAGCACTATAGTGCCACAAAACCAGACATGTTGATCAGTGAAACAGAACTGAGGACCCAGATATAAGTCCACACAACTGCAGCCACCTAATATATACATAAAAATCATACATAAAAGATAGCTTCTTTAACAAGTAGTATTAAGAAAACTGTATATCTGCATATAGAAACATGAAATGATCCTTCTTCCCCAGCCTTACATAGATCAGTTCCATATGGATTGAAGATCTCAAGGTCAGACCTTGAATTTCTAGAAGGAAATTCTAGTAGGGGGTACAGGTCACAATACAAACTCAGGGAAGGACTCTCTGAGTAGATTCCACTTTACCCAGATTTAAGATCCACAGTCAACAAGTAGACTTTCCTGGAATTAGAAAGCTTCTGCACTGCAAAGAAAACTGTTAAGGCAGCCCACATAATGGGAAAAGAAAACAATCTTTACCAACTATACATCTGACAGATGGCCAGTGTCTAGAATATACTAGGGACTCAAAAGCCAAACACCATGAAAACAAACAACCCAATTAAACTCTATGAAACTGAACATAGGGTTTTCAAAAGGAAAAATATAAATGACTAAAAAATATTTTAAGATGTTCTCACCCAAACTACTCTGAGATTTCTTTTTCTTACCCCAGTCAGAATGGCTAATTTTTTTAATGCTAACAAAAAAAAAAAGGAAATAGGAAAGCTTCATGCACTTTAGCGGGAGTGAAAATTGGTGCAGACAGGATGGGAAATGGTGTGGTAATTCCTCAGAAAGCCAGAAAAAGACCTACCCTATGACCCAAATATACCACTCCTGGACATACAGCCAAAAGACTATGTCCTGCTACAGAGAGACATGTTCACCCGAGTTTGTAGCTGCTCTATTCATTCCTCTATTCTATTGCAAATCCACATCCCTCTCTCCACATAAACATCCCTCCCCAGTATCCCTGTTTCCCAGTTATATCATACATACTCTACTTTCTCCACTCCCTTAAGACCTTCCTTTCCCCTTCCCACCAACTAGGATGTGGAAACAACCTAGATGTCTATCAGCTGAAGAATGAATGATGAGGATGTGGTGCACTTATACACATTTATATACAAAACGGATTTATTTATAAAAATCGTATGCTCAATGGATCTCTATTCAGCTGTAAAGAACAAATGAAATTTTCAGGTAAATGGATGGAGGTGGAAAACATTATTTTAAGTGATATAACACAGATCCAGAAAGTCAAACATCACATATTCTCATTCATACATGAATTTTATCATGAATCTTTAGATTTGTATCTTCACTTTGGAGTACTTGTAAAATCCAGGAAACTATAATGAGGTCATTGGTGGGGAGGAGAAAGAAAGATCCAAGAGAGTGGGGGAAGTAGAGTAAGCGATATAACTGGGAAGGGGAATACTGGGGAGGGATTTTTAAGTGGAGAGAGGGGTGATAGGGTAGGGCAGAGGAGGGGTGGAGGAGAGATAATGAATACTCAGGATGTTTGAAAAAGCCATGTGTATGCCTAACTTAACATATATGTGCGCAAATAAAGAATTTAATTACAGTTACCCTACATAAGGGATTATGGTCATCCAAGAACCATCAGTTGCCAAACAAATATCTCCATGCCAAGAGTGGCATACCTCCCCCTGAATTGTTTCTCAGGGGTGTCCCCTAGACCCCTCAAAATAATATAAACTATGGTCACTGCTTTTGATTGCCCACAAAGAGCTTGATGGTAGAACCCTATTGCTGAAGACACCACACACATTGGTCACAGGACATGGAGAAATCAAGCTGATGTTGATAGGAAGCTTCCTCCCTACTATCTAGCTTTTATAGCACCAGGTTCCATGTAAGCTGCTGCAGGGCAGGAGGTTGTCATCAACAGCCTTACCCAGCTGTGAACTCTGTGGAATTCAATAATGACTAATAACAAGATGTTCAATGTTATGGTGATAACCAACTACTTTCTGGTAAAATTCAAATCCCACTCCACAGGAGGAAACACATTCATGAATCTGTAAATCTCGCCAAGAACCCATGTTTGGGAAGCTCATAGGCCCCAGGGCAGAACCCATTACTTTCTGTTAAATGGACATAATATCAAACTGTCCTCCTAATTGCATCTCTCTACCCATAGGTTAGTGCAGCTCTAAGACCTCATGAGGAGTTGCTCTGTGCAGTGGATGTCGGTTAACATGGAAACTCACAACTGCTCAAAGTGCAGAGGGCGAGTGTCAACAGTGCTCGGCCACTAATAGGACATCTGTATCAAGTCTTCCCCGAAAAGGCCTAGGGACTATCACAGAAGAGAGAAAGCAAAGATCACAACAGCCAGAGGTCAGGAAGGACCAGAGCAAAGCAACGTCTTCTGGACATGACAGGAGCACTGCAATCATGAACTCACAGCAGCTGCGGTTGTCTGCACAAAATCAAGCCTGTCGACATTCTAGCATGAGGCAGGGAGGGTTTTAGGAGCCCCCACGGCCACCTGAGGATCTATGGGTGGCTAACAGCTTCTTGGGGGACACAGAGTCAGTTTTTTAAGGGTGTGGTACGTGGTAGGTTGACTACACTCCAGCGGATGGCCTCACACCCAGGATTATATAGGCAGCATAAACTGGAGTTGACAGCTAACTAGTGAAAGAGGGGGCGTGAAGTTGTGGGGTAGGGAGTTGAACTGGGAGGAGTTAGGGGGAGAAATGAATATGATCAAAACACATTGTATGAATTATCAAAGAATTAATAAAGTATCTTACAGATATTTGGATTTTTAAGTATGTTCATTTATTACTGTTGGAAGTACACCAGGGCTGTCCTAAACTAGACTGATGGTCATCACTCCATGATTATCTCAGCATAGGGACTCATCTGTAATTTGAACAGAATGTCAACTGTTCTTGATCACTGTCTGGTTGGATGGAGATTTGAGGCCAGGACACAGCATCTGAGGTCTACATGAGTGATTCCATCCATGGCATGCATGGATATATAGTGTCTTTCTAGAGTTTTACCAGCTAGAGGGCTCTATTTCACATGCTTTGCAGTGACTGTCATTTACCCCAACTTCGAGACAAATATTCTCTCCCTCCCTCCCTTGGCCTGATTTGAATACGTGTAATTTACCACCTTCACCAACTTGGATTCTTCTTAATGTTTCCATCTGGCCATACCTCTAAAGTCATTGTAATGTTATCTTATTGACTTTGGCATTTTGGTTATCCTGTATTTGTTGATTTTCTGACTCCAAACATGTTTTTATCCTAAGAACAAAAGTTCCTGTCTGCAGAGAACAAAGCTGGACAAAGATGCAAGAGTTTACTGTATTCTTAAGTATATTGTTGATAATGTTTGGCTTTGTCTAGAATGGTGCTTTTATCACTAAATGTTCGGTAAGACCCATATACTGTAAAAAAAAGGTCTGATAAAAATGCTGAGCTGAGCTGGGTGGTGGTGGTGGCGCACACCTTTCATCCCAGCACTTGAGAGGCAGAGGCAGGTGGACCTCTGTGAGTTCAAGGCCAGCCTGGTCTGCAAAGCAAGTTCCAGGACAGCCTCCAAAACTACACAGAGAAGCCCTGTCTCAAAAAACAAAAAAACATAAAGGTGAATTGAAATCCTGCAGTGAGAGACAGGAAGATCAGGAGTTCCAGACCATCTTCATCCATATAATAACAAAGGCCAGCCTGTACTACATTAGAGTCTGTCTCAAAATGCCAAAAGTTCATTTTTAAAATAGTGAAATGCTGTAGAACAAAGAATTATATGGAATTAGCAATCTGCAAGGACACACCCATGTCATTAGAATCATTGTTTTGGCTCAGATAACACCTCCAGAGGCGGAGGTTACATGTCAGGGGACCCATCCCACACCTACACACTGGGCAGAGGCTACGGTTTATAATTCATGGCAAAGCTGACGTAGTTTCCTGAGAAGACATATTTCAATTATTTTATGAATACAGCCTCCCAAGTATTTGATAGTCCTGGAATGGTTTGAGACTGCCAAAAATGGCACATAATGTAGTCGTGTTCAAAGAAGTATGTACTGTGACTCCTCCCCTACAAGGGACTGTGGGACACTGAAAGACTATTGCTTCAGACCTGCATTGACAGCTACTCATAACACCACCCCAGTACCTTGGTGACTAGCAGCTAGAAGCTGTGGAGGCATTTATAAAATATTAAAACAAAAATTATGTTAAGTCAGGGCTGGGGAAACGGCCCAGTGGGCAGGAGCAATTGATATGCAAGCAGGAGAACTCAGGTTTGAAGTCCCAACATACACTGTATATGGTTCTGTGTGTTTGTAACCCTAGCACTACCAGGTGGAGACAGGTAGATCCTGGGAGCCCTTTGGCCAGCTAGTCCAACCAAGCCGAAACGGTAAGCTTCAGTGAAAGACAAACAGGCAAAAAGGCAGAAAGTGATAGCAGATAACTCCCAAAACCCTCCTCTGTTCTTTTGCATGTGCGTTCACAGGCACATTGGCATACTCAGATTCATGTTACACACACACACACAACACATGGAAAGGATGAGTCACTGGATGTCCAAGTAGTTTATAAATAAGCACTGTTGGCTGGGTGTGGTGGCTCACACCTCTAATCCCAGCCCTTGGGAGGCGGAGGCAGGCGGATCTCTGTGCGCTCCAGGCCAGACTGCTCTACATAATGTCTTCCAAGACAGCAGAGTACATAATAGAGAGACTGTCTCAAAATAAAAATGAACGGCATTGTTATTGGGTGGTTTGGGTCCTTTTTCAGAATCATCTCCCTAAAAATAAGTTTATAGGCTAATGGAGGGGAAATGCAACAGGAACCAAAAGAAGCTAGGACAGATATTAATTACTTTCCTCACGATTTGTTCTTGGGATTTCCTGTCTCATAGTATTGCCTATGATAACCCAAAAGGGAAACAACTTACTGTTTAAATTTCTGTCTTTCTTTTATTACCAACTTGCTGAGAAAAAAAATAGGGCAAAGCTGCTAGCCCTCGCCTTCTTGCATGAGGGCAACAAGTCTCCCAAGGGCGCCCTCATCCACACACTCTGAGTGGCAGAAAGCAACTGAGCATTCCGTCTGCTCCCTATAGACCTTCGAGGTGAACAACAGATTACATCATCTTGAGGGACTGGAAGAAACCGGAAGTACTTTGTCATGTGTGAAACATACGTGCACCCATGGGAACACACTTCTTGCCTGCACCTTTGGGTTTCCCACGCCACTCAGTCTTTGCATCTTAACAGGCAAGGTTTGCCAACCCCTTCCTCAAGAGATAGAAACTTGCCTGATTGTCTCTTATTGGTAAGGGATCGGCAATTATGGCATTAGGTATCACTTTGCAGGTTGTTGATGTCACAGAGTTGTGAGATAGCTCAGTGGGCAAGGGAACTTGTCATGAAAGCCTAGTGACCTGAGTTCAATCCACAGTAGGAGAGAAATGGCTTCTTAAAATTTTCTCTGACCTCCACTAGGGAGGGGTTCGTGCACACACACACAAACACATAATAAATAAACATTGGTGTCCCGCTTTTCCTCAGTGATAGATGTGAATGGTATCTGTTGGAAGGAAAGGATTCCATAAGGTATAGATTTTTTGCCTTGTAGAAAATATGAACCCAGTTTTGTATTTCACTCTTTATTTTAGCATTTTCTTTCTGCTCATTGTTTCAGCTGATTGTATTTCCTTCATTCTGTTGATTCTTTTATTTATTCAATTAAATATATTTCCAACAAGGTTGAACTAGATTTGTTAGAATATTGTGGTTTGGTTTTCATTTGTTGTTTTGTTTTTTTCTGAGATAGAGTCTTACCGTGTACCCCTGGCTGGCCTGGAACTCACTACATAAACCAAGCTGGCCTTGAACTCAGAGACCTTCCTGCCACTGTCTACCCATTGCTGGGATTAAAGGCATGCGACACCATGCCTGGCTCAGAATATTCTGCTTCTAACTCTCTAGAAGTTCAGTTTGACATGGTCCTCTAGAATGAATTATTTGACCTAACAAGATAGCTTAGTGGTTAGAGGCCCTTGCATGCAGAGTTGATGAGCTGCGTTGGATCCCAGTTCCCACAGGTGGTAGGATAACAATGACTCCTGCGAGTTGTCCTCTGACCTCCACATGCACAGCTAGAACTTCCAAGCTCCCTAATCACAACACAAATGCATGTACACACACACACACACACGCACATGCGCGTGTCTTTTTTAAAATAAAATAGTTTTATTTGAAATATCCTATGGTTGCCAATATAATGTCAAATCACACTGTTGTCCCTTTTCTGTAACGTACAATGAGGGAAGCTGCGAGTCCTCTTGGGTAGACTGACTGTTCTTGAACCACACATCCCCATGCACAATGAACAAATAGTACTTGACAACTTGTAAGGGGGTGCCGCACTTCTTAGAAGAGTACAGAAAATGGTTTCAGTTTTGTCTAGAAGCACAAACATCTTCCCTGAAATGTAACACAGGCTGAGCAGGCTGGGAATGCGTCCATCTTCACAGACTTGTTGTGAAGTGTGTGAGATGCTCGTGTGTGGCCTGAATGTGAAGTGTGTGAGATGCTCGTGTGTGACCTGAGTGTGAAGTGTGAGATGCTTCTGTGTGGTCTGAGTGTGAAGTGTGTGAGATGCTTGGGTGTGGCCTGAGTGTGAAGTGTGTGAGATGCTTGGGTGTGGCCTGAGTGTGAAGTGTGTGAGATGCTTGTGTGTGGCCTGAGTGTGAAGTGTGAGATGCTTCTGTGTGGTCTGAGTGTGAAGTGTGTGAGATGCTCGGGTGTGGCCTGAGTGTGAAGTGTGTGAGATGCTTGGGTGTGGTCTGAATGTGAAGTGTGTGAGATGCTTGGGTGTGGTCTGAGTGTGAAGTGTGTGAGATGCTTGGGTGTGACCTGAGTGTGAAGTGTGAGATGCTTGGGTGTGGTCTGAGTGTGAAGTGTGTGAGATGCTTGGGTGTGGCCTGAGTGTGAAGTGTGTGAGATGCTTGGGTGTGGCCTGAGTGTGAAGTGTGTGAGATGCTTGGGTGTGGCCTGAGTGTGAAGTGTGTGAGATGCTGGTGTGTGGCCTGAGTGTGAAGTGTGTGAGATGCTCGGGTGTGGCCTGAGTGTGAAGTGTGAGAGATGCTTGGGTGTGGCCTGAGTGTGAAGTGTGTGAGATGCTGGTGTGTGGCCTGAGTGTGAAGTGTGTGAGATGCTTGGGTGTGGCCTGAGTGTGAAGTGTGTGAGATGCTTGGGTGTGGCCTGAGTGTGAAGTGTGTGAGATGCTTGGGTGTGGCCTGAGTGTGAAGTGTGTGAGATGCTTGGGTGTGGCCTGCTCACGACAGGGGAAAGCCTGAAAGGCAGTCAGTGTGGTCCACCTCAGCCTTCTCCTCTGTCTAGGGATCTTTTATGTTGATAGGGCCCAACTTGTCTACGAAGAACCCAGACATGCTGGCACAGTTTGTTAAGATCCATGCTTGTCTACCGGTCATAAAGCCGCATCCCACAGGCTGCAATGAGTGCACACTGAGGGTGAGGGGCAGGCTTCCAATGAGTGCACACTGAGGGTGAGGGGCAGGCTTCCAATGAGTGCACACTGAGGGTGAGGGGCAGGCTTCCAATGAGTGCACACTGAGGGTGAGGGGCAGGCTTCCAATGGCCCAACAGGTCCACCAGCAGTTACTTCCACCCATCAGGTATTCCCAGGCTCCTGACTTTGCTCTGTTTCTGAAGTTTATGCAGTGTGTGGTGTGCGTGTGTGTGTGTGTGTGTGTGTGTGTGTGTGTGTGTGTGTGTGTGTACATGCCTTCAAGCATGCATGAGGAGGTCAGAGAACAATGTGTAGAGTTGGTTTTGGTTCTCTTCTACCACCATGTGGGTTCTGATATCCAACTCAGGCCATCAGGCTTGGCAGCAAGCTCCTTTACCTACTGAGCCCTCCACCACCCCATCCTGACCTAATCTTTCATATTCCTTTTGCCATTATGTTTTAGTTTTAGTTTCTGAGGCAGTGTCCCACTATGTTGCTGGCCTCAAACTGGCAGTCCTCGGCCTCTGTCTTCTGAATGCTAGAATCACAAAGCGACACCACCACACCCAGCTTCCCATTGTATCTTATAACCTAAAGTAGGATGATTGTAACACGGAAAAACAGCTTTATAGTTTGAGAAAACTTATACCCAGAGCAAACAATGATAAAACGTGAGTCTACATAACTTCAGGCAGCATCTACACTCCCAGAAGATGGACATGCTGTGAATGGAGTTTAGGATTTACTTTGGATCCAAGATGAGTGGCCATGGCAGGGAACACAGATTTAGTTTAACTCAAATATTATGTTCCAGGACAGAACAGGGCAGAGCAAAGATTCTTAAAGGAAGTCACTTTGGATGTACATAAGTGAGTTGCAAAGCAGGGAAGTCTGCATACGCTAGCTGATGACTATTGGCTTTGGGGATTGGTGGGACTAGCTCAGCACATTCCAAAGCTATTTACCCAACAGGCAAGGGTGCTAAGGCACCAGAAAGGTAGGCAATAAATACTGCTTAGTGGGTCAAGACAGCCCAGAATAATTTGGTTCTGGGCCTGCAACTTTCTTAACTCTCCAGTCACCAAAGTTCTGGTTAGTCAATCAGCCTTGTTATGGAGGTGGTACTTTTATCTCTGGGAACTTCAGTTAACACTGATGAAAGGAAGAAGACAGTATCTCCTTCCTCGACTCCCATCCCAGCCACAGAGTAATTTGTATATCTCAAGGACCACCCTTAATATAGACATCATACAGGGTCGGAGAGATGGTTCAGGGGTTAGGAACACCTACTGCTCTTGTAGAGGTAAATTCGATTTCCAGCACCTAAATCAGGTTGTGTGCAGTTGCCTATAACTCCAGCGGCAAGCTAGATTCTGCGCGCGCGCACACACACACACACACACACACACACACACACACACACCAAGTAAATAATGAAATAAAGCTTTAAAAAAAATGATAGCTGCCTCCCAGCACTTTGCTTGGTACATTTTAGTCCCTCAATGGCTGTGATGAATCATTCCAGCAGAAAAGAGATGGGCTTCTGAGAATCAGTGAGCATCCAGGGAAAGGTCGCTGAGATCAGAAAGTGTCCTGCTAGTATTGCATCATGGGAGACACCAGTCCTGATTCTGAATCCCGTTGTATTGTATGCTGCCTTAGCATAGGAAGTTTTATTCTGATTTTTGTTTTGTTTTATTGGACGGATGATATAAGCTAGGACCTCCTTGGATGCTAGATAAGCACTATTGTGCTGGGCTAAATACCAAGCCCTCTTTTTACTTTTTGAGACAGGCTCTCAATGTAGCATAGGGTGGCCTTGAACACACTCTGTAGCCAAGCCAGACTCTGAATTTGCCATACTGCTGGTCCGACCTCAGGAGTGGCTGGGACTACAATCTGCACCGCTAGCTAGGCGTTGTAGGAAGTATTTAAAATGCCCCTTGCAGGCTGGGTGTTGGGCCGAGTTCTGTCTCCTTAAAAGCCACCCACCAAAACTGAAGATGAATTAATCAGTTTGTAAATCAGAGCGCAAGGGGCGGGAATCTCGGCTAGCACCCTTCAGCCTCCCTTCACTCGGCTGGAAGGCCGGTTTTACAGCCCAAGGCCTGGTTTTACAGCCCAAGCCACCGAGGCAGACAATTCGGTGCAGAGATGGAAGTGCTGCGCCACATCGCGAAGTTCTTAGAAAGAGTTAAAAGGCACAGTGCCCAGCACGTCCTAAGTGGCTCTATTTCTACCTTGATCGTGGACCTGCCATCACGCGGGAAGAGAGTAGAACCCGAATCCGCAGAAGGGTCGGGAGGCGGGAACCCGATTTAAGAAGGAGGAGGAAGAGAGGAGAAGAAGGGGAAGGGGAGGAGAAGAAGGGGAGGGGGAGGAGAAGAAGGGGAAGGGGAGGAGAAGAAGGGGAGGGGAGGAGGAGGAGGAGGAGGAGGAGGAGGAGGAGGAGGAGGAGGAGGAGGAGGAGGAGGAGGAGGAGGAGGAGGAGGAGGAGGAGGAGGAGGAGGAGGAGGAGGAGGAGGAGGAGGAGGAGGAGGAGGAGGGTGCCAGGAGAGCAGCCAATCCCGCGCTCCCCGGGAGGAAGAGGAGGAGCCAGGGCCCGCGGGCCCCCGCACTGCTCACTCCCGCGCTGCGCCAGCCCTGCAGTCTCCTCCCGGTTCAGCGCTCCGGCTCGCCGACAATTTCCCTGGTTGCAGACATGGCCTCGGGTGCCGCCTGCGCGCCGGTGAAGGTGAGATCACCCTACAGGCTGCAGATGGGCCGGCCGGGGTCCTTCTCGCCCCTCCGCAGCGGCCGCGCCTCCCGGCTGTGTCCCCAACCCGAGCACCCCCCACCCGCGCCCGGCGGAGTGGTGCAGCGGCGGCTCGGCACTGGCCTCCAGCACACTCCAGTGTTCTCAGCCTTTGGACTCATCTGCGTCCCGGGCCTCACTTGGTGGTAGCCGGTGCTCTGGTGGGGGGCGATGGGTGAGTTGTGCTCCCCGCTGCCACCCTTCCTCGGTACCACTCCCCTCTGGAGGTGCTCCAGGCGGGAGCTGACACGTGGCCCTGCTGCTGCGCTGGTCCCTCCTGCCTTACGGGACTCGGCGCTTCCGCCCTCTTGACTTGGCCCACGTGGGAGAGCTGTGCTCTTGCTCTTTTGCACGCTTCTGCCGCCTCCCTCCCCCCGCGCGCGCCTCCAAACTTAGGTTTCCCTTTGCTTTGTTTTACCCCAGTATCGCAGAGGTGTGGGTGCACCAAGACTTTTCTAAATACTGAAAAGGAGTGCAGACCTCGGGTTAGGGCCGCTCCCTGCCCCGGAGGCCTCTGTCTTTAAACTGCTTTGCAGCCGTGAAAGTTAGAGCTTTTTTCTCGGGCCTCGGGTCCCTAGAGAGCTCTGCACAAGGGATTCTTGCACGCAGGGAACCGCTGGCCCGAAGAGAGCGTGAGTTCTGAGAGTTGCTGTGAGTCTCCGTTGGGTCTTTTAAATACATCCTGATTGAAGGGTACAGGGTGGAATTTTGAAGAGAACAGGAAAACTGGTGGAAAGGGCTAAGTCCTTTCTAGGCTGTTCATTATTAGCCAAGAACTCAGGTAACTTAGGTAGGGATTTCTGGCCGGTGGCACAGGAAGTGCACTGGTTTCTCCAGGCGTCTCTTTGGATTCCCCCGCAGCGCTGTTTGATTCCCTTGGAAGAGGCAAATCTCTGCAGTTACTGTGCAACCAACCTGGGCTGTGTATACTGGAGCCTTGCAGGGCTTCGTGAACCACTCAGGAAAAGAGGACGGGATGAGGATACAGACTTACTGCCAACTTTTTTTGGGGTGGAGGGCATTTTGAAAAGGATTGTTTACATTTATAGAAAGCCTCCTGACAGCAGGGACTAGGCAGAAAGGGTCTCAGTGAGCAGGGTATGGCACGCATTTATGAAGCGGGAATTTTACTACAGTGTAGGCTGGGAAGGCTAGAATTATGTCTGTATTGGGGCATACTTGAATTCTTAGGAGCGGAGATAATTATTTCCAAGCGTATCATAAGGCCTTACACCTTTCCGTTAACATCATATTGGGTGGGGGCCAGATGTAAACATTTTACCTTGGCTGAAGAAGGTGTACCTTGGAATGTAGAACCCAAGAAACTTCGACGGCTGTAGATCTTTTTTTTAAATCTCTGACCCACAATGTGAGTAAAACCAGAATGGCTGGTAGGTCTCACTCACTCAGCCCAATCAGGATCGGTGCAGGGACCAGCACATCTCAACAGAAGGATTTTGCTCTAATCTGGTTAGCATTCAGGCCAACACACAGTTTCCCTGAATGTGGTACACTTAAGAGCAGAAAGAGCTGTGTAAATATTGAATGATGTGTATTTTTTATCTTGGCAAGCTTTTGAAATAGAACTTAGCGATATAAATGGTACTAGGAACGCCTGCTGACTGCTCTCCCTAAAACTGCAACAGGTGAGAGCATCACTAATGAGAACTGATGGTACCCACACCAGAGTCCGCACTCGCCTCAGGCAGCACCTTATCTAGAAAATACGAAGTGCCTGCATCTAGAGCAAATCTTAAGGCTGGAGAGTGAGGTGCTACAGAGTGCTTACTACCAAGTGTGAGAGGGTGAATTTGGACACTCAGCACCCGTGGGGGGCGGGCGGGGGGGGGGCTGGTTGCTAGAGAGGCAGACTTAGGCAGACTGTTGGAACTTGAGGGCTGGCTGGCCTAGCCAAATTGATGAGCTCCCAATTCAGAGCCAATGCCTGCCTCACTGAAAAGACAGGTTACGGTTAACTGAGGGAAGCACTTAATGTCAGCCTCTGGCCTCTGCTCACACATACATGTATGTACGCCTTCGTATATACACACATGAACCTGGGCACAGCACCCCACACAAACTATTTTCTCTGCATGTTATCTGGCAATGGTGTTCTTACAGATGTAAGGCTGAGGCCTTGAAAGGTCAACTCAGGCGTCTGCCGACACAGTGACTGCGCCTGAATCTGCTGCAGCCAGGATCTGGGGACTCTGGTCATTGGCCCACCCCAGCAGGACTTTCGTGACCCTCTGCACCCCCTCCTGCTGCCGCCACCAAATGTAGTTGTTAACTAAATGTCCATCGTTCTGTTTACCAGTAGAACTCAGGAGTCCGAGGCGGGGATGGAAACCTGGCTAGATCAGAGAGGTTGAAGAGCCAGCCTTCCCTCTTAGCGGGTGTCTCTGAAACAGATCGTCCTTCTGCTGTACCTCAAAGTCCCTCCCTACTACTTCCCGTGAGTCTCTGTGTCCCTCTTCCAGGCTCCCTCTGACTCTCCATGGTTACTTTCTGTCAACTAGTTGCTGGCTCTGCCTCCTGACCCAAGGTCGATTTTACCTCACAGTGTGATCGGATATCCCACAACAAAACTGGGCCTAAATAACGACTAAGCCTAAAACCTGGCCTTCTCGTCAAGCAGATATGAGACAGTGCTCAGACCTGAAACACGGCCTCTGTTTTACTGTGTGAGTGAAGAGGGCGTCCTACCTTAGGAAGTACAGAGCATGGGCTGTGTGTGTGTACACAGGCCACCTCTGCAAGAACCACTGGGCATTCTCAAGTATGGGTGTAGGAGACACATTTGTGTCTGGCCCGTGGCATGCTGCCTGACTCGCCGCACCATTTCATCTGTTATTGAGAAGCAACAGTTTGATTAGGCACAGCAGTAGGAATATTCCCACATTGGCATTGGGACTGGAACGGATGAGGGCCAAAAAACTGGAGCTGAGGAGACCTGGCCTAGTCCAATGCTACCTACCTCTTTCTATGAGAGGTGTACTCTTAGGGCTAATCACACCTACTTTGAGAATTGTTAGAGTTAAACACAGTAACATATTGCACACACAGCTTAGTTCTTACTCCATTAATGCCAGCCCATTGTAAGATGGAAATGTTACTGGGGGCTCGAACCCTGGATTTAAGAGATACAAATAGAACATACAGATGAAAAGCCTTCGGTTTTAAATGGACAGTAGAGTATTTGGCATCTGAATGAAACCTAGCTGTCTACTGGCAGAATCCCACCCGAAAATACTTCATGGGAAACCTGCCAGGCTCTGTAAATACATGTTTGAGTGAGACGGCGTCTCTAAGTTTGTCTTGTATTGGGGATGGAGGACGATTATGCGTGAACTAGAAAGAGTCATGGAGTGGGGGGGAAGGCCTTCAGGCAGTGGTTTCTAAGCTCTGCCACCAGTGTGGTTGTTTGAGGAGATGGGGTGGTTGGAGGTGATTAAGTCATGATCATACAGCTTCCATGGTGGCAGCAGCATCACTGTAAAAGGCATCAGGCCTTGACAGCCACATGATTCGGCCATCTAAGAGACCATCTGTGAACTAAAGAGCAGGCTCTCCCGGGCACTGAATTATCCTTAGACCTGCCAATTGTGAGAAGTAAGTTTGCTAAGTCTTAGTGGTGGTCGTGTAGCAGCTTGAGCATGTTGAGGACAAGCTAATGTTTAAAATGCTGTTGAAGAACATAGGGGGAGGTCTGGGGAAGAAGAATTAGCAGGATGTGTGAGGGCCTTCGGGATATAAACCACGATAAGGATTGTGGATTTGCACACACCTTTAAACCCAGCACCCTGGAGGCATAGGCAGGTGCAGGCAGATCTATGAGTTTGAATCCAGCCTGGTCTGCATAGTGAGTTCCCGGTCAACCATAGCTGCGTATTAAGACCCAATTCCCCCCCCCAAAAAAAAGGGAAAGAATTTGGATTTGATTCTAAATGCTTTGGAAGCCATTTTAAGGATTCTGACGAGAGAGGTAGCTCTGGTTTATGCTTGAAGTGATTGCCTGGCTGCTCTGTACAGAATGGCCTGTTCTGGGTGAAGGACCGCATCTGGCCGGAAGCCATGGCACTTGTGCTCCAGGGCAGGCTGGCGGCCATGGAGGTGGCGAGGCTCTGCAGGCAGGCAGGGTAGAGGTAACTTGGGGAGTGTAGCGAGAGGGAGAGCTTGGTTTCTGTGTCTGACATCCAACCGGAAAGGTGCTGAGGAATCCTTTCCAAACAAAAGCAAGGAGGGTAAATATAATTCCTTCCACTGATGTGTTTCTGATTAGGGCTAAAGCGTGGGGTATGAGGGGCTTCTTTACTGTGGTAACAGGGTGGTCGATGAGTCCCTCTGGGTTTGACGACGGTTGTCTCCATTATCTTAATGGTTCCTGCATGTGTGCATACCCCGAGAAGCAGCCGTGGGTGGAGGCAGGCCATAGATTAATATCTGGCATTGTCTGGGAAGACTTCAGGGAAATGTGTCCAGCCTCAGCCGTGGGCTTCTGGGTGCTTGACTGTACAAACGGCAAAGCAAACCTTTGGCATCCAGAGAGGCGGGTATTTGGAGAGCTGCTTCAGGGATCTGTAATGCCCCCTGGCTAGTTTCTGCTCTGGGAGATTAGGGAGTAATGTTAACCATGTTAGAGTAATAGAGAGGGAATAGTAGACTTCAGATAGTGGTGGTAAGGCAAGTCACAGAGTGTCCTGGTTTGAAAGATGGCCTTTAAACCTCCCCTTTGGGCTGTCTCCAGCATGGTTGGCGCAGTTCTTCTGGAGGCTTGTCCTAAGCTTTGCAGCACACGGAATGCACCCTCATCCCCTCCCCACAAAGGGCCTACAGTACCTCCTCCCCTGACCCCGTGGCAGCTGCACGTGTTGTATAATTATAATCTCAGCCACCCCCAGGAAAGCTATCTCATATTTGGTTAAAGACTCCCTGGGCCTGAGAGACTGCCTGATGAGGAGAACTAAGACTCCCCTCTTGAGGAAGGGGGCATTATAGCTGCCTCCAAAGAGAAGCAAGGAAATAGGGGACCCAGGTTGCCTTGAGGAAGTTACTTTTGGTTCTGGGCGTGTTTTGCTAGGAGCAGTAGAGTATGAAACAGGAATTGATATAATGCAATAGTACATTTGTTTTCCATACTGGTTCTACAGGCTAATTAAAAACCTGACCCACATAGAAAAGTTGAGAAAACAGATAATATAAATACTTGTATGTGATGGCCCCCAGACCCATAGCTGTGGTTATCACTGTATTCTAAACTGTGCCTCAGCGGTTTTCAAAGCATGCAGCGCACCGCCTCCTGACACCTTGTTAGAAATGCAGAGTCCCAGACCTCAGCCCAGTCCTGCTGAACCATAAGTCTATGGGGTATGGCCCAGCGAGCTGGGTGCTAACCAGCCAAGGATATTAGCTGTCTCCTGGCTTTTGCAGCACTGATGTCAGGGAGCTTGAAAGTGCGGACATGGTTCTTCCTCTGTGGCCACAACAAGAATTAGTTCAAACTGAGTGCCTTCAAGCTCCAGTGTATTCTCATAGTTCTAGGGGCCACGAGTCCAAAACGAGTCTTAGATCAAGAAGTCAGTATGGCCGGCTCCTTTTGCAGGATCTCAGTAGGAAAGAAGGAAGGATTCATTGACTTGACTCTAGCTTCTAGAGACACTGTCACTGTCTACTGGCCCTAAAGTCACCACACCCTCCATCATCACATGACCTTCTCCCTCTTGATTTCCTGCTATCAAAACCCCGAGTCCATTTACAACCCATCCAGATAGTCCAGGACAGTCTCCCACCTCATTTTAATTTATTTACACTGAATCACATTTATAGGTTCTGAGGGGAAGGTGTATATATGGGGGGGGGGCTCTTGTAGTTTGGATCCTAAATTCCACATGCTAAAGGTTACAGCCTGTTGTGCTTTTGGGAGATGGTACCCACAGGAGGCCAGCCTGGTTCTGGAAGTTAAGACATGTAAGGCACGATGCTCATGGGGGCCTTGGAGCCGCACGCACACCTTCCCATTTTGCTTCCTTGCTGCTGTGATTTGAGCAGCTTGACTCTCTCCTCTGTACCTAGATGCTCTGCCTCACCCAGGCGTAGCCACGGGGCCAGCTGACCACAGACAAAAACTGGGAGCCAAAGTAAACGTCTCCTCAGGGCCAGAAAGCCGGCTGACTAGCGAAAGGGGTCATTATACAGCCTGCCATACTCAGTTAACTCACATTTTAGACATTTAACCATCAACTGACTAGAGGAGCTACATCCTGCCTTGTTCCACAAGCAGAGGAGAATACGGTGTGAATATGTTGAGTTTTGAGGAAAACGCACCTCAGAAAGTAATAGTTTCAGGTGTGAAATGTATGTCATCAGGGAATCTAGAGGCTGTGACATTAAAGCCATGGCTATTCTGGTCTTCCAGACCATCATGCTTCTCTGACTGTAATACCTGCATCAAGTTACTAGGATGGCCTCAACACAGCTCAGCAGGCTGGGAAGCCTGAGCGACAGACTCTACCTCACAGTACTGAAGGCTAGTTGTCGCATGTAACATGCCAAGAGGGTTGGTGCCCCCGTCCCCGTCCCTCATGGTAACCCTCCTTGGATGGCCACGTTTTCCACATATTTGGACAAAAAAAAAACCCTCAAAGAGAATATAAGATATCTGAGCCAAGATGAGTTGTGTCCTAGGAACATGGATTTAAGTTGCCCCAAAGAAAATGTAGAAATGGTTTCGTTAAGTTTATTTTGTTATGGGATAGAATGAAGACATAAATCGAGGCGTTTGTGAATGCTTTGGTGGGAGCTCAGATGGGATAGGCAGCTTACAGCAGGGCAGGAAGTCTCTCAGTTTCTGTCCGACGTCCTTAGCTTCGAGCTGATAGAACTTAGTGGTCTGCTGAATCCACAGGTTCCAGAAGGTTTTCCCTGCCGGTAGCTGGGGCGTTAGGTAAGACTTGGGTGGGCAGCAGAGCCCAAGGCATGGCCCCAGCTTGGGCTCTGGATCTGCAGCATTCCAGCTCTTTACTGTTGTGACCATTTGATCACACTCTGACAATAAAGTTTGTTTTGTTTTGAATCAGAGAGCGGAACTAGCCACTAGCTAATCATAGAGTTTTGGAGGACCAAGGAAGTAGTAAGGCGGGACTTAGAGAGGAACTCGGCGCTTTTTGAGGAAGGAATGGAAGAGATGGGAAGTCACTGGTGGCTTAGCCGCAGCTTCTCTGACCATTCAGTTTCTTGACCCAGTATCTGACTCTCGATTTTATACTGATAAAGAAAAATTAGATAAATACTTCACTTTACAATCCAGAACTTCTGGTCATTCTATCCGCATTTTAGGGCTTGTGAAGTGGGAGTGGCCTCTTTTGGGGGACTTTTCATGGTCTTCATTCTGGGTGTGTGTGTGTTACAATTCCTCTTCTAAGTGTCCAGTGTGTGTTGTTTGCTTGCTTGCTGTGTTGTTTCTTTGTCTTTGTTGTTGTTTGGTTTTTGTTTTCTAAGTTTGACCCTGCCTCCAAATACAGTCACTAAGAGTACTGAGCATCACAACATCCGCATATAAATTTGGACTGGGGCCAGTGAGGCCCATAGGCATCCCTGTGAAGGAAGCTTACTTAGTGTATAAGTTGTGGGAGGCAGAGCCACCCGTGACATGGTCCCCTTGGTTCATATTACCGGTTTTCTGCAGACCTCCCAGGCTGAGGCGTTAGGCCTCTTTGTCCCCATGACTCTGGGCCTCCTGGGTTCTGTGGGATCCTACAAGACCATACGCACGCACGCAGCCAGGTTGGCTCAGTGGTGAAGGCTTCGGTCAGCAAAACCTGCTATGTTTGTTGGTGATAACCGGAGCTGCAGGACTGAGATCCCAGATGACAGACTGTGCCAGATCCCTCCTGGCTAGCTTTCCTCATCTTGAGTTTGGCGTGTTCAAAAGCCACCCATCTTCCTGTCATGAGCATCTCTCTGACTTTGGCATTTGAGAATATGTCTGGGGACGTCTGTGAGACAGGATGTCCAGGGCTCAGAAGGATGGCTTCTGAGACCAAGTAGGGTAGGTGGAGTCCCTGGCTTTCAGGCGCCAGAAAAAGTGCATAGGGAGGAAATGCAGGCACCGTCCCAACCTGAGACAGATTGGGTAGCTAACATTTCCTGTTTCGGGTGCCGGGAAGGTAAGGCACCGCAGGGGACACCTTCAGTGCTGGAAGCAGGCGTTCTTTCTGAGGAGGCTGTGGTGGGAGATTGGGGAGAATGATGAGCAGTTAGGTGTATCCCTGTTTGAGAATCTTGTTTTGTGTAGTGAAGACTTCCAGGGTGTGCCAAGTTGTCCCATTCTAACTCAGCCCTTGAACCCATCTTTTAGGCATTCTGGAGTTGCCGGGACTTGAGACCTGGTGGCGTGTCCTGAGTGTGGGAGGAGCTGTCAACAGGCTCCTTAGATCAGTGGTTCTCAACCTGTGGGTCACGACCCTGTGGGTTACATACCAGACATCTACATTATGATTCATAACAGTAGCAAAACTGCAGTTATGAAGTAGCAATGGAAACAGCTTTATGATTGGGGGTCACCACAGCATGAGGAACTGTATTAAAGGGCCACGGCATTAGGAAGTTTGAGAAACACCACCTTAGATGCTCGCCCGGCTATCCAGAGGCTGTGCATAATGTGCTCTGTCACCTTGGACAAAAGCTTGACCTGATGGAAGAAACCAGTTTCTTTATATCCTAGAGGTAGTGACTTTCTAGTAGTAGACTGAGCTTCTGGAAGACTCTAGAGGTTACTGGGAGTTGGCACATAGTGCTTCTCTTTCATCGTTTGTACAGTGGGGCTAACACCATAGGTAGGAACCTCGCTAAGAGAGTGGCTGTGGAAAATCAGGTAAGAGGAGGCCGCTGAAACCACTCTGCACTGACCTGTCTGTGCTTGGGAACTTCATCAAGATGTACTTTGCCTGTGCAGCCAGAAGGTGGCGACATTGGCCACATACTGGCACTGCAGGCCTCTATCCTCAAGGTTCCATTCCCTGGTGTGGCAGTGGTGTTCAGTTGCTGCTTTGGTTCCCTGTCAGGTGTAGGTGTCCCTTGTCAGCTAGATGAGTGACAGAAGGGGCTTGTCTGCAGACTGCTGTAGCTTTCTGGTCAGCTTGCTGTCATTCAAGTACTGTCGCTCCTTGCTGAGGCTTGAGTTGCCAACTTCCTAGGGCATGGCCATCCTGTAGCCTGGAGGGTTTGGACTGAAGTCCAAGCTGGGATCGAAGGGAGGGTGAGTTTCAGGAACGACCCTGTCCCAATGGCTGCTCTCTTGCTCCGCTGGCCTGTCTGCATTCTGGGGGTGATTGGAAAACTAAATGAGATCTGCTTTGCACTCAAGCCTGAAGGTTCAGGGTTGACTCAGATCTGAGATGCTCTGGCCCAGTGGGCATAAGTAAAAGGTCTGAAGTTTTATATACCCCCCATCCACATACCCACACACATTTGTTTCCTGTTGTGTGGCTCGGGCTGGCCACAAGCTCCCTCTAGAGCTGAAGATGGCCTTGGTTTGATCAGCCTGCCTTCTAGTCTCCTTTGTGCATCAAGTAGCTAAATTCTCGAACAGTCGGGTGATGGTCCTTTCATACGCTGGTCTTCCTATCAGTCTGTTAGCCCAGACATAGAAACTTGCACCAGCAGAAGTGCTAGGGTTTTGCAAAACAGAATGGTTTGTGTGTGTGTGTATATATGTTGAGCTGAAGAATTTAAGTAACTAAGTGTTTGGAACAAATAAATGTTGTTGATTTGAAATGCCAATGTGTTGGTTACTTTTATATATCAACACCGATATAAAAATACAAAGCCTGTTGTAATTTCAGCAATGTGCCACAAGGTGGCACCAACCTCAACTGTCTTAGCCACCAGGAAGTGTTGCTCAGCCTTTTTTTTTTTTTTTTTTTTTTTTTTTTTTGGTTTTTCGAGACAGGGTTTCTCTGTATTGTTTTGGAGGCTGTCCTGGAACTCACTCTGTAGACCAGGCTGGCCTTGAACTCACAGAGATCCACCTGCCTCTGCCTCCCGAGTGCTGGGATTAAAGGCGTGCGCCACCAACGCCCAGCGACTCAGCCATTCTTAACAACAAAATCCCACAAATTCTTTGTTTTGGAACTTTATTCTCCGGAGTCAGGAAATTTGATTTGGTAACAATATGTTTGCATCTTTTCATTTTAAAAAGTGCTGAGGTTGTTTTCTATGAGGTTTCTCCTTGAAGCCCCATGTCATAGCATCTGTTGACACTATGTATTTTCCACAGGAAGAACTTCCTAATGATAATGTTGCTTAGTTTTAAGAAAATACTTAATTGTTTGTTGTGTATGCGGTGTTGTGCCCACGTGCCAGAAGAGGGCGCCAGATCTCACTACGGATGGCTGTGAGCTACCATGTGGTTGCTGGGAATTGAACTCAGGACCTTGGAAGAGCAGCGAGTGCTCTTAACCTCTGAGCCGTCTCTCCAGCCCCATGTTGCAGAATTTTTAATGTTAAGGCTTTAATATTTGTCTTTGTATTTGTTCTTGTTTATTTCCTAGATCAACACAGTTTTTTAAGATTTATTTTTTGCTGGTGTTCTGCCTACACGTGTGTCTGTATATCACATCTGTACATGGTCCTCAGAAGCCGGGAGAGGGTGTCGGGTCTCCTGGAACTGGAGTTACAGACAGTTGTGAGCCACCGTGTGATTGATTGCTGGGAGTCCTCTTAACTGCTGAGCCATCTCTGCAACCCTAGATCAGCTCTTCAAGAATTAGGTTTCATTCTCTACTTTTCCCAAGGCCATGGATTTCTAGATAATTTCAGGAAACTGAAATAAAATGCTTGAACTCACGAATTGAAACTTTTGAATCGCTTACTTTTATAAACATTTGGATTTATGTCGTGTCTACTCTGTGTGTGCATTGCTCATTTTTATGGCTATTTGAATCATTTAGTATGTGAAATACTGTCTACTGTGTGTGTGTGTACACACACATGGCAGCTTGATTTAGTAAGAATGTGCATCAGCGAGGGCTTGCCATGTCCCTCATCTTTTACCTGCATTCCCTTCTTGTTTTGTGACATATCGTAGTGAGAAGAAACCCTTTCCAAATAAACAGACCTAAGTTTTTGTGTCAGGCTTTTCTTACTCCACAATAAACGTGGTAGAGAAACAACCTTGGTCAGAAAGATCTTTCTGCAACCACATTTGAGCTCAGTTTCTAACCTAAAAGTAACTCTATTAGTAATTCAGTTGGAGTAAACGTGATGCAGTCCAGAACAGTGGTCTGTGTTTGGCTGTTTCTAGAATCTAGAAGACCATAGGGTTTTGGTGTTGTTTTGCTTGAGGGTTTTTTGTTTTGATTATTTCTTCTTAATAGAAAGCTTTTAAATGTTTACTGTTCGTCAGTCATTTTCTTTTGGGGTTTGGTAGCAATGGGAAAGGGCCTGTGAGTGTGGATAAATATATTTGCTTAAATGAAGCATGACCAGAACTGACAACCTTCTTTCTTCTCTTTTCTCCCTTAGATTGGAATAATCGGTGGAACGGGCTTGGATGATCCAGAAATTTTAGAAGGAAGAACTGAGAAATATGTGGATACTCCATTTGGCAAGGTTAATGTCCCGCTGACACTTTGGTTGCTTATTACTGGCTTGAATTTTCAACGTCAAGAAAAGCAACCGCGGTTGCTTTTGTATGGACAGCCTAAAACCTGGTCCAGGTAGAGGGCCCGCAGTGCTGCTGCTGGGTTTCATGGGCTAAGTTGTCCTTGAAGGTGCGTGAGGCTGCCGTTTGGATGACACGGCTTTCAAACACACAAGTGGCATCTCGGTTTGCATTCCTAGAAGTCAAGATGCTCATCTTAAATTCAACTGTTTCTGATTTAGAGCCCAGTTCACGCCATGCTAACTTAGCAGACAGACTGGTGGCTATAGATAGAGAGAGTCATTATGAATTGGCTCTTCTGGCCAAGATGAGTCCTGGGGTTAGGAATAAGGGGATTCTTGGGAAGGCTGCTTATTTTCCAGCCCGGGCTGGGTGAGCTGTCTACATTCCTAATTTCACATTGCCTCTCCCGAACACTGGCATTCCTTCCTCTGAGGAAGACTTGCATCCCCGCCCGGCCCTCCTTTTAGGCTAAGCTCTTAGCTTGACCTGGGGTTTTCCAAGTCCTTTCCCGTCTCACCCTTAGCCTCAGGCTTTCCAATGTCAGCTCTTGGGTTTTTCCCTTCGTCACGTTAGCTCATTCTGTGGCCATCTTAACCCTGGTTGCCACAAGCAGGTGGGTCCATCGCTTAGTTCTTGGTGCCCCGCAGTGATCTCCTAACCTTTCAGCTTTTGACTCACAACATTTCTTGAACCCTTTCAAATGCCCTAGACACACGTAAATTTGATTAGTCTACCCTGGGAGTTTCCCAGGACAGTTGGTACAAAGCCCCTGCAATGCTGCTTCATAGCCTGTGGGGTCCTTGCTAGCGGAGAGCACTTACGGGTGATAATGTTGATCAGTAACACCTAAAGTCCTTTTCCTAAGGAATATCTACAAACTAGATTTCTACCAGTTTTCTGTGGTTTAATGATTCAGATGTTTAAGAACTGTTTATACATGTTTTAAAATTACTAAGCTGCGACTGTCTGCTTTTAATTGCCTGCAGCCATCTGATGCCTTAATTTTGGGGAAGATAAAAAACGTCGATTGTGTGCTTCTTGCAAGGTAAAGTATTTTGAGTTTTTTGTTGTTGTTGAATATTATTACTTCAGGAGAATTTAAATTTAACTTAGAGTCCAGGAATAGATAATAATGTAGATATGGGATAGGTGTCTGTAGAGTCAGAATACATCAGTTCCTTTATTTACTACACATGGCTCTGGGACAAGCTCAGATTATAGGTATTTAGGAAATAAAGATCTCCTTCCTCACTTTGGTTTGGAAAATAGATCTGTTGAATGCCACTGATGTTCCAGTTTCTGTCCTAAGGACAAAACAAAACTATTGGCTTTGTTACTTGCTTTCTTCCAATTATCAGACAGATGAGATGCTTTGCTTGTGATGAGTCCTTGTCTGAAAGCAGTTACAGTTGTCGGGGAAGAGGTCTCTGTCCCGGAGCTAGCCTGGATCACTTCTTGTGCCTGTTTGTACCCTGGTTCCCTAAACAGGCCTCGTGGTGTAAGCTGCTGCCCAGAAAGCAGCATAGTTAGAAATTCCCCTGACCACAAGTGGCCTCCCCTTCAGTTAAGGCAATAGCAAGCAGGTCCTCAGGCCAGCAAGGTGGCACCTAGTCACAGGAGTTGGGGAACAAGTCTCAGCCGGCGCACACTAGATGTGTGGATTATACGGGGCATGAAAGGGAGACCTAACAAACCTTTGTCCACCACAGTGACGTGGAAAGTAGGTTCTTGGGAGCCGGCAAAGCTAAAATGTAGTTTTAAGCAGTCCCCTGCTATAGATTTCTTACAACTCTGGTTCCTTCCGCTATAGTCATTGCTGGAGAAATGCCTGGTTTTTTTTTTTTGTTTTTTTTTTCCAAGCTCAGGGAAGAAACAGTTGTTTACATTACACAGGTATTTCATTTCTTCTGGGGAAACCTGCTGAGAGCCTTGGAGGCCAGCCCCAGGAAGATATACGTATCTCTGGGTAGTGAGGGCTCCTGCTTTTTTAGAGGCTGTCTATGAAGTCAGGGTGGAAACCTTAGTGCCAGTCCAGAGTCAGTTACCATTAAATTACAAACCGGATGATAGTGAGTTTTTATTTAACAGCTCTGTAGAACAGGTACATATTTTGTTATGTTTCACTGTGGAACAAACTCCTGGCTCCGAGTTGGTTGGGTGCCTTTGGGGGAAGGCCACAGAGGAAGTGATTGAGTTATTCTTAAAGGCTTTTTTGTCCGCTGTTACTACCATACTCCATTTGGTGTTCCCACGTCTTGTTCCCCATTTGTCATCTCTGTTACCAGCTAAGAAATGCCCATGCCATTTTCAGTATAAAAGTTGTGGCCTTCTGAACCTGTGGTTTAAGTTGCCATACAAAGCTATGCTTTCCCTCTCTGGCTGTTTACTTCTTACTGGGGAAAGTGGTAGCTCTCCGTAGCATTACCAAATGTCAGTGGAACCAAATTTTTTTACATTAAAAGCTGACATCATATTGAACAATACATTGAGAAATTAATCAAAGTAAATTTTTCTTTCAAAACCAAGCAAACAAAGGAAGAGCCCTGTCTTCAAGTACAGCCACAGCCTGTGATCCAAGATGGGGTTAGGTCTACAGTTCAAGAATTTTGATTCAGGGCTCAGCCATGGTGGTGCATGCCTTTAATTCCAGCACTCAGGAGAGGTGGGCAGATCTGTTGAGTTTGAGGCCAGCCTGGTCTACAGAAGGAGTTCCAGGACAGGAGGGCTACATAGAGAAACCTTGTCTCAAAAAACAAACAAACAAAAGAACTTTGATTCAGTTAAGTCCATAACAGTAGTCAGGAAAGAGCTGGTCTGTCATCCAAAGCCAGCAGGAGCTCATAGACTGAGCAGTTTCATAGTTTACCCAGTTGGGCTGAAGGGGTGGGCAGGGTCTCTGTTTCCTTATAACTGTTAAAAGGCCCTGCCCTGGTGACTGATGTCCTATGGTGATCTCCTTCCTTAGACATGGGAGACAGCATACTATCATGCCTTCAAAAGTCAACTACCAGGCAAACATCTGGGCTCTGAAGGAAGAAGGTTGTACACATGTCCTAGTGACCACAGCTTGCGGGTCCTTGAGAGAGGAGATCCAGCCTGGTGACATGGTCATCATCGATCAGTTCATTGACAGGTAAGGGGTAAGTGGCCTTATAGCTCACCTTTTCAGCTCTGAAGGAACATGGGGAAGGGGCAGAGCAGGGCACAGAATCACTGTAAGCTCTCCATTGTAGGGGTTTTATTTTTTAAGTGAACTGACAAATGGTAATTATACATTGATGAACATAATTGATACATGTGGGCATTGCATGGTCATTTTTATTCTCACTTGCATTCTCACTTCACATGCACACTGCACAAATCACTGCAAGCATTAATTTTCAGTATATAATAGACATACCACAACACCATGCCATATAGGAGATCTGGAACTTCCTCTTTCTGCTTAACTGAAATTGTCTCCCAAGGCTCTGGTGAACACTGATTTGTCCTCTGCTTCTGAGTCTGTTTTAGATGGCTCGTTGCTCATTGTCTTTCAGGGTCTTGCTTATTTCGCCTCACAAAAATCCCTCCGGGTTCACTCATTTTGCTGCAAAGGACCATTGTCTTTTTTATGGCTGACTAATGTCAGTTGCCCGTATACCACATTTTCTAATCTGTAGACAGGCATCAGGGTTGATTCTATGACTTGGCTATCACCGGTGAGAAAGCTGGGTATGCAAGGGTCTCCAATGTGCTGACTTAGACACTCAAGGTGTACTCCCAAAGGTGGGTAGGTCTTGCTGTGTTCACTTTTCTTTGAGGAATCCCAGGTTGATTTTCATATTGGCTGAGCTATATTTACGTTCCCACCAGCAAACAGCTATTGAGGGCTTGTTGTCGTCTGCATCTCTACCAAACCTTATTGCCTGTTTCTTGAGGAGAGCCATTCTGGCTAAAGTGAGATGGAATCTGGAATCTCACTGTGCTTTTGATTGACGTTCCCCTAGTGGCTAAATATGCTGAACGTGGGTTTGTTAGTTGTTTCTACTTCGGAGAGGTGTCCAAGCTGTTCGATTCCTCATTTATTGATTGGATTGTTTATCTTTTTTTATTATTTTTTAGTTCTTTACATATTTTCAATTTTAATCCCTTGCCAGATGAATAATGGCTGGCAAAGATGGTCTTCCAGTTTGTGAGTACTTTCTGGTATTTGGTCATTGTATGTGTGCTTTTTAGCTTCATGCAGTCCTACTTGCCCATTGTTATTACTTTCTGGGCTACTGGAGTCCTGCTTAAGGAAACTCTTGCCTTGCCCTGGCCACGCCCACATCATCAACTTGTCAGAACTACCTGGTGGCTTCTGAACTGTAGAGTATAGGCAGGAGCTTGCTCAGGGCAAGGGAAGAATCAGGAAACTTGGCCCTGATTTCATTTCAAACATGGGAAATAAGGAGATAGTAGGTTTCTTTGGTATTAAAGTTCTTGACAAATATTTTGCATTCCATGGTTCTGTGGTCACCTTAGTGACAACTGCAGGATGATTGTGTTCCCTTTAAAGGCCTCCTCCTGTCCAGGAAGAAACCTGGACCAATCACACAACCCAAGCACACTCAGGTCTCCCCTTTCTCCTCCCAGATTTTTGGAAAAGAATGGCCTTATTTTCTGACAAGGGCTCCTAACCTGTGAGCCTCTTTTAAGTATGTATGTTTTCTTATTAGAGCAGAAATCTCACATCTTCCTGTCCGTGCCCTCATGGCACAGCTCTTGTGAAATATTTGACATAAACCCAAGACTGAAAACAGGGGATTCATACTGATCATATTAAGATCCCGTACAGTCTTGTCCCCCAGGAGATCTCCATGGTGACAGCTTCCTGCTGTCTTCGGTTTGATGAATCCATTTCTTCTGCCTTGTAGAAGGTCCCCATTGTCAGAACCACATGTGATTAGACCATTGAAAACAGAGGCTTGTTCTATCCTTCCTTCCTTCCTCCCTCCCTTCCTTCCTATCTACAGAACTTTTAATTATATCCAGTTCCCTTCAAACCACCAAACACATTTGATTATGTTATCCAATACCACAGGTTGGAGTTAGGCTTTTCCACTAATGGCTCCCATGATTTCTAGTGTAAGTTTTTCTTGCCAGACCCCTTCTTACTTAGTTATCCTGGCACTGGTGGTCTTGGTTTTTAACATCTGGCTCTGCTCCTAGCATGCCCAGCTTCTCTGTCCTATATGATGAGTTTTTCGGGAGTTGATCAAGAACACGAGAGGCTTTGTGTGCAATATTGATAGCCTGTCTCGTGGAGCGTTGCATACAGCCAGCCCCAGCAGACCGTGATCTTAGGCATGCCCACTGTGCTGTTTTCTTTTTCTTGGCAGTCATTAAATAGCCCACTTGAAAGCGTAAAGAATTGAACCTTTTGTCTTGGTCTAGGAGAATCTTGTTAGGTGTTTCTATTTTTAAAGGACTTTATAGGACATCCGATGTTTATAATATGAAGTTTCTCTCCTATAGTGCATACCCTCATTATGTGGGTATGGCTTTGATCCTCCGGGGGGGGGGGGGAGACAGAGCATGCATGTTGTGTGAGTAGGGTAGGTAGCTGTCACACAAGTCAACATGGCTTCCCTCAGCTGCTCTCAAGGCCCCACTTTTAGATGGTGGTGCTTCCTTGAATTTCCTGTGTGCTTTCAACCCAGTGTCTTCTGATCTACAGTGTTGCCGCTTATGGTTCAAACAGCAGTTGTATGAACCCCACCTACTTGCCGATGGGGTCTGTAGTTACTTCTTCACTACATGGTCACCATTCTTTTTGTTATTATTTGACTGTATGTGCATTGGTGTTGGCCCACCATTCTTTTTTACTATTATTTTACGGTATGTATGTGCGTTTGGTGTTTTGTCTACATGTATGTCTGTGTGGGGGTGTCAGATCTTGGAATTACAGACAGTCGCTAGCCGCCATGTGGGTGCTGGAAATTGAACCCGGATCCTCTGGGAGAGCAGTCTTAACCCCTGAGCCATCTCTCCAGTCCCTGGTAATGGATCTTTTTACAAATGTCTTTGGAGATGTAGTGTCCTAAGCCCAGCAGTGTTTGTGGTGAGACCCTTCATGATGTCTGACACTTGCTATGGATACTTCCTCCCTACCTGTAGCTTGGCAAGGGTCCTGTGTAAACAAAGCAGGTATCTCAGAAGAGACTTGAACAAATTTAGAGGCACAGGTGTGCGGTTGCGTAGCCTTTGTTCTGTTGCTGCTTATCAGCTCTGTAGCTGATGCTTGGGTTGACTTGAAAATGTTGCACAGGGATGGCTTCACCTGAGGGACTGTGCTGGCCTCTCCCGGTGCTTCTGTCATCAAAGCCAGAAGTTTCTATTGTCTCTTCCTATGCTACTTAGGACTCTTGTTCTGCCCCCGCCCCGCCCCCTCAGTTTTCCCAAGCTAATCACTGGTAGATGCTGTTACAGACCTCCTGTCTGGGTGGAAGAAATGTGATTCAGTCGTGTCATTTACGAGTTCCAGAGGCCCAGGGATGGGGACTTGCAGCCCTATACCCTTTTCTTCCATCAACTTCTGTGACTCGAAATACCACAAGAATGAATGCCAGTGAGAAGGAAAATGAGGTGTTGTTTTTTGTTTTTTTAATACTTGCCTTTATCGGGAATGTGTTGCAGCTTAGGGTTTTGTTTTGTTTTACAGTGGGGGAAACAAAGAATACAGCCCCAAACCCCAAAGATCAAAGAAAATAAAGCATGATTTGTAGTGCCACATGGTTTCTTTGCAGCGTGGTTAGCATGTTGGCCAGTGGGACTTCTGGACCCCGGTGAGGTACTGCTTAAAGAATGCAAAGAGCTACCCCGTGCCCAACTCTGCCGACCCTTCCCTCGGGTGCCATTGTCCTTCAGTATCCTTGTCTGCTTACGAATTCTAAGGGTGTTGAGTTCTGCTTTTTTCTTTCTTTTCTTTTCTTTTTCCCAGTTTATCCTCTTGCAGGAAGAATAGGAGAGGCCTGGGTTTGCCATTGCATTCTGACTCATCAGGAAAGTCCCTGCAGTAGACACATAGGCTGATAGATTAAGTCTGTTTATTTCCCCCTCCCAGAGATGCAGCCCTGCCTTGGGCTTCCCCCATGAAGTCATAGGTTAAGGCTGTGGTCCTGTGCCTATTCCTTGTTAGGTGTAGGTAGAGTCTATGATTAGAATCAGAAACTCCCCGAGCTGAGCATTTCGGCTTCCCTGTGTGGCCTCAACCCTCCAGAAGCCACGGCTGGACGATTAGGATTTTGGGGTCAGTCTGGATACCTGGATCACATAGTGAGACAGACCCTGTCTAAACAAAAAAAGGAAGGAATGACGGTGCCTGGTGGCAGATGGGACCGTCCTGCCCCCGCAGCTTCCTGTGTGTCCTCACTGTGCTGACAGTGTCGCCTTCGGGATGAGGAAGCCATACTTCTGGGCACACACTCGCTACCTGCCTTTACACCCCCTTTCATCTGCAATGTGTGTCTTGAGGTCTCCTTTATCTGGATGTGCTTAAAGTGGGGTCAGCACCCCCCTAGAAGTAGCTTGTCTTTGTATTCTGCTCTGGAACCTAGCTTAGGTCTAGATCGGCACAGTGTTGCATGCAGTGGTCCTTGGCTGAGTTATGCTTGAGGGGACCTGGGTAAAAGAGATGCTGTTTAACATGCTAGCAAGCGAACCCTGCCTGGGGGATTTGAACTCAGGTGACTCTCAAGCCTGTCACCTCGGCTGCCCCTCATCTGCGTGCTTCCCGGCTCTGCCCACCCCCTGAGATGCCTCAGATGTTGTCATTGCCTCCTGGCCCTTTGCTCATCCTAACACTACTGGTGTTATCCTTGGTGATCCTTGCTGGGGCCCTCTGTCACTCTTGCGTATTGCGCCTCTACGTCACAGCATCTTGTCTCTGCGTGCTTGACCCTCCCTCCCTCCTGTACCCTTTCTGGACAGTTCGCCGCTTCTCCAGCTGACAGCCCTTTAGCTGCTTTTCATACGTCTTTTTGTGTAAGTGTGACATAAACCAAGAAGCAGCCACAAGAGTCCCTGGGGATCTCCTCGGGGCACTGAGCAGCAGTAGCTTAACCAGGGGAAATGATGCTCTGGTTAGCTGTCTTCGTACACCTCTGCCCTTCTTGTCATTTGATGTGACCTGTCCCAGCTGGTGGGTCTGTGCTTCATGATCTGTTGCACTCTTGAAGGAATGGTTTCTTCGGTAAGTTTAGGTGTAGAGAACCCAGAACCTCTGCTTGTTTCCCTCGTTCCAGAGGAATATCCATGATTATGATATGACCACATCTGATCTTCTGAACAGTCAAGTTACAAGTTTCCATAGGAAAGAAAGTGTCACTCGCATCCTGCTCAGAGGGCTTGAGTTACTTAAATAAAATCATTGCTGTTAGAAATGGACCTTTTTAGCCGGGCGTTGGTGGTGCACGCCTTTAATCCCAGGGAGAGGCAGGGGGATCTCTGTGAGTTCGAGGCCAGCCTGGCCTACAGAGCAAGTTCCAGGACAGCCTCCAAAACAATACAGAGAGAGAGAGAGAGAGAGAGGGAGAGGGAGAGGAGAGAGAGAGAGAGAGAGAGAGAGAGAGAGAGAGAGAGAGAGAGAGAGAGAGAGATCTGACCAATTAGTGGAGTTTAAAATGCCAAAGATTTTCCCCACTTTTATAGTTTGCAGTTTGGTGCTTTTTTTTCTGCATAGTCTACCTATGTGTAGCTATTGTTTCTGGGTAAACAGCCTGGGGCAGTGATGATACAACCTGATAAAATACCTACATTGACCTGGACCAAGTCTGGGGTGTTTAGGAAACAATAATAGTCTCAGCAAATGCATTATTGTCCCCCACCGGGATGTGCAGAAGTGGCTGTCCCTGTTAGAGCCTTGGGCAAAATCTTCCTTGCCGTGGTGTCTTCTTCTATGACCCTCAGACTTTGTGTTGAAATCCTAACCCTTAAGGATGGCAGATTTCTTTTGCCACACCCAGCAGAATTAAGATTTTGGATTTGTTTGTATTGTGTGTGTGTGTGTGTGTGTGTGTGTGTGTGTGTGTGTGTGTGTGTGTGTGTGTGTGTGTGTGTGTGTGTACACCACATGCCTGTGGTCGGAAGAAGGAGTTGGATCTCCTGGAACTAGAGTTGTAGGTGGTTGCAAGCCTCCATGTGTTCTTAACTGCTGAGTCATCTCCAGCTCTTACACTGTTGCTTAGTCTACTGTGAGCAAGATCTCATAAGATATAGAGAGAATGAAAAGGAATGATGAAGCCCCTTTATTAAAGAGTGTCATCTCACTGAGGTATTAGCATGCATTGGATGATTCTTTTCTCTCTCTCTCTCTCTCTCTCTCTCTCTCTCTCTCTCTCTCTCGGTTCTTGTTTTTGCTGTTGTTATTACTATAATCAATTAGGACTACTCCTGAAATTGGAGCGTTTTATAATCCTAATGAGCCGGGAGAATCCCTTCCCCAGAATTCATCCTTGTGAGCAAAGCATCAGGTTAACTGACTCATTCATGTGCACTCGTGCTGGGGCTTGCAAAGCGCAGAGGCTACTTTCGGAAACCACCTCAGAGGCGTCTGTTTCCAAGAGGACAGTGCTTTTCTTCAGTGCTTTTTTTTTTCCCTCGAGACAGGGTGTCTCTGTGTAACAGCCTTGGCTATACTGGAACTCACGCTGTAGACCAGACTGGTCTCAAACTCACAGAGACCCACCCACCTCTACCTCCCGAGTGCTGGGACTGAAGTCGCTCCGCCATCGCCCGGCTTTTCGGTGCATTTTTAACTCCACAGTTCTTTGGGGGGGGTGTTATCTAACAAATGTGCCTCTCTAATTCAAGGGTCTCTACCTAAGAAACAGCCTAGTGGCTAGTTTTTTTCTGGGTTTTCCTCCTGTCTGATACTGTACCTTGGACGCATGTCTCATGGCAGTGCAAGCTTGTTTGTCTCCTCCACTCTTTCAAAGACGTGTTTTATTTGGCCATTTTCTTGGGGTTGTTTTGGTTTTTTTGTTTGGTTTGGGGCCTTTTTTGTTTTGGGTTTGTTGGTTTGTTTTGGTGGGTGTTTTTTGCACCTGTGCTAGTTTAGTTTTAACTGTCAACAGCCATCTGGAAAGAGAGTCTTAATGATGTCTTATCAAAGTTAGGTTGGCCTGGGGTAGTTGTGTTGATTGTTAGTGTATGTGAGGAAAGCTAGTCCACTGTGGGCAGCACCATTCCCTAGGCAGGGGTCCTGAATGATGTGAAAGGGGAAAGCTGCCCGAGAGCAAGCTAGTGGGCATGCCTTCTCTCAGCATTGTTTTGTGGCTATAAAACATCAGCTTTCTCAAGCCTCTGTCACTGTGCTTTTTATCACCAACAGAAACAGCTAAAATAGTGTCTACCCCTGCTTGACAGCCTCAGGCGGTTTCAGAGGTTCTCTTGAAGTCCATCAAAATGCCAGACTCCCGTGTTCACAAAAGAGGGTACGGAAGCAGATGTCCTATGTGCAGCAGTGGCCGATGCCGACCCCTGTGTTATATTATCTCATTCCACCCTCACATAGCCCATTTAGGACAAGTGACTTTGTCCCCCCCCTTTTAAATAGAGGAAGATCTAAGGTGCAGAGACCAGAGTAGCTTTCCCAGAAGCAAACAGTCAATGAGTAGTAAAGCCAGCCTGGTAATCACTCCCTGAACTCCATGTTTAATCAGGAGGCAAAACTTATCTCTTTGGTACAGGGAGCAGACCTTCTACAGTAGTGTTTTACTGCTGTAGAGGCCATAACTGGGTTGATCGTATATCAAACTACAGAAGCAAGTGTATCAGTTTCCTATTGCTGCTATAACAAATTAATTACAAACTTAGGCAGTTACCACAGATTTATCATCTTGTTATTACTTGGTTAGTAGTTTAACATGGGTCTCACTGGCCCTTTATAAAGATATAAAAGCTGTTGGCAAGGCCATATTAGTCTACTTAAGGTGGAGTCCATTTCCTGACCCTTTGTCCCCTATACTCTGGCTTATGTTAAGCCCATATCCTTCCAGTGCCGGCAATAATGAAGTTCTTATCTCTCTGTCATCTACACATCTGCTGCCCTCTTGCATGTGTGAGGACTCCTAATGATAACATTGTTCCCACATAATTGATGCAGAAGTATCTTTCTGTTTCGAAGTCAACTTCATACTAGCCATCTGCTACCTTTGCTGCCCTTTGCCCTGTAAGATAAAATAGTCATAGCCTCCTAAGGACTTGTGTGTGGAGCTCTGGTGAGGTAGGCGTTACCCAAACGTAGCGTTGAGATGTGATTGCTTCTGAGTGTATTAAGGGGTAGCGACTGAAGTTTCTGGTGCTGTTCCCATCTTTAAGCAAGGGTGCAAGTATTTTAGACTATTCCAGCTGCTATAACAAAATGCTGTAGATTAATTAGCTTCTGAACAACAGAAATTTCTCGGTTGGAAGGCTGAGAAGGTCAGGAAAGGTGTAAATTGATCTGGTGTCTGAGAAGAGCTTACTTTCTTGGCATCTTCTTGCTGTGTCCTTGTGTAGTAAAAAAGAAAAGAACTACTTAGTTCCCTGGATCCTCTTTTGTAAGGGCATGTTGTGTGCCTGCTGGTCTTAGCCTCCAGCGAGTGTGACCTTAAGGGATAGGATTTCAACATAGAAATCTAAAGGTTGTACGAGCCTTATGTAGCTGTGAGGATTTTGCTTTAGTTGTTAAAGAGTTTGTACACTGCATATTTAAGTTTAAAAAAAATTCAAACCATGGGATAAAATACATCTCCTGCCCTATCACTCAGCCAATGACTGAACTCCACAGTTCAGCTATAATTGTGAATCTAGGCAAGCTGGTTTGGTTGGAAATGGGGAGTGGCCTTGCAGCTTTGTTAGCGGTCTCTCCTCTTAGGTGTGTCTTGAAGAATTTTCCAGGCTTTGACTGAGTTCTAGAGTATCCAGTTTCTCTGACAGGGTCTCGGAGGACATCAAGTGTTCCATAGATGACACACATTTTCCTTTGGGGTGCCCTGCACAATTCTCAGCAGTGGTTGTGAACCCCTTGTTCTGTCAGAATTCAGTTAGTGTAAACAACTGTATTTATAGTGATCATTAACCATCTCACTGAACGTGGTGACACTGAAGTTAGTGGTGCAGATACCACAGACAGGTGTATGCATCCTCGTGGGTGAGTAAAGCATCGATGTTAATACTAACTTTTCCTCTCTTCTGGGGGGTCCCCTGCAGGGTCTAGTTCTCTGACCTCAGCCTACAGCTGACCCTCAGATGTCTCTACTATGAGTTATCAGGCCATCTTGGCTCACTTATTTCTCCTAATCCCTTTATAAATGGAAGAATGAGCACTCTGGGTTTGTTGTTGTTGTTGTTTGTATGTTTGTTGGGTTTGGTTTGGTTTTATTTTGTCTGTTGAGACAGAGTCTCACTCTATAGCCCTGGCTTTCCTAGAACTCACGGAGATCCACCTGCCTCTGCCTCCTGAGTGCAAGAATCAAAGACATATGGCCCCAGACCTAGCTATGTTTTATTAGAAAATGGGAGAATCAAAAGTATGCAGAATTAGCTGGAACTATGTAACTTATAATTGGATGCCTTCACATTTAGGAAGAAAAATGTAAAGTGTTCCATTTGAAATCGGTACTTAAGACCAGTCGACCAGTGTCTAGTAACATAGCATGATGTGGGGCATGTTCTTCCGTGTGTTTGCCACAAGGCAGAGATGTGGGGAGACGGAGAAGCAGTGGACATGTTGAAGAGATAGTTGTTCCTACATGGACATCTGTTGCCATAACTACTGTTGCCATAGCTACTGGAGGTTTTCATGTGTCTGCTTTATAATCTCAGTTGCAAGTGAGGGCATTGATACAACTTGACTCATTAGAGACAGATCTGGAGGTGATAACATGGCATTGTTTTGTTGGTCAGTCTTCGAGGGGAAACCCTATTGATGGAAGCTAGAGCTGTCCTTTGACCCATTCTTTAACCTCCGCTGGATTTGCTGTGGGGTTAACCCTGACTTCTCCTTCAGGAATTGTAGACGTGAGGTGTACACCCTTCCGTGGCAATAGGGCTTCTTTATCTCCAAGAGAGGTGACTTTGATACCAGCTAGGGTCACTGACTGTGATGTAGCCCAAGGAATGGTTAATTTGGGGCAGTAAACAAAAAGCTGTGTAAATAAAACCAGTAAAGAAGAGTTTCCATTCTACCCCTCCCCCGTCTTCCCTTCTGTAGGGAAGGGGGGTGGTGTTTTCCCTGAGTTACTCAGTTGCTAAGTTTAGAAAAATCGATGCACATAAAAAAGTATTTCGTATTTGTTTTCTGAAAGCTTCCAGGAAGAAGTTGAGTGAGCTGGCAGTAAACTTATTCTCACCTGTCTTTTGTGAATTCCAAAAAAAAAAAAAAGATTTTAGCAGAACACTTGAAAACACTTAAGACCTAGTTAAAGTGGGCAGAGAAGCCAGCAAGGAGACAGACTCCCTGTAGAGCAGGACCGTTTAGCCGCTTTCTTCGGTGGATCCACGGCCTGGAAAAAAATGTGACTGGGGTGAAGCAAGAATTATTTCTACTTTAGACATATGAAAGTTAAATGTGGTTAAGGATGTTGTATGGACTGAAACAAAGCAATTGTTTAAAAAGTTGTTTTTTTTTTAAGATTTTTTTTTAGGGAGATGGGGGTGTGGTTTGAGTCAACGCTTGCAGTTTACATTTATGCAGAAGCTAACAAATAAAATGAATCAGATACAGTTTTGGGAACAAGTGAGTCTAGGCAGCAGCACTCTGCAGTCTGCTGAGACGTGATGAAATGTTTTCAGATTGACTTGGGGCTTTCCCCGCCCTCTCTGAGGTCCCAGTGAGGTGTACTTGACCATCTCAAATGGGTACACTTTTGTGTCTGGTTAGGAGCCCGTTGCAACCGGCCCAGAGCTAAGAGCCCAGTTCAAACCTGAAAATGCTCTATGACAGTTACCTTCCCTTATCTACAGCTGTTGGATGTGGGGGAACCCACAGAGGACAGATGGTGCTGTAACGGAAGTCAAAACCTTGCCACTTTGTCTTTCTAGGACATCCCTGAGGCCTCAGACCTTCTATGACGGAAGTCACTGCAGCGCCAGAGGAGTGTGCCATATCCCAATGGCTGAACCTTTTTGCCCCAAGACAAGAGAGGTTTGTAGTCTGTCTGACATGTCAGAACAGAGTATAAGGTCTCGGGATCACATCTGCAGGTGGATCAGTTGGCTGAGTAGGCATCGCTCTTCCTGCCTCAGCTTTACGTTTGAAATGCATTCGTTTCAGCTGGGAGTCGATTCCCATTGTTGATAAACCCCCCATTCTCAGTTATTTTAAACAGAAGCATTTTGCCTGCTGAGCCGTCTCTTCAGCCTCAGAACTGTTTCTGATGAAACTTGGATCTTGACTTTTGTTTTGTTTTGTTTTTTCAAGACAGGTTTTGGCTTCTCTGTGTAGCTTTGGAGTCTGTCCTGGCATTTGCTATGTAGACCAGGCTGGCCTCAAACTCACAGAGATCCAGCTGCCTCTGCCTTCCCAGTGCTGGGATTAAAGGTGTGACCACCACTACCCGGCCCAATGTTTCTTAAAAGAAAAACCTATGCGTGAGTGGCCCTGAAGTAACAAGTAGCCAATGCCTAGATAAGTTGGTCTCGGGACAGAAGAAAAAATCAGGACAACCATTCTCCTTTCTCTGTATGTCCTTAGAGAGATGGCAAGCTAAAGAATGGTGGCTTTCTACAAGGCTTTCCAAAAGGCCACAGCATCTGTGACTGATCAGCCCTGTACCTTGGGAAATGGCACTTGACTAGCAGTTTGGTCTGTGCGTGAAAAATGATGCCTCAGCTGAGCAAGTGTGATGGGTCAGAACCTACGACACAAGTCCAGACAGAAGCCCCGGCTTAGCCTTCCTAAATTCCTAAAAAGTAAATGAAATCCAATGCACTACTCTCTAAGATCCACGAGCTGTGTGTGCAGTACACCTGGACAGCAGGAATGTGTTAGTATGGAGCTGGACACTACCTTTCAGTGATCCAGGTGTCCTCTAAGGACATTGTAGTCAAACTGTGCTGTAGGTAGCTTGCTAAACATCATAGAGAAACGAAATCTTGTGCTGGTGTAGGTCTGTGTGGTTTGAGACCACTTCCTCCTTTTGCAGGTCCTCATAGAAACAGCCAAGAAGCTTGGTCTTCGATGCCATTCCAAGGGAACAATAGTCACAATTGAAGGGCCTCGTTTCAGCTCTCGGGCAGAAAGTTTTGTATTCCGTACTTGGGGTGCAGATGTTATCAATATGACTACGGTTCCAGAGGTGGTGCTTGCTAAGGAGGCTGGAATTTGCTATGCGAGCATTGCCATGGCAACCGATTATGATTGTTGGAAGGAGCATGAAGAAGCGGTAAGTGGGTCTCTCCTGATTGTGTGTGGTGTGAGCTTCTGAGTGTCATGATCTGCTAAGAAAATGTCTTACTGATTTTCCTTGGATTCATCTTGGGAAGGATCAGCATTATTTAAGTTTTCATTAGGCTTTATAAGCTATTTCCTGTTTTTCTTTTGGAAGATGAGATCTTCCATGGATGGTGGCGAGGTGCTTATCTGAGAGTCAATAATGATTGACATTATATAGGCTTATAGATGAGTTGAGAATTATTGAGATTTGAGCCTTAAAGATAAAGATGTTCTTTGAGTATGGTTCCTTGTGCTGTTTATTATATTTACTTTCATGGAGAAAGAAAACCCTGAGTCCCTATCCTGTTTAATGTACTGTGGCCAGATACTGTACTCAGCCTAAGAATGGAAATACATGTTCTTTAAGGAGCCAACATTTCTGTTTGAGGAAGATAGAGGTTATCTTAGTCAGTGTTCTCTATCACTGAGTCATGTTCTTAATCTGCTTTTTTATTTTGAGCCCGGGTTTCACTGAGTCTCCCATCCAGTCTTGAATTTGGTAGTCTCCCCTCTCTGCCTCCCAAGTACCTGGGATTACAAGCTCAGGTCACCAGGCCCTGCCAGCCTCTTTTATTCTAAGCTCCCCCCTTTTCTTAAAATTGTTTTGTTTCACCCAAGAAATGAAAGATCATTTGCCTGTCATTTGTTTCATTTAAAAAAGAGAAGGTAAGGAAAACTATGAGAGACTTTTTGAAGACATGTAGAGGCGAGTGCACACCCTCTTCTAGTGGGCTGCTGTGTCAGAGCTCCTGTTTCTCCATCTAGTTATATGCAAAACGGCTTCACGTGGCCATGTCATCTTGTGCCCATGTGTACTTGTTGGGCAACAGCATAAATGAATCCCAATTCTTTGGTGTTGTCACTGTGCATTTATAGGAGAGTTTTGAGGCTGGCTCTATCTGGCTTGGCAGCTTTGTGAGCTACTCCCAGCTCCAGGATGGGAAGGAGCTCCTTTCAATTAATGGGAAACGTTTGTCACCGGTAACCAGAGTATCTGACAGAACAGCTTATGGGGAGAAAGGTTTCGGCTACTTCATGCAGCTGGGAAGGCTGCCATAGCAGCTCCTATGTCACACTCAGGAAGCAAAGAGAGCTACACTGAATAAGGAGGGGGCGGTGCCTTTCTGGGGCCGTTGTCCTGGTTCCCTGCAACAACCTCCTAAAGCAGTGGTTCTCAACCGGTGGGTCGTGAGCCCTTTGGGGGTCGGACTGCCCTTCACCAGAGCTGTCTAAGACCGTCAAATGACACAGATACTTATGTTGTGATACATAACAGTAGCAAGATCACAGCTATGAAGTAACAAGGAAAATGTTTTTATGGTTGGGGGCCACCACAACATGCCGAACTGCACCAAAGGGCCACAGCGTTAGGAAGGAGAGGTAACAACTGTTCACGTTGAGGAGGAGCAGGAACCAGAATGGTCAGAATTGGGACCTGAGTATAACCTTCAGAAACCCTATCCACTACAGTGTGCCTCTTAAAGAACCCACGGTCTCCCAAAGCACGAGCCCGTGCGTGGGAGGCATGCCAGTCAGACCGTAAGTGGTTTAGGAGTGCTGACTCATACGAGTGTTATCACCAGCAACTCCATGGAGTGGGCGAGCAAAGAGAGTAACCTTGGAGGTTTGGGCGCTGCCTTTAAGTGAGGGTTAGCTGGTTGCTGTGAGTCACCGGGTCAATGGGAAGGGCATTTTGAATGGAACCCACCAGCAGGAACAAAGGAAGGAGAGGTATAAATAGTGGTAAGTCTCTCTGACTGCCATAGCCCCTGTGTTTATTGACTCAGCTTCAATTGCACCTTTGTGTGTGTGCCGGACACTCTATAGCAGAGTGGCCACTGCGGTGGCACTCACGTCTTCTGGTGTTTGTAGAAGCCATCTGGATGAGGAGACACAAAGATGCGGTCATGTGTCCCTGGTTCTTCTTGGCTTTCTCATAAGTGGGATAAAGCAAGGCAAGGGTTCTAGGCCTGGTGGTCAGCTTCTCCTGATGAACCAGGCATTCATCTGCTAAGGTAGATGATAACGTGAGCACTTAGGAGCCCAGCCACTCGTCAGTCATCATGCCAGTTGACATGTTTGTACATATGTGAGCACGCGTGCGCACACACGGCTTCTGAGATCCTGTTGTTTAGGGCCTACTTTATTCTGGGTTAGCATTCTACCCCTGAACTTCATCCCTAGTCCCCAAGGTGATTTTCTTTTTCTTGCATAGTTGGTTTGTGTCTGAGTTGCAGCACCTGGCATGGCAGAAGCAGGAAAATCATGAGTTTGAAGCCAGCTTGAGCTACACGGTGAGGGCCTGCCTAAAAAATAAAGTAAAATTGTAAAATTAAAACAAAACCAAAAACCCAACAGAATGGGGAATGGGGACAGGGAAGGCAGAAACCAAGGCCTTCCTTGTCCTGTCCCATCTCCCACACTCCAGATGGTACACGCTCCATCCTAACAGCGTGTGTCTCTCTGGGTTTAGATATAGAAGGAAAATTGAGCATCGTGATGGTATTTAGTGACAGGAAACACAGAATCTGAGGTGGTTTGTTTCTTTCTTGGGACTCTTGGGTTTTGTTGGTATTAACCAGGTGTTAACGGCCCATTAACCAGGAGTCATAGAAATGATGGCACTTTGACTTCCCCCCCCCTCAAAAAAAAAAGTGCTTTTAGAATGCTTAGCTCCTGTGTAGTTATACAGGATGGCAAGTTTTAGGCTGGAACTTACTTTTCTATGGACCAGGAAGTGGGGGGGGGGGGGGGCAGGAGCTGTTGCCGCTGTTTGACATCTGTGAAATTTTCTCAGGCTTCTCAGAAATAGCGTTGAGCTGCTCTAAGGTCTTTGCCCTAAAATGAAGAGTGGCATTTGGGCTCGGGATTGAATTTGGAGTGAGCAGACTTTATAGCACAGATCTGTTTTAGTCTGTTCAGGCAGGTATATGAAAATCCCATTACATGTAGCTCCTAGACAGAAGAAAAGAAAGAAAGAAAAAGGCCTTGTTTTTATAGGTCTACCGGTTAATTCAAGATTGACTGGCTCTGTCTGGTGAGGGCCCATTTTGTAGTCATAGTCTCACTGGACCTCACAGGACATATAATGTATCTTAGTTGCTTGTAAATTGCTGTGATATAAGAACCATAACCAAGACATAGAAGAACGAGTTTACTTGGGTGCGCAGTTCAAAGGGTGAATGAATCCCTGCCATCGTGACTGGGAGTGTGGGAGCAGGCAGGCAGGCATGGCACTGGAACAGTAACTGAGAACATACATCTTGGTCCACAAGAGTGAGGGCAGAGAGAGCTATAGTGCCCCCAGTGACACACCTCCTAATCTTTCCTAAGCAGTTCCAGCAACTGGGAACCAAATATTCCAATTTATGGGTTTATGGGGCATTCTCGTTCAAGTCACCACAGTAGGGGTGGGGCTCACTGTGGTATCAAACTCCATTCCAAAAAACACTGCCAGCCTGACCTAATCAACTCCCAAGTCCCACTTCCCCTTCCTGACACCCTCACAAAGAGGACTAGCTTCCTAAAGACGAATTTGGAAGGGACACAATGACACCGTAGCAAAACAGAGACTCAAGTTATTTCTGTGAGAAGTAGTTCATGCTAGTAAAATCCTGTGTCCTTCTTGCTCTAGGTGTCAGTGGATGGGGTTTTAAAAACTATGAAAGAAAATGCCAACAAAGCCAAAAGCTTGCTCCTTACCACCATACCGCAAATAGGGTCGATGGAATGGTCAGAAACCCTCCGAAACCTGAAGGTAAGTGGCCTTACACCTGTAAGCAGACACGACTGCTTTAACCATATTTTCTCTTGCTTTCACTTTAAATTTGGCCCATCTCCCCGTGTAATTCATGCAAGTCAGCATTTTTTTGTTTTGTTTTCAACAAGCACTTGTGCCCTGATTAACTGTTCCTGATGTTTGCAACCAAGTGCCTGACCCTGGGGTGGGAGTTTTGTTATGTAGTATTAGCTAGCTTACACTGTCCCGGAGTTGTCTTGGTTCAGAAGGCTGGTGATGTGCTCCCTGTATATGACCTCTAGTGTTCAGCTATTCTCTCTTGGGTAGATTTGTACAGAGTGTAGACAGGCCTTTGCAGCCAATACTTCTGCTATATCAATAACAAAATGATAGCAGAAAATACCCGCCTCGGGTCAATGTTACATGAAACCAAGACAGCTAATAATGATAGGTGGATGACAAGTTGCAGGTTGGTGGATTCTCGACTCCGGTATTCAGCCTAAGGATATAACTTAAACTGACTGGGAAGCCTAGAAAGTGTTGTTTTTATGTGGAAGTTTTATGGCTCTTGATTAACTAGAGTAGCAAGGAGCCTGCATCCTTCCACTTCCGCTCCCTCTTGTCTCTAAAGAGGAAGTACCCCCGGGTGTCTTCAGAGACCCGGGGGTACTCCTAGACACCTTGGCTGTCCCTGCTTGAGTTACCACCTAGGAGCTCAGGAGTGAGCCGTGCTTTTAGTGTGGTGGAGGCATCAGGCGGTTGGAAGTGATTAACAGTGTTTTCTGTCCTGCATGGAATGCTTCAGGCCAGCCAACTTGAAGCCATCCCGAAGTTACAAAGTGGCCCCCCCTGAACTGATGCCATCAGGCTGCAGTACACCACTGTGACCATAGGGTCTCGGGCTTTAGGACTGGGAAAGCCGAGAATGTTGTAATTCATGTCTTCCCTGAGAGGAGCCACCCCTGGTTCCAACACTGGATACCTAGGAGATAAATACTTATTCAATGAGTACATAAATTTTCCTCCCATGAAGTGTTCTGTCATGGCTGAGGTGCAAGAAGACCTTGTGAGTGTTCCAACTGGGAGGAGGAGGGAACAAGATTTTTTTCTAAAACTCTACCAATCTCGAACTGGTGGTTTGAACTAAACGATTTCTAGCAAACCAACATCTGAGCGGCCCCTGCTGAGTTCCTCTGAGGCCAATTCTGAGTCAGTGTTGGACTCACAGGATATGATCTGGTTGCAAACTTTGCTGTCTTCCTGCTGACCTGACACTCAGTATGGTTTCACACTCAAAGTCTGTTCCTTAAAAAGAAATCTGAGACATGCTCAGACAGTATAAATCAGTGATCTTTTTGAAGCTGATGTTACGTGGTTTTGTAAATATGCACTTTAACATGGGTTAATAAGCGTAGCATTCATCGGGCGTCAAACGAGAGTTGAAGAAATGAAGAATTGCCTATTAGACAAAATTGTGTGCTGTGGTCACTATTCTGGAATAGTAAGGAACCCGGTATTAATAATTCTCACCCTGAATCACATTTGGGATGTTTATCATTCATTAACTCACTAGTTCATTTCAGAAGCACCAGTTTGCCCATTTTGTGCCAAACTCCAGATTAGAACAAAACCAAGCTAAAGGGTGTGGCAGTGCACACCTTTAATGTCAGCACTCGGGAGGCAGAGGCAGGCAAATATCTATGAGTTCAGGGCCAGCCTGGTCTACATAGTGAGTTTCAGGCCAGCCAGGAAGACATAGTGAAATCCTATCTCCAAAACAAACAAACAAAATTTAGAACAATACCCAAAGATTCCCAGTGATGATGAAGATCCCATTGTGTTGCCAATTGAGACACACTAAAACTTCAGTGACATAAGGATTAGGGGTTGCATGGATGATAACTGAAGCTGGGAGAGGGTGAATGCAGTGTGCCCTGATGCCTGTAGACGTGGAGGGACATGATGAGTCTAAGAGCGGTCCCCTGAGATGAGTGGCACTGACCTCACTTGTCAGGAAGAAAAGGAAAAAACAAGAGTTGCTCCTGAAGTACCATATCTGGTTAGTGTTGTTGCTGGTTTGTTTTTTGTTTGTTTGTTTTTACTACCATTTTTTAAAATGTATGTGTGTATGTAGACAGACATACTCATGCCTCGGTGAACATGTTGAGGTTCGAGGACAGCTTAGCTTGTAGGAGTTGATTGGTTCTCTTTCTACCATGTGTATCCCAGTGATTGAACTCGAGCTATCAGGCTTGGTGGCAAGTACCTTTACCCCCTGAGCAATTTTGCTTGCCCTAACTAGTGGTTTTTAAATGTTGGTGAACACAGGGATTATCTGGAGATTTAATAAGTATGTGTCCCCATGAGTCCTTGTTATACTCCTGAATCTCAAGGTTTTTGTTGTTGTTTTCGCTTGTTAGGAAGTGTTGGGGTGGTTAGCATGCTCTCTGCTGCCTTAGTCATCATCTCTACTTGCTGTCTTCCTTTCAGAACATGGCCCAGTGTTCTGTTTTACCACCAAGACATTAACACAGCATGGCTGCCACAAGGAGACTTATGAATTCTAGTCTTTGGGGGACTTTGCTTAAACAAAAGCGGGAAAGATGTGTGGCCTTCGTGTCTTCGCCTGGAAAGAAGAGCGTGTGGTGAGAGAGACAGTGCACTTCGTCAAGATACCAACTCCTCCAGAAGCCAGAAGGAAAGCAGTGGCCTGCAGGAATGTAAGGGAACAAAGCCCAAAACCTTGTCAATCATGTCTCCTACTTAACTGACAGCAAAGGCTGGTGAGAACATCTATTTCCCTACTCTGCTAACAAATGACTGAGCTTGAAATGGGACTGTATGCTTGTATCTTGGCACCATCTTCCCACAAGGCAATTTGGTACAATGCATCTGAGGCTGAAAAATACTGGATGCACTAGGAATTTCTCCTTAAGAAGTTATGGGAAGTTTCGTGTAATCTCGAAAAACTAAATAGATGTACCAATCAAGTGGAAATCATGATCACTTCGTGCTATGAAATGAGGGGGAAATGGTATAAGCATTTATGATACTGGGTTTTTGTTTTAAATGGTGTGAAAATGTACAAAAAAAAGACAAGAAGGCAATATACATAATCCTGCTGCTGTGTTTGTGAAAAGATGCTAGATAGTTCTTTTTTTTTTTTAATCTTTTTCTCTACCTTTTTTTTAAGTAAGTAATCAAATAATAAAGTTGTAAAATTTGAAATGGACTTAGAGAAGTCAAGTTCTTTGAAACGCTGTGTGTGATTCAGGATATACAAGCCAAATTGTGCACACACCCCTGTGTGCATGCACTCAACAAAAAAAAAAAAAAACAAAAAAGAAAAAGTGTTGTGTGACTGAGAAACTTGTATGTTTGCTTCAGAAAGATCCTGGATCAAACTACCATTTGTTTCCACTCCTGTTTAAGAGCTGATACATTATCGGTTGGCTGTGTTTTGTTTTGAAACGGGAAGGAAGGAAGAAGCATGGCATTTAGTTACAGAATGCTTTCTATTGTCTTCCATGAGCAATCATAGTCTTTTCCTCAAGTTACTGCTGTTAGAGGTGCCCTGGGGCTCTTGCAAAGAGTGTGTAAGCTGAGTGTGCCTGTGTCTGAAATTACTTAAAGTGAGCTGCTGACTGTAAGCACTGCTTGAACCAGTTGCACCAGCCTTCCTGCTGCGCCCCTGGGGAACTGTGGTTGTAACATCTGGCCCGTAGAGCAGCGCTTCCAGCCCTGGTTATTAGCAATCCATGGGGACTCCGCGGGTCCTGCTGACCAGGGCTCTTGGTTGTTTTTGCTTTGCTGCAGTGTGGACAGAACTTCATTCACTCTTAGGAGCCCTCTGAGAGTGTCAAGTTGGGGAGTGGGCGTTTGTCTCGTTGCCTTTAGAAAATGTGGTTCTCTCCAACATGGAGAAGTGGTTTTCTTCAGTGGCCTTTCCTAGTTAGCATCGTCATATGCAGGCTTCTTTTCTTAATCCTTCATTGTGACGAAAATTGAATATAATCACTTATAAGATACACCTTCTTAGCTATTGTAAGTGGCATTTAAAATACATTTGTACTGCATTGTTTCTTAGTGTGTAATCACTGCAAAACTGTGTATTATTTGTCATTATCTCATACATATCACCTACATTGTCATTTATCCCACATTATTTTCTCTTGTGCTCCCCTACCTCCTTCCTCCTCCCAAATAATGCCCCTCCTACTTGAAAGTCATACACACCAAATCTCCTTATTTTGGCTGTTCTGAATAGTGTTTCAATAAACATATGTTTCGAGACTTCTCAATCGACCAAAGTGTACTCCTGGTCTTGGGTTGGGTCTTGGCTATTGCTGCTAATATGGAAACTCCACCTTAAGAACCTCTATCTGAACCGTTTCTGTCAGGTTGCCCATTAGACAGATTCCAGACCTCGGACCTAGTCCAATGTGCTTTTATTTCAGCTGTTCCTCGTTCTTTATTAGGTCATTTCGGCACACACTTGCATCTACAGCGAAGAAGTGGAGATTGATGGCTGCTTGTGCTCAGCTGCTCACTTTATCATTTTTATGCAGTCCAGGAACCTAGCACGGGGGTGGTGCCACCACAGTGGGTGGTTCTTCCCACTTCAGTAAACCTAATCAATGCAGTCTTTAACAGGCATGCCCAGAGTTCATCTCCTAGGTGACTCTAGAGTTCTAATCAGTTGACAGCTGACATTAAACGTAACCTGTTCTCCATTCTTTAGGCCAATTCATTTAGATTTTTAACAACATCACACCTCTGGTACCACCTTCTTTCCCTTTATCTACTCTTCTCACTGATAGCCCATCCGTTGCACTTCCCAAACACTTAGTTCTCTTGTCACACTTATTTCCTGTTCCATTGTCCACTGGTGTGGTTGTATTAACTTTTGTGTCTATAGATTCTTGACACAGTGACTAATGCGTTACTTATTTAAAAAAATTGTGTGAGGGGCCTGGAGAGATGACTTAGAGGTTAAGAAACTGGCTCCCCTTCCAGAGGTCCTGAGTTCAGTTCCCAGCAACCACATGGTGTCTCACAACCATCTATAATGAGATCTGGTGTCCTCTTTGTCATGCAGGAAAAACACTGTATGCATAATGAATAAATAAATAAATCTTTTTGAAAAATTGTGAGTATAAAATTTCTGTACATAATAAATAAATCTTAAAAATTGTGAGTATGAAATTTCAATCTATTCATCTATTTCAGCCATCTTTTCATTTCCAGCTGGAATCATTGGTCCCATAGAATCTTATTAGGTATGCCCAAAATAAGAAGTTCATCCTGTGTATTCTCAGACCCCCTAGAGTCTGTGTATATATACATGCACATTCATATAGACTTTAGTGTGTGCGCAAGTGTGTTCGTCCTGTGTATCATCAGACCACCTAGAGTCTGTGTATATATACATGCATTACATATAGATTTTAGTGTGTGCCACAGCAAGTGTATAGAGGTCAGAGAACAGCTATGAGTTAGTTCTATCATGTGGATTCTGGGGATCCGACTCAGGTGGTCAGACAGAAAATCTCTATCTTCAGACTATCACCAAATGTTATTCATGAGCTTCATTCCTGTCATTTTTTTAACCTATGAGCCAATTTTTGGTAACTAAGAAAAACTTGGTTTACGGAATATTTTGTTTGATATCCTCTGGTCATTAAGCTAAAGAAGAAAGCAGCAAACTGAAATATTCAGGTGCTATCAAAAGCTGTCCTGTGCAGTATGCATTGAGCATTAACCCCCCTCTTTTTTTACTGCTCTTACACATTTGAAGGCAATGAATGAGTGGGAACCGTTAGTGTTGGTAAGGCCTTCTCGATAGACCACACGTCTGATGGCCATAGTCCCAACAATAGCCTTGGAGGCGGTCCAGGATGTGCCTGTTTTCAATAACAATTCAATTCATGGCAAAATATGGTGAATACGTCATTGGAGAGGCATAGAGCCCCATAGGCCTCTCACCAATCCATGGTTGACTGTTGATGGGTCCAGTCTTGTGTAGGTCCATTGCAGGCAGCCACGCCTGCTGTGCCATGACTGCCTTGGCTGTGCCATGCCCAGAAGACAGCGTTTCACAGATATTCTACGTCTTCCAGCCTTACATTTTCTACCCGCTCTTCCACAATGATCCCTGAGTCTTAGAGATAGTGATGTGTGATATAAGTGTTCTCTTTGGGACTAAACATTCAACTGTTGCTTATTCTCAGCACCTTGAGCCTAGCTCAATGACTAGTTCAAAGCTCATCATCATACAGATGATTCTGGTTAAACTCAGTGGCTCTCAAAGCAAAATGGAGACCACAGTGTTTGAAAGGGAATTAGAGGGGTGGAGCTAAAGGTTGTGAGGGGCAGATTGGAGAGGTTGGGGGGGCTCAATAATCAGAATGTACCTTATGTATATGAAATTGCCAACAAATTCAATAAAGACCATAATGGTGCCCTGGTATGGCAGAAACCAAAAATCCACCTTTTCCAGTATGTTTCACTAACCAAGTGATTGTGTTGGTAGCTTAATGTTGCTGAGTCCTGTTATTATTTTTTTCCCTATCTGTGACTTGTCATCTTAGCAGAATTAAAGAGTAAAAAGGATATACTTATGTTCATAAAGTACCCAGAATAGGACAAACTGGGACTTCCAGTTAATAGATTGTAAGTTGTCCAACATATGCTTTAGTCTTAAGAACAACTGTTACATTTTGAAAATTGGTCATCCCAGCTGGGCGTTGGTAGCGCATGCCTTTAATCCCAGCACTCGGGAGGCAGAGGCAGGAGGATCTCTGAGTTTGAGGCTAGCCTGATCGACAGAGTGAGTTCCAGGACAGCCTCCAAAACAATACAGAGAAACCCTGTCTCGAAAAACCAAAAAGAAAAGAAAGAAAAGAAAATAGGTCATCCCAACGTTCACATATAGAAAACAGATTAGGATCAGAGTGGAGTTATTAGGTCATTAAGGTCCTTAGATGCTCCAAAGGGCCCTAAACGCCCCTTCTACCATGTGAGAACACAGCTATAAGTCTTCATTTTCTGAAGCAGCAGGAGCCTTAATATGATTAACCTCTCCAGAGGCAATAAATTTTTATTTATGTTTTCCCATGTAAGATACTTTATAACAACTCAAGAAGATGAATTCAGCAGCCAACAAAAAAGTTGCTTGTCAGTTTAAACTAGAAAGAAATAAAACCACAGTTATATTTTCCTATTTCACAGAATTCAACAGGGAACTAGAAAAGATACTTAACTAGTTTCTAAAGTATTTTGGTGCAGAGTTCTTTTTTTCTTTCCCAAATAACAACAAAATGATTAATTTCACCTGGAGAAATTTAAAAGAAAAATGTGTCAGTGTTTTCTACCTGTGCCCTCAGGTTTATGAATGGTTCGGTCTGTATGTATGTCTTCACAACAGAATATGGCGGCGTATTTTTACTAGCTTATTGCTTTCTAACTTTAGTTTACACACTCATTCCCCGTGGAAGTCAGGGTTCCAAAGCTAAGGCAGTAATAACAACAGCAACTTCAGATATTTATAAATATTTAAAGACTACTGTGGCACATCCTAACTCTGCTGGTCAGCTTAGCACAAACCTAGACATCTGGGGAGAGGAACTTCCTCGGTGATGGAGTGTGGCCTACAAGCATGAAGTAAACCCTTTTCTCCCCAAATTACTTTTGCTGTTGGTGTTTACCACAGTAACACAAGAGTAACTAAAACCTCAACCCGTTGTGCAGTTTGATTCATTTATTTGTATGTTTGTTTGGGAGGAAGGGAGGCATAGGAAACTTGGAACAACTTTCAGGAGTGGATTTTCTCTTTCTTCCATGTGGATCCCAGGGATCTCAGGTTGTCAGGCTGAGGCATCTTGCCATCCCTCATCACCCTATTTCAGAAATTATCACTTCATAATCTGTAACCCACCTACTACCCACTTCTTTGTTAACTTGAAGTATTTACTTTCATACATTGCACCTTTTAGGATTTCAGTGCTACTTCTAAAGGACACATTTTTAAGCTAGTCAAACACTAGCATAGAAATGTGAATAGTAATTCCTTACTCTTAGCAAATGTGGCGAGACCCTTTCTCAAAACATCGAACAACAGAAAGACCCAAATAAGGACTGGCTGGGCCTGTAGCCCAGTGGCAATATTGCTTATGTAGCATGCTCAGAACCCTGAATTCACTACCAGCACCCCCTAAATCTGATTAAATTCCACAAATTTCAGTTGGCTGACATGTGTTTCCTTATGAAAGAACACCTGACCCTGAAGCCGGAGCCAAGGAAAAACCATGCACTGACCAAGCTCAGGACTTAAAATACCACCAGTCCCTGAGCCTGCCCCAAGACCAGGCCACAAAATCTCACCAATCCCTAAGTATGAAATCCAACTAATCCCTGAGCACGAAATCCCACCAATCTCTAAACTTGCCCCGAGATCGTACCAATCCCCATCCTGAAAATCTTCACCCTGCAAAGCTCTGCCAGAAAGAAACCAAAACTAAGCCCTGTATCCTGTTGAGCTTGCTGCTGCTGCTTATCACCTAGCAGAGGCAGCCACTCCCCGTAAATCTCTTGTGTGAGTTTGTTAGGCAGTGTCGTTTTGTGGTATTCCTTGGCTTCTGAATGCCAAGATACCTTTCCATCTGAGCTGTAGTGCTTAAAAGCCCCCCTAGTGCTGGGATTAAAAGCCCGCTCCACCACAGCCATCTTAAATTCCTTATATGCATATAGTTTAGGAATTGTCTGTGTTAGTATGTTTCCATGTAACTTTTCCAAATATCTGTAGTGTTAATTATCCCTCCTCATTTGCCTGGAGTTGTTGGCCAGGAAGGTAACCATATACCACCACACACGCCCCCCCACCAACATCATAGACTATTGCCTATGCTCTTGGTTACCCTCCAGAACTTATTGGTTATATTCTATTGCTACAGATACTACTACATCCTTGAGTCATAAACGGAGAAATGAATCTGGTACTCACTCTCCTAATAGCTACCTTTCAAAGTGCTAGATGGGCCGTGCACACGGCCAGAGGAGAAAAGTAATCATTAGTCTTATTCCACCATGAACACTGCCAGCTGTGAAAATGTCTGGCCCTGCAAGACAGGTCCACTGATGTAATAGTGACACAACCATCATAGGAGTAATTAACAACCCCACATTGCGACCGGACTTAATGCCTACTCCACAAGATAAAACCATACCTGGTATGTTACCTGGGCCACAAACTTGTGGATTTCTAGGCCCTAGAGGCAAAGCTGATATTACTTTGTTTAACAAACATATTATTAATTGTCTCTCAGCCCCCATCAGAGAAGCTTCTTGCAGTAAGTAGGTGGCAGCTAACAGAGACAGCAGGTCAAGGAGTGCTCGGCTCATCATAAATGGGACATCTATGTTACACACACACCCCTCCTAATCCTCAAATGGTATTTTCAGCAACCTGCATCCATGTTCCTGGACCGTGTTTATTTGTATTTGGCTGCAGAGTGAAATATCTCATACTCCTTTTGTTATAATAGAGTTCAAACACACTGAGATAATCTGTTCAGTGCTCAAAGAGATTGTTAGCTGAGATTCCTACGTACAGCTAATCTGCCTTGTGAAAATTAAAGATATTTTCGGATAAAAACAAATTGTATTGCTTACCGAGCCTTTTTATAAGGCATTCTAAAACAACATCCTTCAGGTTGAAAGTCAGTAACCCAGAAAGTAATTCACCCCTATCTTCCACTAAAGAACTCTGGTGAAGATAATCATGTATTTATAAAATACAGCTAATTAAAAATGAACATCAGGAAAAGTACGGTATATTATATTCTTGTAGAAATGTCATGTATTTGCTGGTAACATAAAGGAACTGGGCAGGAGTAAAGTTCTCTGCACTAAGGAAAGTAATTGCTCCTGATACCCATATCCATAAGAACAAATGAAGACCTCGGAAATGAGAGAAACACAAGGATAATACAACAAAAAGTTTAAATGTAAACATCCTCTCCTCCCAACCAGCTTAAAAGATGTGCCATAAATGATTCTAAAATGTACTGTTTAATTTGAACATTTATATCCTTATGAAAGACACATCTGTGTTGAAGATTTGTGAACCAGTTGACCGGTGAGAACTTCATAACTGGAGAACTGAAGTGTTACAGATAATTATCAGATAGCTCCTGAGACCTGTGGCAGGGTTTTCCCTGCTTCCTGTGATCTGCCCACTGATATGCCCACCATTGTTTGATAAATGCATTGATGACATACGTTCTGACACTATAAAAGTTCCTGTATCCTCTTTCCCACTTGAACCATGACATTCAAGGTAACCAGAATCCATGTACCTAGACCATATAGCACGGTCACTCATATTTGCCTTAAACCACTGGTTATCAATTTTCCTAAGGCTTCAACTGTTTAATACAGTTCCTCGTGTTGTGTTGACACAACCACAAAATTTATTTTGTTGCTGCTTCATATCTATAATTTGTCTACTGTTAATGAATCACAATGTAAACATCTGATATGCAGTTTATCTGATACGTGACCCCCTGAAAAGTTTATTTTACACCCCCACACACACACCAAGGCCTCATGACCCCACAGGTTGAAAACTGCTGCTATAAACTTTTACTTTTGAGGAAAAGCTGTGTTTTGCAGTCAATGTGTTTAACATATATAATGATAATGAAACAAAACAAAAAAATAGAGTGATATGAGTGATGTTTGAGCTATTTTATCGATTGGTTGGCTTTTTAAACAGCCCAGGACCACCTGCCTAGAGGGCTGGGCTCTCCAACATCAGTCATTAACCACAGACTGGCGGCCTTCAGGAATCCGATAGAGGCATTTTCTCAATTGAGATTTCCTCTTCCCAAATGACCTTATCTTGTGTCAAGTTGACAAAATAGTAGCCAGCACAAGAGCAACACAGTTAAGGAGTGATGGGGGACAGCGATATGGGGAGGAATGGAAAAATGAATGAAACAACAGAAGCCCAAGTATAGCAACAATATCTAATTATCATGTCAAACCACTAATCAAAAGGTCTATGTCATCGAGCTGAACTGGGCGGGGGGAGTAAGATTGAACTAAGTACAGCATTATTCTTACTGGAGAACTGGAAACTCTCCCCAGACTTGAATAAGGCAGCCTGAGGTTGGGGAGCAGGGACTCTCCAAAAGTATCTTTTCCAGATAAGTAAATTTTTAATAAAGCAGCATTAGAAAGATACACATTGGAGAATCAAAAGTAGGAACACCAGGAAAGCACCAAGAACCGATGTCTTGTCCATTCAGGCCTTCATTGAGGTGTGCAGGACAACTGCATTTGGTCCAGGGTTATGTGAGCTTCAGGCCAAAATTACTTTCTTGGGACAACTGAGGAAGAAATAATTAACTCATTCTAGTACTGTAAACTTCAGCTTTGTGGTCACAGTGTGGTTCTCAACTCAGGATGGATGCTTGAGATAAAAGAGTTAGCCAGGACCTGGGGAGATGATTCAGCCATTAAAGTGCACAAGATGAGGATGAGAAGTGGTATTCCCACAAACCTATATAATGCGCAGTGGGCATGGTAGCCTGTAACTCCAGCCTGGGAAGGCAGAAAAAGAGGGTCCCTGGAGCAAGCTGCCTAGTAAAACTAGTCACGTCAATGAGCTCTGGGTGGATGAGCCATGGGGATGATTCTGTACTTCAGGCACTCTCTATGCACATGCCTTCAGACACATGTAAACACACACACACACAGAGAGAGAGAGAGAGAGAGAGAGAGAGAGAGAGAGAGAGAGAGAGAGAGAGAGAGAGAGAGAGAGAGAGAGAGAGGATAGCTAACTACCTACATACATACCAGCACTTTACCTTTTAGATACTGAAGTTTTGGACCTGAAAGAATAGGTAATTATATTTTCAGTCATTTGCTTACCTTTTGACTTTAAAGCCAGGTTAAAGTCCCTGCTCTTGGTCCATTTTTATCATAATCACAAACTGTTGCCATCTGGTTATCTGTTTTCTAATTGACAACCAAATGCTAAGTTACAGGCTTAGCATTTGGAAGTTTTAGGTTGATCCTTTGGAAATCTGCCTCACATTCCAATTCTCTAACTTCTTACCTAGCTCAGCCTTATGGTTTATACATGAAAAGTCCCTTATGGGCTAGTGTTTTGAGTTCTTGCTCTGGTGTGTGGGTTGATTGAAGACTGTGGGACCTGACTTAAGGAGGTAGGGCCTGGCTGGTGGAAGAAACCCTTGGAATACCTACCTTTGCTTCTAGACTGCTCTATATCTCATAGAACGTTATGAACACACTTCCACAGATGGAGAGAGTCCTCTGCCCTGCCTTCGCCACCTAGACCCATAAACAAAAATGAACCTTTCTTCTCTTAGTTGTTTCTGTAAATATATTTGTACCCAATAAGAAAGCATAAAAATACATGGGAAAACTGACAGAAATGAAAGGACAAATATTCAATAACAGACAAAATGAAATAAAAATTAAAAATTATAAATCAACAATATCTAATTGGTTTTACAGAGCATTATACAGAATAAGGACAGAATGTACACTCTCGAGTACACAAAGATCTCAGACAATAAAATAAAGCTTAATAAATTTAAATTACGAAGCAAAGAAATGCCTAAAACATTAAAGGAATAGAAGTAGTATAAGAACACACAGAAGAATTAGGAATCATTAGCAGCAGAAGGAAAAGGTTTTAACTTATTTAACACACTCCTAAACAGCCATTAGGTCAGAGAAGAAATCTAATGGGAACTGTGGTAGGGTGAATGAGAAATGTCCCTTGATTCCTGGTTGGTAGCCCTGTTTGGTGGGGGAAGGGGCAGATGGTGGAACACTGGATGCTTTCTCCCTAAGATCAAGCAAACGATAAAGGTGTTTGATCACATCATTTCCATTCAGTGCAACACTGAATACTAATTGCAAGAGCAATTCTGTAAGAAAAAGAAATAAAAAGCATCTACGTTGCAAATTAAGTAAAACAATTTTCATTCCTATACAACATGATTTCATATGGGGAAAATCCTACAGAGAGCCCCAAACAGCAGTTAGAACAAATAAATCCACTGAGGTGGTAAGAGTTAGCATCTATTTACAAACACCAATGCTACCATATCTCCAATGAATAATCCAAAATGAAATTATGAAAGTAATTCCATTTCAAATAAATTGCAGCATTCTTTTTAAAAGAACAAAAAAAAATCCACGCAGCATCTCAGAAAACCTGGAATGGGAAAAATAACCTTGAAATGGCAGGGAACATGATAGAAATGATAGAAAAAATTAATTTGTCACATGTCAACATATATGTATTTCAGATATTCATATACTTCAAAATGTTCTAAAGCTGCAGAAATAAAAAAAATCATGGCAATATCATGAATGACCTTCAACAGGGATGTCAAGACCACTCCAAAATCTCCTCAATAAATGGTGTTGAAAAAAATGAATTCAAAGTTGTTTTTTTAAAGATTTATTTATTATGTATACAGCATTCTCCTTGCATATATGCCTGCAGGTCAGACAGGGTACCAGATCTCATTATAGATGGTTGTGAGCCACCATGTGGTTGCTGGGAATTGAACTCAGGACCTCTAGAAGAGCAGTCAGTGCTCTTAACCTCTGAGCCATCTCTCCAGCCCTCAAAGTTTTTTTTTAAGTAAACAGTAATATCACTCTGTAACAGGGCACAACACCTCTTCCGGAAACTGTAGGCTATCAAACAGGAAGCCTGGTACCAGGTATGGGCAACATCTTTCCATACACCTTCTCCCCACCAAACATGTGGGCATGTATGTGGAGATTTTTCTTTATTTCTGTCTAATGTGGGGGGGGCACATCCTACCGTGGGTACTGCTACTCCTGGGCAGCTGGGCCTGGCCTGTATAAAAAATGTAGTTGAGCCAGCTCTCCCACACCCATGGTGAAGGGTAGGGCCATCTCTCATGAGAGTAGGGAGTGGGGCTTGCGTTCCTGCTGCAGTATCTAGTGAGGGCTACAGCCAGAGCCAATAAAAGGCAAGGACAGCCCAACATGGCCCTCAGACTTCAACATTCATGGTTCCTGTGACCCACTGTGGTAACACAGGCCATGGACATCAACACAGACCCCAGCTGCAGGAGGATGACACACCCAGACATGGCCCTTGGCAACAACTCAGACCCTGATGTCAGCATGGTCCCGGTGTCAGTACAGGTCACCCAGATCAGTATGGCCCCAGCAGCAGCATGGCCTTTGAACACCAACATGATCTCAGGTGGCTCACCAGACCCCTGGCATCGGCATGGCCTTTGATGGTATCAGGAGTCACAGACATCAACACAGACCCTGGCTGTGGAAAGGTCACAGACCCACAACACCATGACCCTATGTGGCAGTGCAGACCACTCAGATTGGCATGGCTCTGGAGGTGGCCAATCCTTAGATACCAACACGGCTACAGGTTATAGCCTAGACCCTGGGCATCCATGTGGCCCTTGGTGGCAACATGGGCCATGGACATCAACACGGACCCTGGCTGTTGTAGGTCCATGGACCCAGGCATGGCTCTCAGCTGCAGCCCAGGTCTGGATGTCACCACGGCACCTGTAGCAGTGCAGACCACTCACATCTGTATGGCTCCAGCTGCAGCATGACCCTCAGATATCATTGGCCCGAGGCAATTGCCCAGACACCAGGTATTTGCACAGCCTTTGGTGGTAACAGGAGCCAGATGCATCAACCCAGACAGACCCTGGCTACAATAGGGCCATGGACGGAGACGCAGCCCTTGGCAGCAGCTCAGGTTCTGATGTCATCAAAGCCCTTGGTGGCAACACAGGACACTCATATCAGCTTGGTCCTTGGACACCAACATCCTTGTGACCTTTGGTGGGCCATGGATGTCAACACAGACCCTGGATGCAGTAGGACCAGGGACCTAGACATGGCCCTTGGATGGAGCCCACGACCAGGCAGCATCCTGACTCTGGGTGGCAAGGAGGCCACTCACATCAGTCTGTTCCTTACCATCCTCACTTCAGTTCCTCCTCTCTCCACAGCACATGAACCTCTCTGTTTCTTCCTTTCCCATTTCTCCACCATGAGTTTGCTCATCATAATGGCAGCTACCACTCAGTGTCACAAGGTGCTGGTCAGGACCTATAAATGCCCTTAGCCAGCCCGGACTGTGAGGACCCAGGCTGGCCCATCGGAATCATTCCCCTGCCTGAGCAGGGTGGCACCAGGAGGGCCCCTACAATCAGATCTTACAGAGGCATTTTCCCAATTGAGATTCTCATCTCTCAGATGACTATAGATTGTGTCAACTTGACATTGAACTAGCCAGTACAGGTGGAAAGGTTGTGAGAGCCAAAATGCCAGAAAATCTGCTGTGAAGCAATCTCTCTTAAATAAAACCAAGACAGAACAATGGCAGCATCAACAGACATGTTCATGTGGGAGGAAGAAAATCTGTGGAGGGGTCCCAGTCCCAGCCCTACACAAAGAACTATAGGCAACTAATGACTGCTGAGGGAGGAAGATCTAGCCTCTCGTGGGGGTGAGCCTCCTTATTGGTTGTCCAGTACAGAGTGGTGAGCCCTGAAAGCATATATCCACAAACAACAAAAATGGACTCAACAGGCTGTATTTATGTATATGTGTGCACACACGTATTTATACGCATATAAATTGTTACGGTTATGTAACTGTAACAATAAGAGGAAAGGAGGCTATGGACTTGAGAATGGGGGAAATGTGGAGAGATTGGAGGGAGGGCACCTAGGAGGGGCTGGAGAGAGAAAAAGGAGGAGAGAAAGAAATGCAATCCTATTCCTTTTCCTTTTTTCTATTTCAATTAAAAACACTTTAAAAGGGGGGATGGTATAATAGGCTGGAGAAATGCCTCTGTAGTTAAGAGCTTTATTCCCAGCATGCATGTCAGGTGGCTCACAGCCTCCTGTAACTCTACTTCCAGGGATGCAACACCCCCTTATGACCTCTACAGACACCTGCCCAATACGGTATACACTCACACAGACACATAAATAAGATACATACTTTTTGAATTTGAAAAGATGGCATGATGGTTAATCTTGGTTTGATTTTTAAGAAATTCTAGGATGTTAGTGGTCTTAGGATTTCTATCGATGTGAAGAAATGCCATGACCATAGAGCAAGTTAAGGGGGAAAGGGCTTATTCAGGTTACACTTCCACGTTAGTGTTTACTTCTGAAGGAAGTCAGGACAGGAACTCAAACAGGGCAGCAACTTGCAGGCAGAAGCTGATGCAAAGGCCATGGAGGTGTGCTGCTTACTGGCTTGCTTCCCCTGGCTAGTTTAGCATTCTTTCTTATAGATCCCAGGACCACCAGCCCAGAGATGGCACCACCCACAAGGGGCTAGGTTCTCTCCTATTTGATCACCAATTAAGAAAATGCCCTGTAGGCTTGCCTTACAGATATCATGGAGGCATTTCTACAAATGAAGCTCATTCCTCTCTGATGACACTAACTTGTGCTGAGTTGACACACATAGTCAGCCAGTACATTAGTAAATCACAGTTCTGGGTGTAACTGTGAAGGTCTTTATAGATACAACTATATCAAGAGGGCTTTGGACTAATCAATAGATTGATTCATCGATGGATTCATAATACTGTGGCATTATTTGGAAGAAGAAGAAAAAATCTACATTATTTCACTTCAATGAAGTAACTGAAGTATTATAGCCAGATTTGCAGAGAATACTCTGGAGAAAGTGTGTTAGTTACATTTCTCATTGATGTGACCAAATACCTGACAAGAAACTGCTTAAGGGAAGATTCATTTTTCCTCATGGCTTGAGAATACAGCCCATGGAGGTGGGGAAGGTCTGTCAGCGGGAGGATGAGGCTGCTTCCACCTGGGCGGAGCTGGGACAGAAGGAGCTGGATTTTGATGCTCAGATAACCGTTCCTCTTCTTATACAAACGAGAAACCCAGCCCAGGGGACAATGCAGGCCACATTCAGGGATGTCTCCTCCTCTCCGTTAATCTTTCTGGAAATATCATCACATACACACCAAAAATTTTGTCTAGTCATCCTTTAACCCAGTTAAGATGATAACCTAAATTAACCATCACAAGTTTAAAGAATAACACACAGCAATGTACAGTCAGTTTACAATAGTTAGCTCTGCTAAATTGAATATGGTTAAGATGGTATTCTTGGGGGCTGGAGACACTGTTCAGAGACAGAGCCCTTGCCTAACCTGTATAAGACATAAGACTCAAGCCCCAGCACTGTAAAGAGAAGAAATTTGTGCTGTGTGGGTTCTGTCATAACCTAAGTCATATTTTCTACAAAATAATTAGGAAATGCCCTTCTTTTCAAAAGCATATGGTGTGTGTTAAGCTCCACAGATTTAAAAGTAATTATATTTGAGACTTTAACCTCTAAACACAATACAAACTAAAATTTAAAAATGAAAAAGGAAATTGTGGGTGAACCTTCTGGTTTGAAATTTTACTAACCCCACCAGGAGAAATGCACACATACAGACTCAAAGTTAAGCCAGTAGGGAAATTCACCGAAGCCTATTTCAGAGCTGATCTTGAGCTAAAATTAGTCCCTCCAGTGCTAACAGAAGCTGCCATTCCCACTTCTATAACTGATGCTCTTTCAAATTCTTTTTCATGTTGCAGGACAGTCAGATCCTACCTGGCAGTTTCTGACAGGTAAAGACTAGACCCCATGCTGGCATCTGTATTAGCTGTGATAAATTACTCTGACAAAAGCAACTTGGGCCACATGGGTGTTTGGGGCTCACATGTCCTAGGGGATAGAGTTCATCTCGGAAGCCACTGTTGAAGGCAGGCATAGTGGTAAGAGCAGGAAGAGGCATAGTGGTAAGAGCAGGAAGCTGACTGGTCACATTTTATCCCCACTCAGGAAATGTCCCGCGCTACCGTCTCGCCAGCAAGAACGACGCGGCACACTTAGGATCCTTCTGCAGAACAGCTTTAATGTGTCTTGAGAGGGAGAGCATAAGCTTACAGAGCAGAGACCCAGGGAGCGAAAAGCCCAACCCTTATATAGCTCAGCAGTCCCCGCCTCGGACGTGTCATCTCCTGACTGGCTCCTGCTTGTCAGCCCATATGACGTCACGGGAGAGGCAGAGAGTAAGGGATGGAAAAGTAGCAGGCACATGCGCACCAAGGTTGTTTACTCCAACCGACAACGGATGTCAGCGCCATCTTGTAACAGAGAATGTGGGGGCGGCTCCCCACAAGGAAACAAAGTGAACAGGACACAGGGACAGACTGTAAAGACTCATGACCCACACCCAGTGACTCACTTCTTCTTGTTAGGCTCCACGCCTAAAGATTCGACAATCTTCCCAAACAACACCATCAACCAAGTGTTCAACACCGAAGCCTACGCAGGACAGCTGTTATATCAGACAACCCACCCCTACTGTAGGTACCAATATCTGTAAGAAGTTTAACAAATTCGTCTAAGGTCTCAATGCACCTGACCTCATCTGATCTCAAACGCTAATCAGGGTCAGACCTAGATCGTGCCCGCTCTGAAAATATTTTCCAGATATGTAACATAGTTATTATAAAGTGGTCAAAATGCCTGACAAATGTCCTGATAATTGCCATGTATACATAATTCACTTCTAGGTTTGCTATATAATCAATGAAGTAAGTTAAGATTGCAAATTATTACTTGTACAAATATGGACTTTTGAACCTAACGATATTTCATCCAATCACATATTAACAACCTCGAATTTATCTACTAGTTTTAGTAAGAGCACTTGAAACAGATTTCTGGGATCAATTTAACTTCATCAGTAATAAAACTCCAAATGCTTGCATGAGTGGATAGAGTAAAAATCCTTTCCAAATTCACCATCTAGAACAGCAAATGATGAGGCCTAAGACAACAGACACGACACACCCTACTTACTTTAAAATAAACTATCCATTACATGAGTAAAAATTGAAATTCCCACCAAAATATTTCTTAATCTTTACTTTATGTATATGGGTATTGTTGTATTTTCAAAATGGCCCCCATACGTCCATCTGGAGTGACACTATTAGGAGGTATGGCCTTGTTGGAGCAGGTGTGGCTTAGTTGGAAGAAGTGTGTCACTTTGGGGGTAGGCTTTGAGGTCTCAGAAGCTCAAGCTTGAGACAGGCCTAGAAGCTGTCTCTCCCTACTGCCCACAGACCCAGATGAAGAACTCTCAGCTCCTTCTCCAGAACCATATCTGCCTGCACACCACCATGTTTCCCACCATGACAGTAATGGAATTAACCTCCAACTGTAAGCCAGACCCAATTAAATGTTTTCCTTTATAAGAGTTTCTTTGGTCATGGTTGTCTCTTCACAGCAATAAAGCTCTAAGATAGGTGTTTTGCCTGCATGTATGACTGTGCACCTCATAATATGCCTGGTGCCCTCAATGGCCAGAAGAGGGCATTGGGAACCCTGGAACTGAAGTTAGAGACTGTTGTCAGTCACCATATGGTTGCCAGGAATCTAACCAGGATGCCTGGAAGAGCAGTGATGCTCTTAACTGCTGAGTCATCTCTCAGGCCCCAAAATATAAACATTTAAGTGACGGAAGTGCATATGGAAAAATAATTAAAATGGTAAACTGCAAACATGATAGTAAGCTATGATGAAGATCAATTCAGTGAAACACACTAATGTCCTCAGGCAGGATTCTGCTACTTTCTTTGCAAGTACAGTGACTGAAAGTAAGAAAAGTGGATTTAACCAGTGCCTATTTCTCAGGTGTTGGGTGGTGCCTGCTTTCTTAGATTTCTATCATACACCATTTTAGAAGGTGTTATGACAGGGAAGCAGGCCTGTCCCTGAACCCTAGACTTGGGTATCCTTGGCCCTGTGACTCAGCATTAATGACTCCTAAAAGCCTATGTAAAAGCCCGACCCTCTGCTCAGCCCATTGTCTCTCTTCTGCCTCAGAGGCAGCTGTCATTCTGTGTGTCTCTTCAGTAAATTTCTTGTGTCAAATTTGTTGTGTGGGGTCATTTTCTGGTATCCCTTGGCTCCAAACTGCCAAGATGCTGGAAAATCCCTTTCAATTACATTTCTAGTACTGTTGCCAGATATCATGGGTTAGGAAGGCATGTGTAGGCTTGCTTCACAACGATGATCCTTGGACGTTATGGTTGTTAGTCTGAAACATGTGAGTCAGAGAGAGAATGACATAGCTCAGCTCCAATTTTGCACCAGTATCTAGAATATTTTTGATGATACTGTGAGACATGGAACTTAAAAGCCGATCGAGGATGAGTAACTGGACAGGAAGAGATGAAAAACACTGAGGGGAAACACCAGGAAAGGCAAGACCTTACAGCTGTGCTCACTGCTGCCACCTTCCCAGGACACTCTGGACTCCTCTCTGTACCTTCCTCAAAAACACCTCTCCAGGGAACATTCCTCCACTGCTGGTGGGAGTGTAAACTTGCACGGACATTTTGGAAATCAATATGGTGGTTTCTAAGGAAAATGGGAATCAGTCTTCTTCAAGACCCAGTGATACCATTCTTGGGCATTTATCCAAAGGATGTTCAATCATACCACAAGGACATTTGCTCAACAATGTTCATGCAGCATTATTTGTGATACCCAGTACCTGGCAACAACCTAGATGTCCCTCAACTGAAGAATGGATAAGTAAAATGTGGTACATTTACACAATGGAGTACTACTCATCTGTAAAAAAAAAAAAAAAAAAAAAAAAAAGATGACATCATGAAATTTTCAGGCAAATGGATGGAACTAGAAAAACTATCCTGAATGAGGTAACCCAGACTCAGAAAGACAAACAAGGTGTGTATTTACTTATAAGTGGTATTAGATGTAAAGCAAAGGATAGCAGACTAAAATCCACAGATCCAGAGAAGCTAGGTAACAAGGAGGACCCTAAGACGGACACATGGATTACCCTAGGAAGGACAATTAGATGAGATCTACAGGGCAAACTGGAGGCAGGGGGTGGCCAAGGGGAGGGGAGGGGATGAGATGGCTGAGGTGGGGAGGGATGCAGTGGAAGAGCAAGGAAAGAGATATCTTCATAGAGAGAGCCACTGTGGGCTTAGGAGAAACCTGGTGCTAGGGTAACTCCCAAGAATCCACAAGGAAGACCTCAGCTAAGACTCCTAGCAATAGTAGAGAGGATGCTTCAACTGGCCTACCCCTGTAACAAGACTGATGAATACCCCAACTATCATCATAGAGCCCTCATCCAGTGATTGATGGAACCAGACGCACAGATCCACAACCAAGACGAAGGCCAAGCTCCAGGAATCCAGTCTAAGGGAGGAGGAGGGAATACATGAGCAAGGGAGGTCAAGATCATGATGGAGAAATCTACAGAGACAGCTGAACTAAGCTCCTGAAAACTCATAAACTCTAGACCTGCAACTGTGGAGACTCCAGAGGACTGAACAAGGCCCTCCATATGTGAAAGACAGTGGTGAAGCTTGGACTAGCTGAGGGGCCCCTGACAGTAGCACCATGATACAAACCTGATACATGAGCTAGCCTGTTGGAGACCACTCCCCATGGTGGGATTCCATGCTCAGTTTTAATGCATGGGAGTGGGGCCTGGCCCTGTCCCAACCTATTGTGCCAGACTATGTTGACTCCTCATAGGAGCCCTTACCCATGAGGAGGAGTAGACTGGGAGTGGGCAAGGGAGGAGGTGAGGAGGTTGGGAGGAGGTGGAGGGTGGGTAGGGGGAGAACTGTGGTCGTAATGTAAAATGAAATCAAAATTTAAAAAATATGAAAAAAATACCTCTCCACTGCTCTTGCCCCAGGAGCCCCAGGCATTGCATGTGAGTCACTGTCTATCATTAATACAGACATCCTTTCGTAACTGTTCAACAGTGTGAAGAAACAATCATAGCTTAGAGTTATCAGAATCATGAGATTGCTTAGTCACTAACTGTGGCATATTCCTCCAAAATATAGCATTCCCTCCAACTTGAAACATTTCCTCCAGGAGGGAAAGAGGGGTTCATGAGCCTCTGGTGATAAACAGAAGGTAAACAAAAGGTCACATGTCCAAAACAACAAGAACCTGAAAGATTCTTGAGAACATTACTGCAATTGTTACTTCTTTGGTCTGTCATAGACTCCCTTTCTGGGTGAATACTGTGTGTGTGTGTGTGTGTGTGTGTGTGTGTGTGTGTGTCCCTCTGTGTGTGTGTGTCCCTCTGTGTGTGTGTGTCCCTGTGTGTGTGTTGCAACACCCTGGGAAAAGTCTGTCACACAACACTAATGCTCAGTAATAATTTTTTAAAACTAGTGTTTTTATTAGTTCTTTGAGAATTTCATGCAATTTTTGAGATTATAATATAATTACGATATTTCCCTCTTCCCTCTCCTCCCTTCAAATCCTATCTGTAGGGAAAAGGGGCCAGTCAAAGAAACACACCCTGAGCAGAGCCAAAGAAACACACTTTGGCCCTGCAACCAGAACCAAAGTAATGTACCCTGACCCTGAAACCAGTGCCAAAGGAACACACTTTTCCCTGGAATCTGAGTCAGTGAAAGAAATGCACCCTGGCCCTAAAATTAGAGGCAAAAGGCTAAAAAGGACCAGAGAAAGAAACACACTTTGACCCTGAAACCAGAGCCAAATCTGACCCTAATCCTGTGCAGAAAACTAACCAATCCTCGAGCAGAGCTCTAGCCAATCTGAGCTCAGCACTAAAATCTGACCAATCCCCACCCTGGAAGCCCTATATAAACCCTGTGTCTGTTCAGCTTGTGTCTGTTCGGTACCAGGCTGTCCTCTGCCACTCTGGTAGAGGGCAGCCACTCTCCTGGATCCTTCCCTTCCAATAAATCCCTTCAACGAGCTTTGGGTGAAGATCTTCTTTTGCAGCGGTGACGGAGCAGAGGTAACCCTGGACAGAACAGAGTAGAGCCAGCAGGGCTGTAACATTTGCCCGGGAAATCTTCCTTTGGCAGAGCGGAGTTGTTATACTCAGCTCCTCGCTCTCAGCTCTCAGCTGAACTGTAGCAACTTTGCCCAAGAAACCTCCTGCTGAGCAAAACTGCTATACCAGGCGAACATGCCCAGCGGGAGCAGAGCTGATACACCGGAGAAGCCTTTCCCTGAGGCTGGGCTGTAAGCAGCTAAGTTTACTGCAACCTGTGATAGTCGTTGGCTCCTGAGCTCCAGGATACCTTTCCACCTGAGCTGTGTAAACTCAATATTCTGTGACTCCAGAGTGCCAGAATACCTGACCCACTCCTGTTACATCCCCATCCAGCCCGAAATGCTTACACTACCATACATTCTTCTGTGCTTTCCTTCAAACCCATGGCATCTTTTTTCATTAATTGTTATGACATAAATATATGTATATATATATATGTATTGCTAAATATAACCTTCTCAGTCCATAGAATGTTATTTGTATGTATGTTTTCACGACTGACTGTTTGACACTGGATAGCCAGTTTTCTGTTGAGAATTCTGTTTCAACCTGTACCACATTTTTAAATGGGATTATTTGGTATTTTGTTGTCTAGTTTCTTGAGTTATTTATACATTGTGGATATCAATCCTCTGTCCAATGTGGGGTTGGTGAAGATCTTTTCCCATCCTGTAGTCTGCTGTTTTGTCCTATTGAACATGTCCTTTGCCTTACAGAAGCTTTTCTGTTTCAGGAGGTCCCATTTATTAATTGTCTATCTCAGTGTCTGTGGTATTGGTGTACTATTTAGGAAGTAGTCTCCTGTGCCAATGTGTTCAAGGCTATTTCTCGCTTTCTCTTCTATCAGTTAGATTTATGTTGAGGTCTTTGATCCACTTCGATTTGAGTTTTGTGCAGGGTGATAGATATGGATCTATTTGCATTCTCCTACATGCTGCCATCCAGTTATGCCAGCACCATTTGTTGAAGATGCTTTCTTTATTTCATTGTACAATTTTGGCTTCTTTGTTAAAAATCAGGTGTTCATATATGTGTGGGTTTATGTCAGGGTCTTGGATTTAATTCCATTGATCCACATGTCTGTTTTTATGCCAATACCAAACTGTTTATATTACAATGGTAGATTGATTTTAGTAAGATTGCAATTTTTATTGTGTTAATCTTACTGATCCATGAACATGGGAGGGAGATCTTTCCATTTTCTGTTCTCTCCCCATATTTCCTTCTTCAAAGGCTTAAAATTCTTTTCATATAGGTCCTTCACTTGTTTGGTTAGAGTTACCCCAGGATATTTTATATTATTTGTGACTATTGTAAAGGGTGTTGTTTCTCTGATTTCTTTCTTAGCCCATTTATCATTTGTGTATAGGAAGGCTACTGATTTTTTTGAGTTAATCTTTTTTCAGTCACATTACTGGATGTGTTTATCAGCTGTAGGATTTCCCTGGTTGAATTTTTTGGGGTCACTTATGTATACTGTTGTATCATCTGCAAATAGTGAAAGTTTGACCTCTTCCTTTCCAGTTTGTATCCCCTTGATCTCCTCTTGTTACCTTAATGCTCTAGCTAGAACTTCAAGTACTGTATTTAACATATATGGAGAAAGTGGATAGCTTTGTCTTGTTCCTTATTTTCGTGAAATCGCTTTCAGTTTCTCCCCATTTAAGTTGATATAGGCTATTGGCTTACTGTATATTGCCTTTATTATGTTTAGGCATGTTCCTTGTCTCCCTGTTCTCCCCAGAACATTTATCATGAAGAGGTGTTGAACTTTGTCAAAGGTTTTTTAGCATCTAATGATGGATATGTAGCACATACCAAAATTAGATCAAGACCAGATAAACAATTTAAACAGACCTATAACCCCTAAGGAAATAGAAACAGTCATTAAAACTCTCACAACCAAAATAGCCCAGGGCTAGATAGTTTCAACACAGAATTCTATTAGAATTTCAAAGCTCAGTTAATACCAATACTCCTCAAATTGCTCCACACAATAGAAACAGAAGGAATATTGCCAAATTCTTTTCATGAGGCCACAGTTACCCTGATACTCAAACCAAACAAAGATGTAACAAAGAAAGTGAATTACAAACTAATCTCCTTCATGAACTTTGATGTAAAAATACTCAACAAAACACTGGCAAACTGAATCCAAGAATACATCACAAAAATCATCCACCATGATAAAGTAGGCTTCATCCCACAGATGCAGGAATGGTTCAACAAATGAAAAATTGTCAGTGAAATCCACCATATAAACAAACTGAAAGAAAAAAAAACACATGATCATCTCATTAGATGCTGAAAAAGCCTTTGAATTCCATTTTTAAATCATGGGTTTTTATTTGTCATATCCATCAGCCTTGTACTTACATTTCCTTGGGTATTACTCAAGTATATAATCTCTTTAACTTCATGAAACTATTTCTTTAAACTCCATGAATTCTTTGATGGAGTTTATGATTATCCCTTTAAAATCTGACTATAGGATTTTATCTAGGTAATTCTCATTGGCAACCTTTCCTATTTCTTCAGGGGCAAAAATACTGCCTTTATCTTTCATGTTGGTTGTATTCTGCAATGATCTGTGTGTGTAGACTTTTTTGTTTTTCTGTGTCTGATATGAACAAAGCAGGTTGCATCAGAATATAGGATATACAGTCAAGGTTGAGTCTAATATTGGATATAGCTTAGGTAGAAAGAAGTTAGATGGACACAGGGGCCTGGGCTGGCATGCATTCTGATCCAAGTCTGGAGTTTGGGGAGTATATCTGAGAGTTGAGGGGAGTGCATGAATAGGGTGATCCAGTGGACTCGATCAGCTAGATTCTGGCACAAAAATATTCAGGATGTGTTACATGAGATGCCTGTAGATTGGAGATGGCTAGGGTAGATCCTGGTCCAAGTCTGGAGTCTGTGGGCCACATTAGCAAGGCTATCTGGGCTAGGCTGGGTCACTGGATGTAGAAGCTAGGCTCTATCTGTGGGTTGGTGAGAGTGGGAGGAGAATGGATTATTCAGAGTCATCCAGCTAGAACCTGGCAAGAGATGTGCAGGGTCCATCTGGACAAAGAGGTTGGATATGATATGTGAAGGGCTTGACGGTCAGGATGCAAAATTCTTATAACTGCATAGATGAAGCTTCAACAAAGTGGAGAATTTCTACAGGTTCCAGAAATAAGGAAGAACTGAGTCATAAGACAGAAGTGAGATGTTTCTGTTACAAAGAATCAAAATGAGCTTTTTACTAGCTCACTGATGTATAAAATACTTTGATAAAGTTAAGTCAAGAGGTCAGAATTGAATTCTCCACACAGAAGTAGATTTTTCTAAGAGATATAATTATGACTAGCAAGATCTAGAAAAGTTTGCAAAGGGAGAGGAGAATATTTGTGTTGCCATAAATGATGTTGATGGGGAATATTAATCAATCAAAAAGTGTGTCCTTCAGCAAATCCTACCAGCGTGTGCCACCACAACTGGCATCAACAATGGTGGCCTCTTAAAAAGCAGTACTACAGTCCTGGCATTGGTGGTGCATGCCTTTAATCCCAGTACTCAGGAGGCAGAGGCAGACGGATCTCTGTGAGTTTGAGGCCAGCCTGGTCTACAGAGCAAGTTCCAGGACAGCCTCCAAAACAATACTAAGAAACCCTATCTCAAAAAAAAAAGCAGTACTACAACACGATAGTGAGCATATTAGTGTTGGCACAATCAAGAGACCACAGACAATTTATTCCACTTATTAGAAGAATCCCCTGTGTTATTCTTTCATGGTCATTCCCACTGTCCCTCTGTTTTTTGAATCCCCAACAACCACTTCTAACATAGCTTACATTTCTATAATTTCATCATTTCAATATTATTTAAATGTAATAATACAATATATAATCTTTCTGGATTGACTTTTCATTCAAAACAATGCTCTAGAGATTCACCCAGCATTGAGTGAGTCAATACTTCTGTTCCTTTTCATTGCTGAGTAAAAAAACATCATGAAGTATGATTTCATTAGGTCATCTGACTGGCCTCCAGCTACTGATTATTTCTGATAAAGCTCTGTCAAGACTCATGTACAACTTTGTGTGGGATATGCCTTCTTTTCTATGGGCCTCAGTTGTTGGGCAATATAATAGTTTCATTTTTAGCTTCTTCAGTGACTACCAAAATATTTTCTGAGTATCTGTATCATTTTACACTCCCACAAATAATATAGTGATATTTCCCACATCTTAACTTGCTTTGTGTGTATGTCACCATGGTCTTTACTTTTTAGGCATTATGATAGATGTGTAGTGGCATCTCATTATTTAAGTCATGGGTTTTGTTGAGTCCCCCAAAGGCTAGTGATATTGATAGAGATGGCTGGTAAACTGCACATATTCCTCAGTGAAATATCTCTTTATGTTTTATCCATGTTGTGGCTAGATTTTGTGTGTTGTTGCTGTTGTGCTTTGAGAGTTCTTTGTCTATTCTAGAGTCTAGTACTTTGTCAAACATGGGGTTTGGAAGTTATTTTCGCCCATTCTACAGCTTGTCTCATCATCTTACTTGATGAAAAGTCTATCACATGGCAACTATTTTGAATTTTGATGAAGTTATAAAGATCTTGTTTTGGTGTCAAATATAAGAACTCTTTGCTTGGTCCTAGATCTTAAGCATTTTTCAAGTTATTTTAAAACTTAAAATTTTGTTCCATAAAATAATCTATGATTATCATACTTTCAGTCTTGAAGGAGTGAGTTTATCATATACATAACTAGCCAAAGTAAAAAAACAAAAACAAATAACAAGAGAGATGGAGAGAACAGGAATACAAAATATCAAATCAGGCACTCAAAATGTGCCTCAGAAATAGACTGGGGAAATCCCTTTAAGGAATCAGCTGTATTTTACTGATAGTGAGAGTTCCAGACAGTATCCCCTGGTGTGGCTTCCATGTAAAAGAATAAATTACAGTAAGATGGTAGACATCAATTACAGGGCTTGCAGACACTTACCAGAAGCCAAATGGGGTATTCCAGTGGAAAAGCCCACACCATGCACATATGGGTAGAACTGGTTGGACTTAATGGGTTATTTTTAAAGAAGATATGAAGTTGAGAGGAGGCATGTTAGGGGTATGTGGGGGAACTGGAAGGGAGGAACTAGGGATATACATGTTCATATTTCATTATGTAAATGCATGGAATCCTCAAGAATAAAACAAATTTTAAAAGAGTAAGATTAAATACAGCAAAGAAAAAAGAAAGAAAGAGAGTGCATGAGAAAGTTCCTTTAATTTAAAGGAAGCCATCTGGAGTTCCCAACAGAGGGAGACCCTGGGCAGAGCAACATTCTGTTGGGTGAGGCTTCCAAGGAAAAGAATAAATGGCAACAGATAGAGATGATGTCATCAGATTAGGTGCTCACCACATCCTGTGGAAACTGACTGGGGAAGTAAAGGGAGTCACCTAGTCTGGATGAGCCTTCCATGGCTGACCTCTTCCCCACCATAGGTACTTCTTCATGCCGTGGGACAAGCTGCGTGAACTGCTGTCGGAAACGGTTTGCCTTCTAGCTGTTCTCAGGGGCACAGTGTTATACTCTTGGGCTGTTTTGTTATGGTCCCCCTCTCCTCATCACAGAACCAGAGAGGGATCCCATTTCCAGGTAAGCAGTCTTGGACAACACTCTGAGACAAACATGCTTAGGTCCAAAATGAGGGCAAGAGGTGGCAACCCTGCCTCTGTTGCCAGGTTCTCAAGCAACATATAACAATTTATCAGTATAGCATTCATTATCCATTTTACAGCTGGTGGTGATTTGAAAGAAAATGGCTACCAAAGGGAGCGGCACTATTAGGAGGTGTGGCCTTGTTGGAGTAGGGGTGGTCTCACTGGAGGAAGTGTGTCACTGTGGAGGCAGGCTTTGAGGTCTCATAAATGCTCAAGTGATGCCCAGGGAGATAGACCACTTCCTGTTGCTTGTGCAAGATGCAGAACTCTCAACAACATATCCAGCACCATGTCTGCCTGCATGCTGCCATGCTCCCTGCCGTGATGATAATGGACCAAGCCTCTGAAATTGTAAGCTGCCACCTCAGTTTCATGTTTTCCTTTGTAAGAATTGCTATAGTCATGGTGTCTCTTCACACAGAAGCCCTAAGATATTGTTTTTCATTTTATCATTAAAAACATGATCCATTGTAACTGAGTTGGTGTGTAAAGTATAAGACTTGAGTTCATGCTCATTTTTCTGTCTATGGATAGCTAATTTTGCTAACACCACTTGCTGAAAAACTATCTTGCCTTCTTCAAATTTTGCACTTCTGTTTTAGATAAATTGAGAATATTTACATGAAGGTCTATTTCTGGGCATGCTGTTCTGTTCCATTCACCTATGTGTCAGTCTTTCTTACACCATCTGTCCTTTAGTATCAAAGTGATATAATATATCTTAAAATTAGGTAGACCGACCCATGCCATTTAACTGTTCTACTTTTTAATTCCTTAAGATTTAATTATTTTATTTTATGTGTATTAGTGTTAGCCTGCATTGTGTATGTGTGCCATGTGTGTGTCTTGTGCCCACAGAGGTCAGAGGAAGGCATTAGGTTTCCTACTACTGGAGTTACAGGTGGTTTGTGAGCCACCATGTGGGTGCCAGGAACCAAACCTAGGTCTTCAGCAAGAGAGGCAAGTGCTGTTAACCACTGAGCAATCTCTTCAATTCTTTTAAGATTGTTTTTTTTGGTGGGGAGGGGGCAGTTTGAGACATGTGTGTAACATGTCTATTCTGGAACTCCCTTTGTAGACCAACTGGCCTCAAACTCATAGAGATCTGCCTGCCTCTGCCTCTCAAGTCCTGAGATTTAAAGTGTTTGCCATCATCGCCCAGCTCAAGATTGTTTTTTGTGGTTTGACATTTCCTTCAATGTCCATATAACCTTTGGATCAATCTTATCTACTCCTATCTTGGTATCTTAACAAGTCTTTCCATCTATGAACATGGTCCCTCTCTCCAGTTCTTTTAATCTTCTTTACTTGGTATTGTTTAATATTTATCATAAAAATTCACATGCAGGTTTTTATTGGATTTATAATTAGACTTTATTACTTCTAAGTAACTATAAATATTAATGTATTTCTTATTTTACTGTCAATCAGTGGTCATTGCTCATATATAGAAAACAAAATTGACTTTTATATGTTTATCTTATATCTTTTCAGCTACTTCTCTAGCACAATGTCAGCCTGTGTGCCCATGATGACAATAGACGAATCCTCTAAATTGTAAGCCAGGCCCAGTTAAATGTTTTCCTTCCTAAGAGTTGCCATGGTCAAGCTGTCTCTTCACAGCAATAGAACAGTAACTAAGACAGAGGCTCTATTAATATCTACGTGGAAGTGTCAAGTAAGCAGTCACATATGCAAGTATGGGCTAAAGACAGAAATTAGTGTGCAGTTCACATAAGGAAGGCATTTTCTGCCGTAATGCGGCATCAAACTGCAGGGTATCCTCAAGGAGCGACGAGTAGAGAGGAGAGCAAGACTGGGGGATACTCAGGCAAGGAGAACTGTTGAGCAAAGGAAAGAATGACATGTGAGAAAGAAGGATGAGACTGTAATGTATGCCTTAGAGTCCTCTTGGAGAAAAGGAAAACATGATGGGAGGCATCAAAGTGCAACACTGGAATTTTAACACTGGAGATAAGAGATGTGGACAATGAATTGATCCCTGAATTTGGTGTTAAGAAATCATCATGGCTATGATGAATACTTTCAACAGTGTTGAAAATGTAAGTCTCATCATAGAGGGCTTAGAACTGAAAAGGAAAGTGGATACAGTAATTATAGACGTTTAAAATAAGAATTGCATTTCCAGTATATAATAATTTAGAGATCAATTGAATAGAAATGCATTTACCCATCACTCAGATTCAAGCAAGTTTAACCTGTGACTAATCTTGTTCATTTATATTCTCACCCGCTTTTTGCCTGCTAGAGGCATCGTTTAATTTTCTCATAAAAATGTATCTTTGGGGTTAAAGGGATGACTCAGAGGTTAAGAGAACTGGTTGTTCTACCAGAGGACCCAGATTCAATTTCTAGCACCTGCATCGTGATTCACAACTATTTGTAACTCCAGTCTCAGGGGATTTGATGTCCTCTTCTGGCCTCCACAAGTTTCAGGCATGCACATGGTGCATAGATATACACAAAGATAAAACACTCATACATAAAATTAGCTTTAAAAATTAATGTATCCATTTTGAGAGTGCCAAGGGTTTTTGTTGTTGTTGATTTCCCGTAAAAGGGGTAAAAAAGCAGATGGCAGTTTGCAGGTAAAGGAAGGGTTAAGGTAGGGTCATGTAAGTTCACTCACTTGTGTTAACTAGAGAAAGGATTGCATTTAATTGGGATGTGGATTTTGACAAGTATAAACATTTTAGTAAGTGTAGTGGTTCACACCTTTAATTCCAGCACTTGAAGCAGAGGTAGGCAGATTTTTGTGAGTTTGAGGCCAACCTGGTCTACACATTGGATATTAGAACAGAGCTACATAGTGAGACCCTGTCTTGAAAGAACAAATGTAGATAGATAGATAGATATAGATATAGATATACACATATAAATGCATTTCAACTGTGTAAGATGAGGAATGGTGAGATTGATTAGGTGGAAGATAGTGAAAATGTGATATAGTCACAGATTACACATTGTGGTCAAAAGGAAATTAGCCAGCATAAGAGGTCAGAAGGCAAGATGAATGAAATAGAGATTATGATACTTGTAGTTGTGTGTCATGGTGATCTAGGGTGTAAGAATACAAGTGACATAGAGTAGGGGACAAGGTACTGAGTGGATAGACCTTTGAGGCAGAAAAAAGCAAGGAGTGTCATCTACTGACACACTGACGATGAGACAGGAAGAGATTCACAGAGAGACTGAGTTCAAGAGCTAAAGTGAGTCACATGACTTACAGAATAGAGTGACTGTGTTTGTAACCCTAGGTGTCATTGTGGGTTGAGATGTGTGTCTCTGGTATTTGCTGAGCACCAGTCTAGAACCACGTTCAATGAGAGATCCTGTCTCTAGAGAATAAAGTGATGAATAATAAAGTAGTTTTCTGTTGTCTGAACATAGATGCATGCACTTGTGCATACTTCTGCATGTACCACACATATATATCACATATACACATGCACACAAAATTTCAAAAATTTATTTCAATTCTGTAGGTGAATCTTCCTTCGATCTGCTTTTCTGTGTAGAACTTTTGATCATAGTTCCAGTTGTCAACTCTTGTTTGTTTTCTCTACTTTTGAAGTCTTTCTTACCTAGGAAATATATCTGTGCCAACATTCTTAAGTGTTTCTTTTATGTCTTATTCTATTAGTTTAAAACTAAGTTTAAGCCTTAAAGTCTCCTGTTCACTTTTTAAAAAAGTGAGACAAAGATCTAATTTCAATCTCCTACATCCAGTTTTCCTGTCAGCAGTCATTGAAGAAGCTGTCCTTATCCACTGTTTATTTTAACTTATTAAAAATCAGTTGGCTGAAGGGATACTGACATGAATTTACTGTGTTCCTTGGTTCATACTTGCTTTTATGCCAATAGCAATTCCTTGGTTACAATGCCCTGGAAATGTTTTTGATTGGATTTCCTTGGCTACTTAAAGTCTTTTGTGCTTTTACATGATTTGGGGGAGGTTTTTCCTAGCTCCACAAGGTTATCCTTGGTACTAACGACCCATTGTTATATTGGCACCTCAATCACTTTTTCATGTCTGGTAGCATTTTGCTTTGTTTTAATAAGGTTGGGTACTGCTCCAATATTTAGGGCATATGAATTTATTATATATAATTATTTTCTTTGAATATTTTTGGATATATATTGTTCATTTCTTCTTTTTTGCAAGGGCATCTGTTCATTCTGATATTATTCACAGTGCCAAGATTATGATCACCACAGATGTCAGTCAACAGATGATAAAAAATATGTGTATTAATCAGGGTTCTCTAAAGCAACAGAACATATAGAGTGAATATATATATATATATATATATATGTAATGTGATTTATTACAATTACTTTAGGCTGTGGCCCAGCTAATCCAACAATGGCTGCCTATGAATGCAAATTCCAAGAGTCTGGTAGTTGTTCAGTTCAAGATGCTGGATTTTTCAGTTGGAATCCTGAAGAAGTAGGCTATAATGTCAGTGAAGGAACAGACTTGCTGACAAGACAAGAGCAAGCCAGTAAAGAGCAAAAGTTTCCATCTTTCACGTCCTTATAGAGACTTCCAGCAGAAGGTGTGGTCCAGATTACAGGTGAGTCATTCCACCTCAAATGGTCTAGATTAAAGGTGCGTCTTCCCATTCAAAAATCTAGATTAGAAGTGGATTTTCCCAATTAAGCAGATCTTCATATATATATATATATATACATATATATATACTTAAATTAGAAACAATCATATTTTACATATCAATCCCAGTTCCCCCTCCCTCCCATTCTCCCATCCCCCTCACCGACCTCCCAATCCTACCCCCATCCACTCCCCAGAGAGGGTGAGGCATCCCATGGGAGATCATCAAAGTCTGTTAAGTCATTTGGGGCAGGGCCTAGGCCCTCTCCCATCTAGGCTGAGAGAGTATTGCTCCCTTGGGAATGGGCTCCCAAAGTCCATTCATGCACTAGGGATAAATACTGGTTCCACTACCAGAGGCCCCATAGACTGCCCACGCTTGCTAACTGACACCCACATTCAGAGGACTTGGTTGAGTCCTATGCTAGTTCTCCAGCTGTCAGACTGGAGTCTGTGAGCTCCCATTTGCTCAGGTCAGCTGTTTCTGTGGGTTTCCCCAGCATGGTCTTGACCCCTTTGCTCATCACTCCTCCGTCTCTAAAACTGGATTCCAGGAGTTCGGCTCAGTTAAGCAGATCTTCAAATTAATCAACAATCCCTCACAGATGTGTGATGGGAAAGTCCTGTCTATATGTCAATAAAGCGCTGTTGGCAAATAGGGAAGCAAGATAGGTGGGACTAGGAGTCCAAGAGGACTCTGGGTAGGAGAAACACAGGGAGTCAAGATGTAACCGCCATGATCTCTGTGAGTTCGAGACCAACCTGGTCTACAAGAGCGAGTTCCAGGACAGACTCCAAAGCCCCAGAGAAACCCTGTCTCGAAAAACCAAAAAAAAAAAAAAAAAAAAAAAAAAAAAAGATGTAACCGCCATAGGGGTAAGAAGCTCGGACCCTTTTTCTCCGGTAAGATAAATACTTAGATTAACAATTATGGGGTAAATACTTAAGTCAGAGCTAGCCAGTAAGAAACAAGCAAGGCCAATAGCTTCATAATTAATACAGCGTCTTGTGTCTTATTTGGGGACTACAGTGCGGCAGAGCCCAGGTGACTGGTGGGGAAAATCCAAGCTGCTGGCAAGGAAAAGGCTTCTCTCTACAGGTGTGTCCTTCCATTTTGGAGTTTTAGTTAATTCCAGATGTAGTCACAAATTGGTATGTAAACGACAGTGTTATTCAGCCACGAAGAGTAAGATCCTGTCCAAGAGAAAACAGATGGAAGTTAAGGATATGTTAAATAAGGTAATTACAAGTCCTGTGTATTTTTATACATAACTGGAAACAAGAAGACCTAAAATTAAAAGAGACACCTTGAGATCTTATCTTACTCCAGTCAGAATAGCAAAGATCAGCAAAAGAATTGACAAGAAATTCAGGAAGGTGGGGGAGAGGGAAGCTTTGTTCATGTTCATGGGGTTTCAAGCTGCTTCAGCCATTCTGGAACTCATTGTGAAGAACTCTTAAGAAGCTAAAATTGTCTTCAACTATATCACAGTCCTTGTCACATGCCCAAAGGTGTCAACATCCTTCTCTGCAGATATTTACACTGTCATGTTCATTGCTGCTCTATTTACAAAGCTAGGAAATAGAAACAAATGTCTTTTAATTAATGCTTGGGTAATGAAATATAGTACATATACATTGTGGAAAACTCCCCAGTTGTAAAAGAAAATGAAATTAAATTTGCAAGAAATGGGTTCTATTGAATGAGGTAACCTAGACCCAGCAAAACTAATGTTGAATATTCTCTCTCAACTGAGGTTTCTAGCTTCAAATCTTCAGATGTGAGTACACATCCTGGAGTAACTGCAGAAACCAGGAAAATAATGAAAGGGCCATTGCTGGGGTAGGGGGTGAGGATGGGGAAACACTAGAGAGGAGAATAACAGGATACAAGTGATCTGACTGGAGGGCTTTAATTTAGGGAAGGGGAAGGGAGATGTAGAAGAATGAGAGAAGAAGGTGAACTAATAGTAAGGACGTCTGGAAAAGTCATAAGACTCGCACTATTGACTCTAGTGGCAGTTTGAATGAGCATGGCCCCCTATGATGACTAATATTTGCATGCTTACTTCCCACTGCTAGGGAGCAATCAGGAGGTGTGGTCTTGTTGGAGGAGGTGTGTCACTGGGGTTGGGCTCTGAGGTCAAAAGCCAGTACCAGGTCTAGTCTGTCTCTTTCTCTCTCTGTTTCTGTCTCTTTCTCACTCTTTCCCTGCTGCCTGTGGATTAGAATGTAGCTCTCTGCTGCTCCTCCAGCACCATGCCTGCCTGTGTGTGGCCATTCTCCCTGCCATGATGAAACTGTAAGTGACAACTGGAAGAGCAGTCAGTGTTCTTAACCGCTGAGCCACCTCGCCAGCCCGTGGTGTCTCTTTATAGCAATAGAACAGTGACAAAGAAAAGTGTTGTGGAATGTTCCTTTACATTGTGTGAAGATAATTCACTATGATTGGTTTAATAAAAAGTTAAATGGCCAATAGCTAGTCAGGATTTTCAGGGCAAAGACCATGCTGGGAAGAAAGTTGGAGTCTCAAGGAGTCTCCAGCCAGACATGGAGGACACAGGAAAGCACATGGGCAGAATAATGGCAATAGAGCCACAAAGTAGAAAACAAATTAATAGAAACAGGTTAGTTTAACTTATAAGAGCTAGTTAGAAATAAGCCTAAGCTATTGGCCAACCATTCATAATTAATAAGAAGTCTCCATGTGGTTAATGGGAGCTTGCAAGAGGGACAGAAAAACCCACCTACAGGAGACTACCTAAAAATATTTATAATACATGTAAGTTGGTATATAAATATATGTATATAGTTTAAATGAGATGTTTCCATCTGGGCTGACAATACTCCCTTCAAGAGCCAACAGTCTAACAGAAACATCAACACCAAGCATAAGACACCCTCTTTTAAGTTGTTAGTCGGGGTTGCCTAAGATACTCCCAAAACACTACAAGCTATTGCTATTGCCCTTGGTTGCACAAGAGCGAAAGCAAATCCCTGTTGTTGAAGCTACCATGCACTTCAGTCACAGGCCCAGATGTCCCCAAGCTTCAACAGACCTGAAAGCCTCTTCCCTAATGTTCAGTTTTCATGGTTCTAGAAGGTGCCATGCAAGCTTCTAAAGGAGGGAAGCAATCAATAATCCCACCCTGCTATGATGCCATTAACCACAGTCAGCCAGCATAGCACAATAACAATAAAGTGGTAACAAACAGCTTTCTAATTGAACTTAAGGCCTGCTCATAAGAGGGAAATCATGCCTGGTGCTGGAAACGTAGCTGACTACCCAGAGCTAGTGAAGTGTCATAGGACTCAGAGGAGAAACTACTACTGCTGCTTTACTTAACCAGCATAGTCTCCAATTAAATTCTGAATACTTGTCCTTATACCCACAGATAAGTATCTCCCCTTTTCCACATTGAGGACACTTCTCTTTGCAACCTATGGTGACCATCACAGAAGAACACAGCCAATTGAAATGCATACTTATGGAGCCCAGTCCCAGTGGATACATCTACAACACAACTCTGGCACCTAAGGCTTGGGTGAAGAGGGGTTGGAAAGATTGTAAGAGTCAGAGGATCAGAGAGTTTGCTGTGAGATTATATGTGCTAGTAGTGTCTGAAGCTACACCCATAAAGTCTCACCAACATGATTGCCCAAAAGTGAAAAAGGACAGCAGCAGTAGACATTCTAAAGTAGATGGGAGAAAGCCCACAAGACCTCAGCCCTACACAAAGAACTATGGGTAACTAAGGAATGATGGGAAAGAAGAAATAATCTTTCCCAGGAAACCAACTCATTATCAATACCAGTACCGAATGGTCAGCCCTGAAAACATACACGCACTGACATACAGACTGAGTATGTTGCACTTATATATTAGAGAGAGAGAGAGAGAGAGAGAGAGTATAAAACAACAATTAATGAATAAAGAGGCCGTGAATTTGAAAGAAAGCAAAGAAAGGTTGTATGAGAGGTTTGGATGAAAGGAAAGAAAAAAAGAAATGGTGTCATAACACTCCCTCAAAATGAAAGAAATATTAAAAACAAAGAGGTGTCATTGGGCCTCCAACCCAATGGCTAAGCAGTTGGGAGCCTGGCTGCTCTTTCAGAGGAGCCAGGTTCAATTCCCAGCACTCACATGGTGGCTCATAGCCATCTGTCACTCCAGTTCAAGCAGATCTGATGCCTCTTCTGAACTCCTCAAGCATCAAGAAACACACTAACATTTACACTAGCACTCTTAGAAAGTGAAGCAGACAAATATATAATAAAATATAATGTAATTAATAAAATATGAGAGGAAGAGGGTGTCAGTGAGATGGCTCAGCAGATAAAAGCACCTGTCACACAAGTCTGACAACCTAGTTTGATCTTTTCTTTAAAGCTGGATGTAGTGCTGCGCATGTGTAATCCCACATGTAATTCCTACAGAAAGAGTGGACAGGAAAATCATGTGGAAGCTCAAGGACAGGTAGCCTGCAGTACACAGCGTGGCAGAAATGACAAGAGGGTCCTGTCCTCAGCCAGGTGCAGGGAGAGAACAAATCCTCCACACATGCACTATGAAATGTGCATACCTGCATTCACACACACACACACACACACACACACACAGAGAGAGAGAGAGAGAGAGATAAAACCTTTAAAAATATAAAAGCGGTATGAACTGAGAATATTCCATGTTTATTTCATGCTTAAGAAGACTTAATATGGGCAAAACATCAGTTTTTCTCAACTTGATTATAGATACAATAAAATAACAAGGAAAACCCAAGTGAAATATTTTGTTATATTTACAAGTAACTCTCAGGGTTTTCATATCGCGAGGTAAAAGACTCATAAGAGCCAACTGCAGTACAGTCATTTCGTCTGAATTGAAGCATTCCTTCTGGAGGGAGGAAGATGGCTCAGGAGACTAAGTAAATAAACCCTGAAAGTCCAGGAAAGCTGAAGCTTACAGCATCCATCAGGCCTCACCCCAAGGGTATAGAAGATGTCAGTGTCAACAATTGTTGGGGGAGGAGATTCAAGCACTGGCCTGCAGGAGACTCTCCACCTGTGGAGTTGCCTGCAAGTTACAGGAAACTTCAGGGTGATGGCGTTCTTGAGTCAACACCCGTGCTGCGGTGGCTTTTTGGTGCTGCAGCTGCCTTTAAGTCATCCATGCCCTCTCCTGGCTTGCAGTCCCTTCTGCTGAGGGAGAACAAGTAAGATCTGTGCTCAAAAATGTCCTTCCTGAGGGAGTCAAGATAAGAAGCCCGAAAACTTCTCCGGTAAGAGAAATACTTAGATTAACAATTACGGGATAAATACTTAAGTCAGAGCTATCCAGTAAGAAACAAGCAAGGCCAACAGCCTCATAATTTAAAAAAAAATGTCCTTCCTGGATCTGAACATGTAGAACCTGTGAAGAGCCATACGTTGAGAAGAAAGAGAGCAAGATAGAAGTGATCTGAGACACTCCTCAGGTCCAACCTTTAATTTGGAAGGGAAAAACCCATGATCACCATTACAAATGGGGCCTTAAATGAATATCTCTATACAAAAAAACCACTGAACTCCGGGAGTGTTCAATCCTTGATCTGTTTGAAGATCAGGAAAAACTTAACGAGCAATGAAATAGCCTGTGCTGCAAAAGTGAAGAAACAGTAAACAACTGTCCATGTCTCCTAAGACACGGACTGAATAACCTGTGGCAGTCTGAAGGAAATCGGTCCCTGGTGGACTAGCTCTGTTATCACAGCTGACATCTCTCCACCTGTGGGGATCAGATACTAGAAAACAACAGAGAAAGAGCAGTCCTATGGAAGGAATTAGGTGTGAGATTGGCAAAACTTTGTGCACACTTCACTAGGAAAGAAACAGATTCGTTGGGGATTGTGTTCGTACAGGATTGTTGTGAGGCTTACGTGGCATTGTCGGATCTAGTGATGTGGCGAGATCTTCATGAGTTATGAGGGACCTCGACAGACCTGAATTACCTATATGCACTTATAAATTGGATTCATTAAAGTATTAAAGCACAGCAGAGGGTTGGAGAGAAAAAAGAAGGCAGACAAAGGGTCCCTCTCTGTGTAACCCAGAAACAAGTACAGCAAGATTTGTGCTGACCTGGAGTATCCAGGGAAAGAATTGACAGAAAGACAAAGTCTGTATCTGTGAGAAAATCATCTGTAAAGGGGTAAAGAGGGCAGAAGAGGGGGGCAAAGGAAGGGGGTGGGGTATACAAGAGATGCTACAGCAGCTACTGCTACAAAGAAAGAATGTTCTCTGGGGAGTGGGAACTTGCTCAGCCGATCCTCCAGTGGGGTGGCCTAGGTTCCCTACAAATGAAGACCAAACATACATAGTGACCAGAGAGCCAATGTCAAATGTATGAGTCCCCTACTAATGTTCCAAATACTTAGTAAACTTCGGTGGATACTGAAGCCGTGGGTACCTTGATTCATGGTGACTCCCTAAAGCACTGGAGACTATGGATATCAAAGGATGGAATAGGGATAGGACAGTATAAAATATGAAGCTTGTCTGGTAGGCAATTGTCCTCCCTACCTCCAATAATATATGGTGTGCATCTCTCTACTGCAAGAAAACATTCTGGGAGAGGAAGCATTGTTGTGGCACACCCTGCATTCCGCTGTTGGAGAGTCTCGCCTGAGGACACAAACGGTGAAGGCAGGCAGGCAGGCATCTTCAGTTGGGCAAGGTGGGAACCTGCAGGGCTGCCTATCCTCATTAAGGTAGTGAATATGACAAAGTATGGACTGCCTAGGGCCTTGTAATGAAACTACAGAAACTATCAAGGCAACAGGAAGTCTCCTTTGCCCAGCCCAAAGTCCTTTCAACAGCCTAGAAAACTGCATCACAGGTGTTCATTGCACAACTGGAAATCAGTTCCACTGGGGAGTCTCTCCCGGCACTGATGTTATCGACTGTTTGTATGATTTTGGGGGCAATCATCAGTCTTATAAATGTGGTAAACTTTGTGGATCTTTGGGTTCTCTCTTCTCCCTCCACAGAGAGAATGTTTTGATTTAGAGGGACTAGCTACACAAATATGCTGGAACAAACAAATCAGATAGTGAGATCCAAATGTTAAATTTAAGGAGTGTTTCAACCCAGTAGTTAAACACATACATTATTTTACATTTTTTTGTTTTTGTTTTTGTTTATCTACACAGGGTTTCTCTATGTAGCCCTGGCTGTCCTGGAATTTGCTTTGTAAACCAGGGTGGTCTTGAACTCAGAGATCTGCCTGCCTCTGCCTGCCAAGTGCTGGGATTAAAGAAGCTACACAACCAGGCCCAGCTAAAATTTAAATCATACAAAATTTAATTAAATCAGTAGAAACAAAAGTAGCAAATACTAGACACATTACTTCCCAACAATTATGCTATTATATATATATATACTCTTTTGATCTTTTGTTTATTTTATCTGAAAGGCATAAAGGGTATGCTGCTTTGTAACTATATTTAATGATGTCACTCAACTGGAAGGCTAGAATAAGCCATGGCTGCAGTATATATGTCATGGTATTAAAAGAACACAAATCAGTAGATGCTGGGTGGGGATACAGCTCAGTGGCACAGTGACTGCCTACCATGTTTGAGAGCCAGCCTTTGGATCCCAGCAACTCACACACAGACACATTTCCCTACCTATTCCATATAAGTATCAAGACAAATTCTGTTGAAAACAGAACCTTCCACTATGGGCTTCTACAAACTCAGCAGGTTACCAGAGTTTCTTCATCCACTCAAGTACGGAGATGTTGAAAACAGTAAGAGGTAAGTCAATCAGACATATTCATTAGAATCTGTTATGGGCTGTACTGCATTCCCCTACAATTCTTATGTTAAAAGTTAGATCCCCCCATGTAACTGTACTTGGTATATGCTGATCCTATGATTTAGTCATGTCACTGTGGCTAAATGAGAAAAAGTTAAATTATGGGTGCTTTGTCTGAAAGGTGGATCAACAGTTAGGGGTACTTATTGTTCTTCCAGAGGACCAGAGTTGGGCTCCTGGAACTTACATCAGGTGGCTCACAACTGTCTATAACTCCAGTTCCAGGGGGTACAGTGCCTCACGTGCAGGTACTCACACGTAGACACACTCATAAGCACCTATACATAATTAAAATATTTTAACTTTCTTTTTATTTATTCTTTCTGTCTTTCATATCATGCACCTCAACCCCATTCATTTTCTGTCCCTTTGTATCTGCCCTCTACCCTTGCAACTTCCCTCACCCCAATAAAATAAAGTAAAATTTAAGAGAAAAGAAAGAAAGAAGAAAAGGAAAATCTCATCATGGAAACTGTGGTATGACATGGTGAGTCACGTAGTAAACCCTTTTATCCATACATCTTTACTTGCCTGTATTCTTTGCAAAGAGTCATTGGTATGGTTCGAGGACTCTGGTTTCTGCTATACTATCGATACTGGGCCCTCATTGGGACTCCTCTTGGATTCCCTGTTGTTGCCCTCTGTTTTGGAGACCCTGTGGCTTTGGGCCTACAGGACCACCTCCTTCAGGTGCTCCAGCAGATCATAGACCAACTCAAATCCCTGGTTCTGGGCTTGGGGTAGCTAGTCTGCCAGCTCTCTCTTGTCTTCACCGTCGGGGTGAGTTCTCAGCATTGTCGTCACCAGTTCATAGCTATGAGCAAGAGGTGGGACCAGCTCTCTTGCTTTCACATCCTCATGGTTGGGTTGGCTTTCCCATACCTACACCTTCAGGGACCGCTCTGCCGAGTTGCCCACGTGAGGTGTAGGAGCCACTCTCCCAAGTGCTGCAGCTGGTGAGGGATAGGGACAGCTCTCCTACCTACTACAGGCAGCAATGGGGGGTATCCCCCCACACCACCGTATGGGTGATGAGTTGTGGGGGCGGATCTTCTGTGCTTACATTCTCTGGGCAGTTCACTTGCAATGCCCCTTCCCCCATAGATAGGGTCAGCTCTACTATACTGACCAGGCAAGGTGCAGGGTCCACTTTCCCAAGTGCTGCAGCTGATAAGGAGGTGGGGGATCAGCTTTCTCACTCGCCACAGATGACAGTGGCGGAGGGGTATCTTTAATTGAGGGTTCAGAACCTAATCTAGTCATATTGATGTCCTTTGATGACAAGAAGTTACAACAAGGGTGTCAGAGAGAGGACCACCTGAAAGCAAAGTGAAAAGGTAGCCATCTCAAGCCAAGCAGAGAGGCCACAGGAGAATGATACCTACTACAGCCCTGATCCTCCAGCCTCCAGAACTATGGCGAAGTAAACACTGCCTCTGTAGGAACTTGTTTGGGCAACTCTAGGAATCCAATGCAGAATTTTTGGTTGTGAGTAATAGAAATCAATTCTAGAGAGAGCACAGCTTTAAGAATGTGTATAGCTAAACAACTGAAAAGTGGAGGACTGTGGGAAATACAACATGTTCTCTTTCTCTGACTTCCTTTCTGCTATACCCTATCTGTTCTTCACGTCTTTACTATATAGTCATACTGTACTGGAGACTGTGTTAATTTAATTTAAATATACACTCAGTTACTTGGTCACCTAAAAGCCTTTCATCTGCATGACTCTTCCTGGGGTGGCTTAAAGAAACCTCTACTCATTTCAGAGAGGACACCGATAGGCCAAAGAAAGAATTCAGTACAGGACAAACTTCGCCAACCAATGAGTTTATTGACGTTCCTTACATAAGTGTGGAGGTTCAGAAGGCTGCCGTGTCACTGAGAAGTTCCCTGAACAACTGTGGGAAGCCAACACACAAGCAGGGACTGACTATCAGTGCTTCCATAACACCATGGAAGGGCCTGGGTCTTCTGAGCCTCCCTCTCCCAAGGCTCTCTTGTGAGGGATCCCAACTATTGTGATTCAAGGTGACAGTGGTTACATCCAACCCAGACAAAAATGCTACAAAACACTTTCTAATGCCAAATACCCCACGTGGCTTGGGGCACGGTGTTTTACAGACGGCGTACTGTGTTTCCATCACCACAGACAGCTGAGAACTAAATGACACCACCAGAGACTCATTTAGATCCCTGAATTCCTCACTTTTATGGCTTCTTTGTTAAGGATCACATATGCTTTTCTTTTTGTTTTTACAGGCTCTGATTTTGGTTCTTCCTCTGCTTTTAACTGAAAACAGATTTCCCTCTCGCATAATACATCCTCTACTCCTCTCAGCTCCTCCCTACTCCTTTCCCATCTGGGTCAACCCTTTGGCTGTCTCTCATTCGAAAACCAACTGGGTTCTATGGGATAGCAACATAATAATAATAATAATATAATATAATTAACATAATGGTAAAACAAAAACAAACATGTTGTAATTGGACCAAAAAAAAAGCAAAACAAAAGGGAAGTTCCGAGAGAAGGCATAAGAAACAGAGACCCACTCGCTCACCCACAGCAGTCCCATTCATAAAAACGCTAAACTGGAAGCCAATATATATACACAAAGCACCTATAGAGTCAAGGGAGAAAAGAAAAAAAATTAAATAAAAACAACATAAAAAGTAAGATAAAATTTGAAAACCAAAAATCAAAAAACAAACAAACAATAAGAGGGAGGGAAAAAGGAAGAGTCCTGACATGACATTATGAGACCAGAAATTTCCAAAGATGCCATTGTGGCACTTTCTGCTGGCCATCTGCTGTGGGGCAGGTAGCCTACACTTTAGAGTGGTTTGTTTCCCAGTGAGAGTTCCTTGGAAGAAACTAAATTTACATTCGAAAGTGGCTATCAGTTAGAGACTGCTTCTGGGTTAGAGATGGGTGCATGCGTCCACTTTTCCCGTCAGCTCAGGCCCTGTGCACACTGCCTCAGTCTCTGTGAGTTCATGTGAGCTGTGCTCATGATGACTTAGACGGCCCTGTTTCCTTCGTGTCCTCCATCTGATCTGGTTCTTACACTCTTTCTGCTTCCTCTTCCACAGGGTCCTCTGAGCTCTGAGGAGAGAGATCCCATTTAGGGCTGAGTGTTCCAAGGTCTCACTCTCTGCGTAATGTCTGTCTGTGGGTCTCTATATTTGTTCCCATCTGCTGCAGGAAGAAACTTCCCTGCTGATGGCTGAGCAAGATATGATCTATGAGTACAGCAGAATGCCATTAGGGGTCATTTTATTGCTACGTGAGATTTCCTTCCTTCTTTCTTTTCTTTCTTTTTAGAACAGCAGTATTGGGTTTTACTTCAGGTCCCTGAGCTATCTAGTCTCTGGTTCTTGGTCACTCACGAATGTCAGGTGTGGGCTGCATCTCGTGGAATGGACCTTCAGTCAAATCAGATATTGGTTGGTTACGTCCACAAACTTTATGCCACCATCACACTAACATGTCTTGCAGGCAGGATACCATTGTAAATCAAAGAGGAATTTGTGGCTAGTTGGTGTTTGTGTTTCTTCTTTGGTAGTATGCAAAAGGGTACCAAAGAGACTAGCAAGTGTGGATGAAGGTTCTATGTAGATACCAGCTTGACTTCTCTATGTTCAACGAGTTGTGTAGGGCATTGTCTTCAGCAGTGGGGCCTTGCCTCTGTATGTGGAGACCTTGCCTCTGTATGTGGAGACCAATCTATAATCCTGACAACAGCCTGGGTTGTTGGGGGTTCCCATGGAACCTCTTTGGCCAACAGCTCAATTAGATGTAACCCAATCCTGGTACTGGAAGCTTCATTTGGTGGCAAAAGTTGGTCAGTTGGGGTTCTGTCTCTGCCATTATTTGGCAGCTTCAATTAGATTTCCTTCAAATGTGTGTATATTTTAGGAAGCTTCTACTATATTAGGTTTCCATACTACCCTTCAAATGGTTTCTTCAAATGAGGACGGGGATATGAACTGGACCGTATGGCTAACCTCCCCAAATTTTTGAAGCTGTTGCCATATTGTGTTTAGACATATAGATCACTCCTCCAGGGATGTAAAGGATACTAGAAATTAAGCAGAGAATGGAAGCTTGACCAACAGCACTACCTGTTTCTGCTACACAATAAGAACTGTCAGGTAACTGGTAAAACAAGCCATATTGAACTTCAGAATTTTTCAAACATCACTAAATATGTTTAGTTTTAATAAAATTAAGAGAAAGAAAAGCTCTCTGTATGCATACCTAAGAATGAGGAATTGTGGTAGCTCACACCCTTAACCCCAGCATTTAGGAGGCAGAGACAGGAGGATCTATGTGAGTTTGAGACCAGCCTGGTATACAGAGCAAGTGCCAGAACAGGCTCCAAAGCTACATAGAAAAACCCTGTCCTGAAAAACAACAACAAAAACAAAAAAAAAAGAATGAGGAATTGTGTCTGATCACAAAGCATAAGAAGTACATTTTCTGCCATTAAGATGAAGTTTGGCCATTGACTCCCTTCAGGACCAGAAAGAACTGTGCTGCTTAGCGTTTACTGACAACTCAACACAACCTAGAGCTGTCTGGGAAGAGCAAACTTCATTTAAGGAATTACACAGGTTAGCTTGGCCTGTGGTCATGTCTACAGCAAATTGTCTTGATTGATGATTGATGTGGCGGGGCCCAGGCCACTGTGGGCAGCACCATCCCGAAGCAGGAGGATCTGGGTTGCCTAAGAAAGCCAGCTGAGCACAAGCCAGGAAGTGAGCCTTCTGTAGTTTCTCCTTCCGGCCCTGCTTTGGTTTCTGCTCTCACTTCCCTCAGTGATGAACTATGACTGGAAGTGTAATCCAAAAAAACCTTTTCCGCCCTGTGCTGTTTTTGGTCATGGTGTTTACCACAGCAACATAAAATCAAACAGTGACAAACACTTGCTTCAACTACAAAAATAAAAAAAATCAACAGAAGGACGATGCTAAGAATATTTGTATAGGGAGATTTTGGGTTTTGGCATGGGTTACAAGTCACATGTTTACAAGAAAAGAACTAAGACTATATGGAAACTTTGAATTGGAAGAAGAAATACAGAACATGCTGTTAGAGTCCAGGGCCATTACTTTCCAGCTAGAAAGATTCCAGACCAATATGGACAGAATAAAACCAGAATCTAACGAAAAGCTAGGCTATTAGTTGACAAAAGTGTGTATTTCATGCCTAGAAGGCAGAAGATCAAACTTAGATTTACTCTATCTTCTTACCACAGCTCAAGAATTATGTAATAACTACCTAGACTGGATTTTGTTTGGAGACTTCCAGCATTCCTCCAGCAAGAAAGCAAGTGAGTAATAACTCTGAATAATTTTTAAAACTCATTTAAAATGCAACAAGCTAATATGCCATGACTAAGGCAAATGCCAAAAAAAAAAAAAAAATTAAGAACCCATACAGGTAAGAACTACAAAACCTGCTTTGCTTTTCCCTTCCCTTCCCTTCCCTTCTCTTTTCTCTCCTCTCCTCTCCCCTCCCCTCTCTCTCCCCTCCCCTCTCTCTCTCCTCTCCTCTCCCCTCTCCTCTCTCCTCCCCTCTGCTCTCCCTTCTCCTTCCCTTCTTTTCTTTATTCTTTTCCTTGGTGGGGTCTTTCTCCTTCCTTCCCTCTCTCCTTCCCTCCCTCCCTCCCTCCCTCCCTCCCTCCCTCCCTCCCTCCCTCCCTCCCTTCCTTCTCTCCTTTCTTCTTTCCTTTCTTCTTTTGAATGACAGGCTATTTTTGTGGCTTTACCATGGGCCTTGCTGTGGTCATAGTAGCCCAGGCTAGCCTTGAACTTGCCACAGTCTTAGTGCTTCAGCCTGCTATTAACTTTTATACCAGTGGCCTTGTCAAGGATAAAGGTGGAGCGAAAGCCAAGACCTGATCCAGGCAAGATGTCTGATAAGAGGCTTTCTTGTTCTTCCAGTATACAACAGCTAAATTGTACCCTCCAGGCAAAGGGAGTTAGAAACAAATTGGCCTGTCCAGATATCTGCGGCCCAGATCCACTTTGTCCATGAGTCATGGAATACCTGAAGCAAAATTCACTTGAGTTTGTCCTGAGTGGGAAGTACACTTACAAGCAGCTTTATAGTAGTCCTCCAGGTATTTTTACAAATAAGTTTTCAAAGACTGTAACACTTTACACAGTTTATAACAAGTTTCAAAAATATACCACGTGGTGCCAACATGTATGGGAATTCACAGAAATTATTCACAAAGATTTAGATACTAACAATGTGTGCAGAGGCAGACATGGTGGTGCCCCCTTGGTACCCTGGCCATCAGGAAATGGTGAGAGTAAGAGGCATCTTAGGTTCACAGTCAGTCTGACATACATACTAAGACCATGTCTCAAAAAACAAACAAACAAACAAGCAGGGCTGGAGAGGTGGCTCAGTGGTAAAGAGCACCGATTGCTCTTCCAGAGGACCCAGGTTCAATTCCCAGCACTCACATGGTGCTTGGAAGCTGCCTGTGACTCCAAGATCTGACACCCTCACACAGACAAACATGTGGACAAAATACCAATGCACATAAGATAAAAGTAAGTAAGCTATTTTTTTAAAAATAGAAAGAAAAAAGATTTAAAGACAAATTAACAACAAAGAAAACTTGGGAATTAGTTAGCATATTGTCTTATAGCACATATCTGTGTAAAAGTGAGCTCAAGTGCGAGTGCACATCAGCAAGAGAAAGGATACAGACCCAGACTGATGGCTGTGTGGAAAGCATGGGACTGACCCAGACCCCCTGAATGAGGGTGTCAGTGAGGAGGCCTAGGTAATGTATGGGGCCTTGGGTAGTATTTATCCCTGGTGTACAAATAGACTTTGAGTGCCCATGCCACAATATGGGAGGCTGTCTCAGCTGGGACTCTTGGGGGAGGGCCTAGGCCCTGCCCTGGATGAAATGACAGTCACTGGAGATCCACCATGGAGGGCTTCACTCTCCCTAGGGATCAAAGTGGAGATTGGGTGGGGGACTGGGGACCTGGGGGGGAAGGGGGAGGGGAGGGAGAGGGAATGGGGATTGGCATGTGAAACTAGCTTGTTTCTAATTTAAATTAAAAAAAAAAGAAAGAAAGGATACGGAAATGTTGGCATAGGTACAAGATGGACTGTCAACCAAGAGCAAAAGTGCAATGGCCTATTTAGAAAAGACAACAGTGACCAAAACAAGAGACAAAAATGTAAGTGTTCTATGTGGAAAGCCCTTAGACATTGGGCAGAGTGGTAGCTCTCTGTGCAGACCTGGGGTCGCTCCACAGAACCTGAATAATGATGATGATAATAGTGGTAGAGTCTATCTGACTGCAGCTTTCCCCCTTGTCTACTCCGTTCTGCTTCTGTGACTCCAACATGGCAATTATGCTCCTCCTCCCAATCTGCAGCTTCCCCATTCCCATGCCTGGTCCTTAGCATCCTGTAGCACCTGGGTTGGTTCACGTGGTCTCAGACTATGTTGTGCTGCCTGTGGAGATTTTGGGGCATTTACAACTAGTCTTCCATATCAGACTCCATATGCCTTAGGACAAGGGACACATTTCCTTTTTCTCCATCTTACTATGTAGATCTGGCTTCCTGGGGCTTATGGTATAGCTATTTAAATAGTGGAAGGATTTTATTGCAATGGCTGCATGTCTAAAGCCCGTATCTCCAAGTCATAAATGCTGTGGATGACTCAGCTAGATTTCTGGTTTCTTGGGGAAATTTCTCAGAAAGGGGCATTTTTCTTCTAATGGGAGATGCCTTAGAGATTAGTCCAAAGTGAGGGTTAGCACAAAGATAGAAAACCAGGGATAGAGAAGTCATCAGAATGAAGGCAGACATTTTCTTGGGCTCCCTTTCTCAGAGCCACATGGTGCCTTACATGTGAACTATTAGTCCTAAATGCTAGAAACGGTATTTCTAGTGGGCAAGGTAGTGCAGAACTGAAACCCTAGAGTGTGGAAAGTTAAGGAGGGATGGTGAGTTCAAAGTCAACCCCAGCTCAACAACAGCAACCCCTAAAACAAACAAAACACATATTGTTTACTGACTTGTGACTATCACTCAGTGTGACTCTCCAGGCTCCCTTTTTATGTACTGCAGTCCACATTTCCAACATCAGCAATTCTTTCTTCTGGCAGCCTCTGCAGAGTGGCTTCTTGCATTTATCATAACCCACCAAAGCTCTTCCACATCTCTTTGTGGGTTAGCAGCTCGTTTCTTTGTACTGCTAAATGGTATTCCAGTGAATGGATGCATCTGTTTGTCTGTTAGACAAGGACATCTTGATTGCTGTCAATATATGGCAATTATTTACAGGTACATGTAGTTGCCAGACTGTCAACTTGCCTTCCAAAGCAGCTATGGGTTCTGTGTTCCCGTCAGTGGTGAATGTTGCACACTTACTCAGATGTGATGTTTGCTGGGGTTTTAGATTTTGGCTATCCTAATGTATGTGAGACAGTAACTAGCTGTTGTACTTACCAATCACCTAATGATAGATGAGGTTCCCATACACTCAAATAGGAGATGATAGGAGAGGAAGTTACTGGGGATCACTATTAGATAATAACCAGCACAGAACCCTTTTTTTCTATGTTAGTTTCCTGCTGTGACCACAACGAATATTTTAAAATACGCAAACGTTTAAGACAAAGCAAAGGTAATTGTGTTATAGTTCTGGAGTTCACAAATGCAAAATAGATCTTACTGGGCTGCAAATCAATCTATAGACAGCAATATTCTTTCTGGAGGGTCTGGGAATAGTTATTTTCCATAATTTAGAGGCTACATGTGTTCTTCAGCTTACACCCTTCTTCCTACATTTTTAAATTCATTTATGTTGGGGTGAGTCTGTCTCACTTTATTCTCTCTGATTGTCTTCCTCTTCTGCATCTAAGGATTGTTGTGATGTCATTGGGCCCACCTGGACAACCTGAGTCATCTTCTAATATTTCAGACTTCAAAGGTATCTGCATCTAAATCCCTGGAACCAGTGCCTGCATGGAAAAAGAGGTTTCCAAGGATGTAATTTAGCCACGGATCTTGAGATAAGGATATTATCCAAGGTTATAAGCTCTAAATATGGTTGGAAATGTGTTTTTAATTCAAGAACAGTATTTATAAGAGGAAAACAGATGATTCTACAACAGAGAGACAATGACGACTTTCCTGATAAAGTTTAAAAGATGAAGAATTTTCCTGAAATTTTCTTCACTCGTGGTTCATTGTGGCTGGCAACACCTCTGGTCTGGTGACACTGGGTTCTATAAGAAAAGCAGGCTGAGAAGCCTGGGAAAGCACAGCAGTAAGCAACTCTCCTCCATGGACTCTGCATCAGCTCCTGCCTCCAGGCTTCTGCCCTTTGAGTTCTTGCCCTGACTTCCTTCAATGATGGTCTACCAAGTAGATGTGTAAACCAAACAAACCCCCTTCCTCCCCAGCTTGCCATTGGTTATGGTGCTTGATCAAGGCAATGATAACCCTAAAACAGCCAGTTACCAAGGAATGCATACTGTGTAATGTTATTCCAAAGGAAATAAAATGCACCAAACAGAGCCATATACCACAAGGAATCCATCCACTTTAACAATGTCTCTGGGGAATAGCAATGAAGAAAAATAATTATATTCTGCATTGTTCGACTGCAAATACATTCATGCATAATCTGTGTAGTACCTCTGAAGAACCACAGCTTTTTCTTGCTTACCATTGTATCCACGCACTCATAGTTCCTGGCAGGAAGCACTCAATTAGTAGAGTCCAAAAAGAAGTCTTGTGGTTAATATTGAATCCTGGACTGATGGGCAGACGTTACAGATATTCTAAATTCTTCCAGTCCAATGTCTGTCACAGAAGTGTGTCTGTATGTGTGCTTCTCTGAAATGAATTACCACTTTGTATCCAACCTAAACATCTACCTTACAATGTAGTTGCTTTGTACCCATTTTTCAAATGAGGAGCCTGAGGTTTGGGTGTGTCAGTATTTGACTGTCGTTTTCTCTTTCTTTTCTTGTTTATACAATTTGACAGTTACAGAAATCTCACCAAATGGAATGTAGTAGTCATCTCTAGAAAACCTCCCTTTCAGCACTGTTTTACTTGCGCTATTTTTGTTTTTGTTAGCTAATTTACATACTTGGTTTAAAAATTGGTAGCAAAACACAGATACAGGGCACTGGAGAGATGGCTCAGAGGTTAAGCGCACTGGCTGCTCTCTCAGAGGCCCTGAATTCATTTCCCAGAGGCACATGGTGGCTCCCAACATTCTGTAATGAGATCTGGTGCCCTCTTTTCGCTGAGGGTCTGTAAAAAATATTTTAGTTTCTAAAGCCAAATCTATCTGTCCTCTATTTCCATTGGTTTGGCAACTCATAAAACCAAGTTAATGTACATATATATTATAGGTAGAAGAATCTAAAAGTTCCTTTGTAAGTAGCTGTGTGTAAAGCTACTTTTCTCATCTGGAAGGGAGTGAAGGCACGCGTGTCGACTGGCATGGCTCCCGAGGCCACGCCGAGGTGGAGGGACTCCTCCAGGGTCGCCAACTCACTGCTGGAAAAGCTCTAGAATTCTGCTTTCTCGGTGGCTTTACCCAAGGTACAACCTCTGCTGAGTCATACTGGTTCTGGGTCTGCAAGCTGCCTCTCCCTCCCCAGCCCTCTAGCTAACTCTAGCTTTTCCCTGCTCTCCCCGCCGCTGCTCCCGCGTGAGTGTGTTGAGCTCTCAGGCGGCAGGAGGCTCGAAGCAGATTTCCACTGTCGGGTTGGGTTCCATGGGCAGCTGCGCTGAACCCGGGACTCCAGGTGGAGCTACTCGGACCTTACGGGAGGTGGTGGGCAAGGAACCTCCACCTTCGAGGGAGAAGTGGGTAGGGAGAGCCCTATAGTTGGGGAAAGGGATCATGAAGTGATCAGGGCAATGTGTCAGGACTAGATGAGGATGTCCTTTGTACAACAACAATGTCATTTGTGATCTCCCTCCATGAGATCTTGGACTTTCGCTGTATAGCCCAGGTTGGTCTGGAACTCACATTTCTCCCGCCTCGGGATTCAAGTGGACTGGAGTATAGGGGGTACAGATGTGACACCTTGACCCGCTTATTTATTGTACATTTAAAAAATAGGTTTACGTGATGCAGATAAAATACAAAAGTGTGGCAGCCACGACCTGGTGAGCCTGGGTGGGTAGCTGTGCAGCACTATTCCTGCTCTGGAGGCGCATTGCATTCTGGGGTGTGTGTGGAGCCGGCAACTTCGCCATACATCGTGTCAAGGAACCCAGCTAAGCTAGGGTTCCCCTAGTCCTCCGCGCCCAACCGGCAAAGGAGGCGTGAGATGAGGGGTCAGCTTTGCCACTTAAGAAAAAAACCAACCAAACAAACAAAAAACCAAAACAAACAAAAAACCAAACCTCGAACCGCTTTCTTAACTGTGGTCAGAGGCCAAGTATGCAAACCCAGGCTCCCTGGAATTCCCGTCCACCTCATCGTTCTTGAGACCTGACTTTTGTTTGACAAATCTTGTTTCTGAGATGCGGTCGTATTTGTCTGTGGGAGGAGGTATACGAAACAAAAGCATCAGAAATAATGTCTGTGACTCAGGGAAATTGTTAAAATGTCTAGTCCCGTATTTTGTGTGAGGATTCGTTAATCTCTGGCACGGTGTCCTAATAATAAATGTTGACGGAATGAGAGGATAAAAGCTATTGGTTTTTCGTTACAGAATCTACAAATTTGTCGGAAATTTTAGAAGAGTCAATAACCCTTTTGAACTTTCTCGTTTCGCTAAAGGGCTGTTATTACGTCAACGGTACCGGGTAGAGGGTGGGGTGGAGCACCGGAGCGCTGCTCACAAGAAACGGAGCAGATTTCAAAACACTTTTTGTAAAAAAAGAGAGAGAGAGAGAGAGAGAGAGAGAGAGAGAGAGAGAGAGAGAGAGAGAGAGAGAGAGAGAGAGAGAGAGAGAGAGAGAGAGAGAGAGAGAGAGAGAGAGAGAGAGAGAGAGAGAAATAGAAGCTGAAACAGGATTTGGGGACAGGAGAAGGCAATTCCATGCTTTAAAAAAAAGTTGACCTTTTTAAAAGCATTATTTCCTTTTATTTCCTTGTAGAGCAAGCGGGCCTCTAGCTGCTCCCGCCTCAGCCTCCCACGTACTAGAATCACAGACGCGAATCGGGACCAGCCAAGCGCTGTTCTACTTTCCAGAGGTGGATCCAAGGTGGAGAACGGGGCAGGCTGAAGAGGGGCTTAGTAGGGCCCTAGGGGGTGGTCCGCGAAATCCGAGACCTCTGCAAAGAAAAGAGAAGAGGCGCGCATTAGAAAGCAGCCCTAGGAGTCAGGCCCGCCCGGCCTCCGCGGTGCCCGGGGCTGCGTGCAGCGCCCGCCCCACCACGCCAGTCTCCGGCGGCCGCCCGTCTCCGCCGCCCTCCAGTCCCGGGTTTTCCCGTCGGCTCTAAGTCGGCGGAGTGAGCCCGGCCGTCTTTTCCGTAGCGGGAGAAAAGCCGGGACTCTAGGAGAGAGGGTGGCGAATCCTACCTGGCCTGGGGCAGCCGCGAAGAATCGCCTCCCAGCCTCCCCGCCAAGGTGCTTCGATTCCCGGGAGCAGACCTCCCAGGGCTCCGGAAGGCGGGGGACACCCCTACCCCATCTGGCCTCCCTCCCCCCCAGCCCATTAACGGCTTCTCGTCGCTTGTTGAACAAAATGGACGCTTCTTCTTTTCAGACTTTGGCGGTTGCCGTCAGACCCGCCCACGCTCTCCAGTTCTCCTCCCCTCTGTTCCCACTACGGCCTTGGCACCTGCGACCCTCACTCCGGCGTTCGCGCAGCAGCTTCTCAAACCACTTCTTTGCTCTGATCTCACTCCTCTGCTCCGGCGTGCAGACCTACTCACCGAAAACAGGTTTCCAACCACACGCTCCCTGGGAGACACCCGCGCTTGGAGGGATCGGACCCACCAAATTAGGATCCGCCCAAAGCCCCCCTCCCTCTTCTTTCTGGCAGCTTGGATTCTGTAATCCGCAGTCAATGCTCCCACTTCCGCAGGGCCAGAGCGAGACTCTCTGCGCCCTTGTCCTGGGATATATTTGTAGTATTTTCTAAGTCATGTTTTACACTAACCATTTGTGTTATTTTCGTGTAATGCTTTATGTGTCTTATAGTTAAAACATTTTCTCTCTAGCAAATATAAGACTTTAAACAGGAAACTTCATACGTGGGAAATAGAGGGATGGGGTCCAAGAAAAGAAAGGCTTCGTGGTTACTGAAGGCTTTGAAAGGCAAAGGAGGCTTATACTCATTTGTGGTTTAGCCATGTCTCCAAGAAGTGGAAAACTTACATTTTATTTTATGTTTAATTATGAGGACTCGCGCGCGCACACGCGCGAGCGGTGCCCACGGCCAGAGGAATTGAATCCTCCGGAGCTGGAATTCCAGGCTGTTGTAAACTGCCTGGTGTGGGTGTTGGGTATCGAACTCTGTCTCAGGCAGGGCAGTGTGAACCTCCAGCCATGAGAGGGAAAACTTAAAAAAGACGGGAAAAGAGGAGGCTCACGCCTTTAATCCCAGCACTCGGGAGGCTGAGGCAGGCGGATCTCTGTGAGTTCGAGGCCAGCTTGGTCTACAGAGCGAGTTCCAGGACAGCCTCCAAAACTACACAGAGAAACCCTGTCTCGAAAAACCAAAAAGGCGGGAAAGAAAGAAGTCTCCCTTCCTTAGAAGGGAAAGAAGACTGCAAGTTCTCCATCTCAGATATCCTCAAAACTCCCAGGGTGGGAGGTAGAAATTTTCCCACCGAGAAGGCATGGCGGGGAGGGGGCAAGGTTGACAAAGTTGTGAGTGGAAGGACAGGGCCCTGAAGTTTGGAAACCGTGGAATCAGTGCACCAGGCAGGTTGTGAAGCAGCGAAAGCGAGCCGCTGTAAGTGGCAGCGAGGCCCTGCTACCGTTCCACGCTACAGTACCGAACCTTAGACCTCTGTCCCTCCTGCCTTGCAGCCTAGGCTTTCACTGGGGGTAAATGGATGGGTGAAGCTGGAATTTATGGACAGAGTCTATGTTCTCAGGCTCTCTTGGGTGGCATCTTCTTAGGTTTTCCCACAACTTGTCTGTGTGAGCTGAAGGCCGCCGGAAGACCCTGCTCAACTTTTCCATCTGTAACTGAGTTTCAGGAGCCCTCAGATTTCAAACTCTTGGACCAGCCGTGCTCACCTGGGGGTGTCTGGGCAGAAGTTACGCCTGCCGGCTCGCTGCCTTGGGGGGTGTTCCCAGCCGCACGTAGATACTGTACGACATCGCGATGGCCCCGCTCCAGGGCCAGGTCCACCGGCAGGCGACCCCGGGCGTCAAGCACATCCAGCCGCGCCCCCGCCTGGTGTAGTATCGCCAGAGTTTCCAAGAAGCCCTCCCGTGCTGCATCGTGCACGGGTCGGGAGAGGGTGGCTGGGTCCTCGCAGTTCGGTTCCGCACCGTAGAGCAGCAGCAGTCTGGCTACTTGGGTGTTGCCCATCATCATCACCTGAAAAAGAAGGAAGAGTAGAGGGATCAAGGCCAGACTGCCGCTGGGAGGACCCCAGAAAGAAGCCCTGTTAAGAAGCCTCAACACTACCCGGTGGAGACAACCAGTCACAAGGTTCTAGCTACCCTTTAGAGGTTTCTGGTACCAGCTAGCTGCTCCCGTCCTCCCCATTCCATTCTTCTTACACACAGGTTAACAGGGTATTTCCCACGCTTTCATGGTGCTGAAACCCCGTGTAGAGCATCGCCAGAGGCAAGACTGCCCTTGCCTCATTTGAGCCGATAAGCACTGTGTGGTAATTACTGAAAGTTATTGGCAAAAGACACATCCAGGGAGGTTGGAGAGATATAGCTCAGAGATTAAGAGCACTCAGAGGTCCTGAGTTGGATTCTCAGCAACCACATAATGATTGACAATTATCTGCAATGGGATCTGATGCCCTCTTCTGGCATAAAGAAAGCAGAGCCCTCACATACATGCTAGAAACACATAAATCTAAAAAAAAAAAAAAAGTCAACCAGAATTTTCACAAAATCTTGTTAGCCTTGTTTTCCTGGAATGTTATACTTGGATTTCTTGAAGTCTGAAAATGTCCCTAAAATATTAATGTTCCCTCCTTATCTTAAATTATTAATCCTCTAAACTGTGAATATGTTACAGAGAGAAGAGACTTTGTAGACAAGGCTATATTTAGGATCTTGAGATACATTATCCTGGACTACCAGAGTAGGCTCAATGTTATCACAAATACTTTGTCAAAGAGAAGATGTAAGCAAGGATGCAGAGGTCAGAGAAAAGAAGTCCTGGGTCAACAGCCACTAAGGCTAGGAAAAAGAGAGCAGATTCTGGCTTATAGCCTTCCACAGCAATAAAGTCCTGTGGACTCGTTTTAGACTTCCAGCTCCTGATTGCATAATGATAATTTTGTGTTTGTTTTAGCCATTAAATGTGTGCTAACTGGCTCGCTTGGTGGAATGCTGCCTAGTGTTTTAGTTTGCTTCCATCGGTGTGATGAAGACCATGACCAAGAGTATCTTGGGGAAGGAAAGGGTATCACAGTTCATCACTGAGGGGGAAGCCAAGCCAGGCACCTGTACAAGAAACTGCAAGGAGGAACTGAAGTGGAGTCAATGGAGGCATGTGCTCACTGGTTTGCTCAGCCTGCTTTTTTTTTTTTTTTTTAAGCAGCTGAGACTATCTGCTCAGGGATGGCATTGCCCACACTGAGCAGAATCCTCCCACATCAGAAATCAAGAAAATGCCCCCAAAGAGTTGCCTACAGAACAATCTGATGGAAACATTTTCTTAATTAAGGTGCCCTCTTTCCATATTACTCAGTTTGTCATTAAAGCAACTATAAGACCTTACTTGTGAAGGAAACTCTGGGTTCAAACTCCAACCCTGCATAAACTCTGCCTACCTGCATTCTCAGTACCCAGGGAATAGAGGAAGGGGATCAGAACTTTAGCCTACTTGCCAAGTTGGAAGCTAGCCTCTGAGCTATCAATATTTATTTATTTATACAAACTAAAGGATGAAAGATGGGGAAGAATGGGGGAGGGAAACTGTAATTAGGATATGGTATATGAGAAAAACACTATTTCCAATAGGAGAAAAGATTGCAATTTATTAGAACAGCAACAAAACAAAACACTTCTCAAGTTTAAAGTTTGAAAGACTAGCTTTGGACTATCAATCTTCCTGGCACAATCCCCTTCCAAAGGAATTGTGGCTACAGGCTTACTCTTAATTCCTAAGCTGTCTTGGAAATAAAACCATTCCTAAACCAGGTGGCCCATGCCTTTAATCCCAGTACCCAGGAAGCAGAGGCAAGTAGATCTCTGTGAGTTTGTGGCCAGCCTGGTCTACAGAGTGAGTTACAGGACAGTCAAGGTTACATAGAGAAACCCTGTCCCAAAATAATAATGATAAATAATAATGATAATGATGATGATTAATTAAGTATTCCCATAGAGAATGCACTGAACTCAACCCAAGGCTTTGTGAACACCAAGCAAGAGTTCTACCATTTTGTTCCCTCCATCCACAGGAAAGGAATTTTGAAGTGGAATCCATAACCTCCACAAAAACAACTATTTTGTGGTAGTAGTAAGTCTGGGATCCCACACCTTTTTCTGGCTTCAAGTGGCCATGGCATGTGGTGCAGATATACATTCAGGCAAAATACCTCTACACAAGCAATACAATAATAATAAAGAACCCAGCTAGATACAAGCTGCTGAGCTAGAAGTTTGGCTTGAGGCTGGAAGCTAATGCTAACAACAGGAATGTTCACTTCAGGTCACCTGTTTGCAGTTTCAAGGCAGGAATAAAAGTCATATTGTATTAACTATCAGATAAGACTTTCCCCAAGTTGTTTTACCTACAATGGCAACTCTAAAAGCTCTTTAGGGTAAGCAGGTAAAATGCTTTGCTGTCCAGCCTGACCTTCCATTTTCCCGACTCATGTAATGGAAGAGAGAATGGCTTTCCACAAGTTGTCCTGTCCTCCACACGCACCCCTCCCTCAACCAAATAAATAAGAGCCATAAAAAATTTAAAGCGCTGTAAAGTTAACTGGAAAAAAAACTAGGCAGAAATTGCTCTAGAGAAAATAAGAAAGCTCCCAAACACCACTTTGTACAGAGAAGCCACAGTTCAATTTTATATAGGATATCTAATAAACAAACTTGCTCACACTAGAATAAACTTGGCCATAGGTTTGGTATCTGCACTCAGACTCTAGGAAGTTAAGGACAATGTTATGCTAATGTATTGATGTGCTGTTGTGTTTTCCTACAGTGTGTCTAATAGCAGTCATATACTGAGCACTGGCAGCCAGCCTTTGGAACAAGACATTCCTAGCGCTACAAAGCCAGGCACACGCCCTGTCCCTTCGATTCGTACCAGGCTTTGGTTTACCCAACTGTGCTGCTGCCTCTACAAGCAGCTGCCTCAGCTGCCTCCTCCTCTTCAGTTGAAAGTTTTTCTAACCTCAAGACTCTTCCTGAGGATCCCATTAGCAACTGTCTTGCATGTAAAATCACCAAAAAACAAACAAACTAACAAAAAAACCAAAAAACCAAACCACTGGATATCCAGAAAAAGCTTGAGGAGTGCACCCTGGAAAATCTTCAGGGAGTTTTTGGCTCAACTTGCTGCTCTGTGCTCTGGAAACTTTTGGAAAGAGGTCATTCTTTTGGATTTATCACTGACTCTGTGTGTGTGTGTGTGAGAGAGAGAGAGAGAGAGAGAGAGAGAGAGAGAGAGAGAGAGACAGAGAGAGACAGAGAGAGACAGAGACAGAGAGACAGAGAGAGACAGAGAGAGAGAGAGAGAGAGAGAGAGAGAGAGAGAGAGAGAGAGAGAGAGAGAGAGAGAGAGAGAGAGAGAGTAGAGGGGCTGGGTTTTGATGGCCACAGATTGCTTGGAAACTTCAAACCTTTCTTATTGAGAACCACAGAGGCAGGACTAGCTGCTGGTGGGAGCAGGGAAAGAACGCAGTGAACATAGCCAGAGTCCTGTGGAACTGTAAAGATGAATTACTCAATTTTTCTAGATCAAGATATCATAATCAATTGCAGTAGTATTGCTGAATCTTTCCCTGAAGAAAGTGGAACTAATTTAGTTTTCAGGAAAACTATAAGTGAACTAGAGAAAGAGGAAAAAATACTCTGTGCTCTATCTTGCTCATTAATTTGGGTTTAAAGATTGCTCACATCTTTTATGGTATGGGAAAGTTGAAAATACCAAAAATAAAATGAATACTTAGAGAGTGCCTAAATCCTTTTTAAGAAAGTGTTTGGAATTGAGTCATTATTTTTTTCTTTTTGGTTGTTTGGTTTTATTTTTCTTTTGAGACAGGGTTTTTCTGTGTAGTGCTGGCTGTCCTGGAACCACCAGGCTGATTTTTTTCTTTTTATAAACAAATCATTTCTGTCTCAAGCACCACGTTGATTAAGGTTCTGAACCAAAACGATTTTCTCTTCCCCTTACTAAACTGCTGTACAAACTATCGACCTGATTTTTCCCCTTTTCTGCATTCAATATGATAAGGTCTTCTCTTGCATATTTTAAGAAGGGCAGCCCCCCCCCTCGCGACGCTGGCAAAGCCTCAGATGCCTTAAACCTGTAAGCCATAGCCACACTATTTTTAAAGGCTCAGACCTATTGTGTACAACCACCCAACCTTCTAGCCTCAAAATGTCTCCACGATTGACTTGTGGATCTCAAGGTCCACTTTCATTTCATTTTGATTATGTCGTAAATTGTGTGAAAATGTATTCTATATTGCATAGTTGCAGCTGATGTTACTTTCCTTTACCTTGCGATGCACAGGCTTTTAGAATGCGCACGTGTTTCATAGGAATTTTGTTAGAATTGGAAATAATGGTTATGGATGGCTATTACTGGGCAGCGACAGAAAGAATTCCCTTTTTAAGTTGAAGCTTAGTCAGTTAGCGAAAGCAAAATCAGACAAAATCTACTGGCAATAGATGGGAACAAATAATAATTCTCGATCACGGGAAATTGAAAAGCTGGTGCCAAAGTAGTACACTATACCAAGTTGGTTTAAAGGGGAGGGTGAGAGCAGCAAAAAGAGCAGGGCATGCATGCCAAAGGGTAACTGAATGGCCATTGCAGTCGGGGTCACACTGGAAACTCACCAGAAACGTGGGCTTTTCTTCAACAAAAGATACCATCCCCCTGCAGATGAGATACCCTGTGCCTACCTGAATCGGGGTGCGGCCGAAACAGTTCGGGGCGTTGGGCGAAACCCCTGCTTCCAGCAGAGCCCGAACCTCTTGCTCGCGGCCCTGGGCAGCCGCCCTAGCCAGCCGGTCCGCAGAGGGCTCCATGCTGCTCCAAATGCTCCCCTGTCGATCGCCTCCCTCTCGGAGATCCAGTGCCCGCCCCATCCTCGCGTGACCAGCCCGGGGGCCCTCTCTCTTCCTCTTAAAGGTTGGGGGGGGGGGAGCGAAACTCACTGAGCCTCACGGAGCTCCACAGCCCGCTATAGGTGGCGCAAGTCGCCCAGAACACTTCGCGACCAGAACACCCCTGAAACCGTCGCCGCCCCTCCCCCACCCCATCCCCTCCCCGGCGGGGGAGGGGACGACAGTCGGGTCTTCTGCCTAGGTCTGGTAGCATGCTTGAGAGCTGGGGGCTGCGGCGGCGCCACAAGATCCGAGGGTCCCCACCTGCTGTCCACGCTGACCCCCCCACCCCCAAACCGTACCCAGACACCCCTTGACTCTGGACTCCTTCCGGGCGCGCAAAAGAGGAGCACGTGGGTCTCCTGAGCTGGTGAGCCAGTGCATTCTCCAGCAGCGCGAAATCTCTCCCATTTCCTTCCTCCCCAGCGCAACACCCCAGTTTTAGCGAAAAAAAAAAAAAAATGAGGGCGGGTATTTTTCACCGCCAAATTGAAACTTAAGGTATTTAACCTCGTAGGCGAAGACTCCATCTTCTTTTATTCAGAAGAAAGAGCTATGTCCTCGCCGCACTGAAACGCCAGCTCAAACAATTCATTTTGTAAAGTCTCCTGCCTGCCCCCGGTCTCTGACCCACATGCCGCGTGAAATCCCCGCATCTTGGGCCAGGGTTTTTCAAAAACATTTCTGAGGTTAGGGTATTGGGTGCTAGCTCTTAAAAACATGAGTTCTATTTAACACAGACAAGGAAGGATTGTGTACGCAAATACAAAAGTGAGGGAGTGAAGTCACTGGAGGACAATCTGCTTGCTCATAATTGATGCCTATTTTATGGGGCTGTTGTGAGTTTAAATGACTTGACATGCTCACAAACGTTGAGAACTACTGCAATCCTATTGCACTATTCCACTATTCATTTTAATGAATGGGCAGGGTTACCAGTATTAGGTAAAATGGAGGATTTAAAAAGGCGATCATCCCTGACAACACGATGGTCTTTTCTTTCACTCCTGCGTTTCATACAACGAAGTCAAACAGCCACTACAGGGCAAGCTTAGAGGGCTGCCTTGAAAACAGCAAGAACGTGTTCAGTCATCATGAGATGCTTCCTCCTATAGCAGACAAGTACAGAGACCAACAGCTAAACACTGCAGACACTGAGACCAGTGAGAGACCTAGGAACACTCAGCCTGAGTGGGTCTCTCTGATGCTTGTGCCTTCTCTAGGGCTTGTTTCTTTCTGTTGGTTTATCTTGTCCAACTTCAACGTGATGGTTGTTGTTTTGTATTTTGTGGTGATATTTTGTTTATGATCTAACAAATAAGGCTTGCCTGAAGATCAGAGTTAGCTACAGAGGCCAGGCAGTGGTGGCACACACCTTTAATCCCAGCACTCCTGAGACTTAGGCAAAGGGATCCCTGTTAGTTCAAGGTCACTAAGGGCTAGAGGAGAGTCAATCAGTCTAAAAGGGAAACAGAGCTCACACAAAGGTGATCCCAGCACTTGGGATCCCACACCTTCAATCCCAGCACTAGAGAGGAATGTAAGGCAGGAGGAAACAGACACTGAACGAATCTGAATTCGGTAGATCACCCCTTCTGCCGAGGTAAGAACTCTCTAGTGGCTGGCTGCTTTGCTTCTCCGACCTTCAGTTTTAATCGCTATATCTGACTCTGGTTTTTATTATTCATGCTACAATATTTAATAGTTATATTTAATATATATTGTTATATTTTAAATATTGTTATATTTAAAATGAATGAATGAAATCCTAGTCACTAGGGTAGAGGTTAACAACTGATCTGTAATTCAGTTTTTACAATGTCAACGACACTCTAGGTATATCAACCCACTCCAGGGTAGATCTCATGTTCCTATGTTCAGGAGTAGTTGACCAAGATATAATCAACTACACAAATTTTTGTTTCTCTCTCTCTCTCTCTCTCTCTCTCTCTCTCTCTCTCTCTCTCTCTCTCTCTCTCTGTGTGTGTGTGTGTGTGTGTGTGTGCTTTTATTTGGTTACATTTTTTCTTTTGGGGTGGTGTTTTACTTTGTTTTCTTGGATTTTTTTTAAATAAAGAACTTAAAGTTGGGCGGGTAGTGAAGGGGCAGAGGATCTGAAAGGACTTGGAGGAGGGTCAGAATATGACAAAAATATATTTAAATTTAATTTTTTTAAATAATAAAAATGCAACAAGAAAATAACAAGAGTGGGTTTTGGGCAAGTATACACCAGTGCAGGCATTTGAAGTGGAGGTCACTAAAGATCCAGGACTCTGCGTATGGCTCCTTTGCTCTGGAAGTTGGTCCTGTTATTATACATAACGAATAAATAATAGTGATAAAAACCTTTTTTATTTAAAACAAAACAAACCAAATCCACCACTTTCCAAATGTATTCATCCATCTCTGCTTGGACCTGATGCCAACACTCCAGATGTACTAAATATAAAAACCAGGGTCTTGGCTAAAGGAATGAACTCTGGAGTTAGACCTTGTGGGTTCAAACCCGGGCTCTTCTGTGTATTCAGATGGAGAAGGAGAAAGATACTCCAGGCAGAGGTGAGAACATGTGGAAAGGTGCAGACATGTAAGAAAACAGGGTGTTTCACTGAGTTGTATTGGGCAGCCAGGAAACCAAAACCAGAAACAAACTTCTGGAAGAAGAGTCTGCAAAGAAACCTTCAAAGTCAGATGGAAATCAAGGAGTGAGTGGGATGGAAGGGGTTGGGACACTGAGAGCCCGACTCTCCCAGCTTTGCTGTAATTGGTCAAGGCCAAGCAGAGTGAAGCAGGTGAAATAGGTAAATGGCCCTGCAAGAAACTGAAGCATCTGTGCTGAGGGCAGTTGTGAGGTGGGCCTAAAATGTATCCTCTTGAGGAGTCACACTCAACCTTCTCCTCCTACAGTCCAATGACAACCCATGAGACTCCACCAAGCTCACCCAGGGGAACCAATAGCTATATTAGATATACATACTGAGCATGGACAATGACTCCTCGGTGACTGTGTAGGCAAAGCCCCTTCCCTAGTCCTTTCTCACCAACAACAGACTAGCCCTTCACCAGAGACCCAGACCACACCACACAATAAGAGCAGAATTGAATGCGTGGTGGCTGTACACTCAGATCAAAGTTTCTTTCTCATTTAAACTACTGTTATCACTCAGATTTGACACCACCCAAGCCTCTCACAAATCACAGAGAGTGACATTACTCATTGACAGGGACACACTGAGAAACATATTTCTTGTTGGAATCCAAACAGTAGCCCTTTGAGACATAGTTGCCATTTTCCCCAGGTGAGAATGTTGGGACTAAAAGCAAGTGTCCCTTGTTCAAAGTTAACAGAGCAGACAAGGTCATAATCATACACAACTATGAGTCTCATGAACTTTTTTATTTGATCCTGTCAAATTTGAGTTCAATTCTTTTAGACAAGGAAAAACTTTCTCAGTTGAAAACTGGCAAGGGATGTAATTTTTCACATCAAGAAAGGATAACCTCTGAGAAGAGGAGGAGCCTCAAACAGGCTTCTTAATGCTTTGGAATTATTAGCTGCAACAAAGAAAGCATATTTTGGGGACTCCACCTATCTCTGTTGATTCAAAATCATTGTAAATTTTCTCTTTCTGCTCAAGTAGGACCACAGCAAGGATGCAACTTTGTAGACAGGATGTAGACAAGTCACAGATTTTCAACTTCAGTTTCCAAACAGTTAACTGGATTTGGAATTTGGGCATATAATCAACTCATATCAGGACCATTTTGAGGAAAAGTTAGAAGTGTGTTACATGTTATAGAAAGAGTTTTTAAAATTGTGTACAAGGACCAAGCCTGGTCTACCGAGTGTGTTCCAGGACAGGCTCCAAAAACAATACTGAGAAACCCTGTTTCAAAAAACCAAAAAAAAAAAAAAGTGTACAAAACAAGCATGATTAAAAACAAAAAATTACCATCAGAATACCTTAAAGAATAGGTTTTATGTGACATTGGGTAACTTTGCAGTTCAAGAAAAATAATCACTCTCTAACTTCACTGTTCTAATGTATATGCATCCTGATTGTTGGGAACTGCTTATGGTAGAGAATACAGAAAGATGAAAAAAGTAATTGTATGTCCTGTACATGCATATATGTGCGCAGTGTGTGCATGTATAATCTAGTTATATGCATAAATAATGAGGATTCTCGTCCTGATGGCAAGATAAGTAGTCAGGCATATAATTAGAAGAGATACTGAAATAGAGACAATAAGAAATCCATTCAAGCTGAGCAGTGGTGGTGCATACCTTCAATTCCAGCACTCTAGAGGCAGAGGCAGATGGATCTCTGGAAGTTTGAGGCCAGGCTGGTCTACAGAGTGAGTTCCAGTACAGGTAGGACTGTTTCATAAAGATACCCTTTTTCGCTGGGCGGTGGTGGCACACGCCTTTAATCCCAGCACTCGGGAAGCAGAGGCAGGCAGATCTCTGTGAGTTCGAGGCTGGGCTGGACCTACAGCCTCCAAAACAATACAGAGAAACCCTGTCTCGTAAAAACAAACAAACAAAAAAGAGTGTTTCTATAGCAGTGCACAGTATGATTGGGTTTAAACCCCAGGCTTTCAAGCTCAGAGCAAGAGGCCCCTTCTGCCTCCCAACATATATGCCTTCCTGGTGACTAATTTACAGTGCTGTGGTGTGCAACTCAGCAATGCCGAGCAAAGTGGTGGAGTTGTTCTCTGAGAACCAAGTGCAGAAACAAGTAGCATAACCAGAATCAATGCAGCAGGATCTCTACTAAGAAGTACTAGTTTCTGTGATGTGTGTCACTAAAAATACAGCTGCACACACTGGGTCTCTAAGTCCCTCCAAAAATCACTTAATAGTCAGGTCCAATTTGAGTGATTCTTTTTTCCTGATTGTAGCTCATATGTGTAGGAAAATCAGGGCTGGGCAGTGGTGGTACAAGCCGTTAATTCCAGCTCAAATGACAAGAAGATAGAAAGAGGGAGGGAAGGAGGGAGGGAGTTAAGGAGGGAGAGAGAGGGATGGAGGGAGTGAGGGAGAGAAAGGGAGAGAAGGATGGAGGGAAGGAGGGGGAGAGAGGGAGGGAGGGAGAGAGAAAGAGGGAGGGGGAGAGGGAGGGGGAGAGGGAGGGAGGGAGAAAGGAAGGGAGGGAGAAAGGAAGGGAGGGAGAGATCAGAAAATGAGCTGCATGGAGAAAAGAAGAAATTGTGCCACACAGAAATGGCAATGTCAAAATATTCCCCTCTGGGCTGGAGAGATGACTCAGTGGCTAAGAACACTGGCTGGTCTTCCAGAGGTCCTGAGTTCAATTACCAGCAACCACATGATGGCTCACAACCATCTGTAATGAGATCTTGTGTCCTCTTCTGGCCTGCAGGGATACATGCATACAGAATACTGTATACATAATAAATAAATAAATATTTTAAATATTCCCTTCCTTTTAAGTCTTTGCCTCGAAGATTCTGCATCATTTCTAAAGATTTTGCTCTCACTAATGAGAACCTTTCCAATTCTTCAAAGGTATACCATGAAGACTCTACCACTTTGCAGCAAAAGTTATAATTTACTATCTGTCAAATGTTTGAAGGGCCTCTAGTTGCTGCTATAATGTTTCAGTGATATATATGACCTTCCACTGCCCACCTTTTTGTTCCCACATGCTGGCAATCAGGGTCCTGGAAATAAGATTCTTGACAAGTGTAACAAACCTGTCTTTTAAGAAACCATTCATTTGATCTATGACTAACCAGAGAGGTGGTACACAGTTACAGCTACCCAGCTAATGAATATTTTAGTACATTTTACTAAAACAAAACAAGTCTCATTACTTATCACTGGCTGCTCTGGAACTCAGCTCTGGATCTCCCTGTTTCTGCCTCCTGAGTGCTGTAATTAAAGGCCTGGAACTATTTTTTGTAGCTCTTGAATAATTTTCTTTCCCCATATTCTTTCTTTGATAGCAACTACTTTGACTTGGACAAATGTGTCTGGTGAAAATGACAGTCATGTCCTCCAAATAACTGTGGAAGGGACACAAATGAAGTACTGGATTGCAGGACAAACCCATCAAGAGAGACTACAGAGAGGCAGAGAACTGATCCATCATTCATTCACCAGCTCCGTGAATTCAACCCCTCCCCATCTCAAGACAAAATCTTACCTTACACACCAGGTGGGCCCTGCTTCAGCCTTTCTAACTACTAGGATTATAGGCTTGCACCAAGCAAACTGGGTTCGGTTTAAATAAATTATGTAAAATTTCTGAGCCTTTTCTCTCTCTCCTAGGGTTTAAGTAAATTATATAAACCTCCTCAGGTCTGTAAAGGAAAGATAAAATTTTCCTACAAAAAGTCATTGTGGGGAGTAAAGAATACTAGACCACTGAAAATCCAGGTATATAGTGTATTTTCAATAAGTACAAAATATTTTAGAACACATACATGTTCTCTCATGTTAGTCACAGAGGCCATCAAAGTCAATTTCCATTTTTCCCTTATTCATAACTGCATATTACTGAAGGTGTTATAAATTTCAACAAATCAACTCCCTTCTACCAGTTGTGATTAATTCTTTTGGGGATTCAATGTACCAAAAACAGCTTTGTGGTAACAGAAGTACCTGTGTTCCAACAAAAGAACTTCCAGAGGAAAAGTTCATCATTAAAACATGGGAAGTGACTCTGAGGTGGATCCCTGTGTTCAACATTTCCTCTGTGCTGTCACCTACCACTTTTTCTTCCAGTGTATTTCAAGCAGAAATTCATGAGACAGTCTCACCTTGTATTCCAGGTTGGCCCAGGGAAAACTAGGCAAATAAGAATGTAAAATTTACCTTTGATAAACGTTTATGTCTTACCTCTTCTTTTAAAATTTCGTTATGGAGCAGAATATATATATATATATATATACATATATACATGCACACACAGAATATATATATACACACACACAAATACATACACACAGAATATACACACACACACACGCACATACAAATACATACACAAACACACACACACACACACACCCTTGTTCTCTGAAGGCTAACTGGAAGGAAGAATGGGGAGAACTGCATGTTGTGCATTTTGTGTGTCTGGAGTCCCAATTCTGAATAATGCCTTCAAATTGTTATTATAAGTGACTCAAAATATTGAATTCCACATTCCAGACATCTTGAAGGGCTTGAAAATGACTGTAACACTTCTTTCTACATATCCCACCACACACACACACACACACACACACACACACACACACACAAAACCCCTAAGGTATTAGTGTTAAGCAAACTGCAGGGATTAGAAATCCAATAGTCTCCAGTGCATTCTGTAGAAACCACTATTCCATGTCATGGACAATTTTTGAGACAGAAAACAGGCTAATAACAATCCTTTTGGCTTCAATAACTGCACTGAGTTTTCTACTAGAGGAAATGATAGATGGTGAGCAGCATCACACCCTGTAGGCTTTCATACAGGGCTTCTGCGCTGGTAGGCACACTTACACTGCTTTCACGTGACACGTTTGACTTGACTGATAGACAAGTCTTGTTTGGATGTTTGCAGTGAGTCTTGAATGTTTATACCTAGTTCTACTTCTCAATGCATAAATACCACAAGCTGCTTCCAGATGAGAAAATGGAAGCAGAGATACCCCTAGAGCTCCCTTGTAAAACCACACCAGCTGGCAGGCAAAGGAAACAGAATCTGATCGCAGGTGGCATGTACACTGAGAATGAGCTTTCTTCTGCTTCAAACCATTCTTGTGTTAGCTCAAAGGTTCTCATTTGCTGCTTTTAAATCAAAAGCAGGAACAAGTAATTCATATTTATGAGAGGTTTCAGCTTAAATTTATGAGATGTAGTGACTTAGGGGAACTCATAAGAACTTCAGTTATATAACAGCTAGAAGAGACAAAAATGAGATTGTGTGTGTGTGTGCTCTTACTCCCAGAGGCAACCAAAGTAAGTGATATAGACATTTTTAACCAATGGCATTTGACAGGCTGTGATATATACTTGAGCCTTAATCTTTAAATACAAGACAAGAGAAAGTAAAGCATCAAAAACATAAGAGCACAAGATAACTAAATGAAACAATGAAGATCAAATCTCTCTATTGAGCTCCTCATAATCACCTCTGAGAGAAAAATACAAATTTAATATGTGCTTTGGAAGAATGACTAAATAAGCTTCTTTTTAAGAAATGTGACATTCCATAGAATATATTTTGCTGCAACTACTTGGCATATAAAATTCAAAGTATCTCACATCACACAGGCTCTTAATTATTTCAAAGTAAAAAGATACTGCTTTTCCTATGGGGGAGGACTTTCAACTGAATTGAGTCAGATGGCTACTGTTTCTTTAAATCGGATGCAAGACTCACACAAATGCTTAGTCAGATGATCTGACAACTGAACAGAAATAAGGCAAGAAAATAGTGGCACTCAGAAGAGAAAGTAAAACACAGACGTTGTACTAGTGTACAAATGTAACAGGAGGCACCTGGTAAGGCTAAGAAAAAACCATGATGACATTTGGGAGGCATCCCATCTTCAATTCTTAAAGCTGCATTTCCCTCCTGCTCCAGTTATCCACCCCCTCCCACCACGGCCCCATTACCGTGCTTTTACAGGCACACAAAGGTCCCACATTTTCTTTGTCAGCTTCATTCTGTTACGGTAACAGTTTACTTTTTTTTATTCTAAATAAACAATTTAAACCAGTGAAACCCTTTTGTTTTCCTTTTTAAACAGCATTTTAGGTTCTATTTACTCCAAGTCTTGCTTAGATAATAAAATAAAACCCTTATTCCTATGTACATGGAGAGAGATTTATTCATCTGCTGTGAAAAAGTGAAGTAGACACCGTATTTTGGGTGGGCAATTTTATTGTGGCTGTCCTATATGCAATATTCTGATGCTGTGAGCTTTATAAAATATCCTGTTGTGTCTTCCCCTCTAACAGAAACCTTGATTATACAAATCTGGTGCCTCTGAGACTCCCCCCTGTAAATTCTAATACCAAAAGGTCTCTTTTTCATTTTGTGAAACAATTCCTTCCTTGATGATTCAGTTACTCTCTTCCCTGGAGTCCAGAGTATGCTTAATACTAAATGCCTTCTCTAAAAACAAGCAAAAATAAGGTTTTAAATAAGAATCCCTAAGACAGTGCAGACTCCTGTGAGCTGTCAAAAATCTGCTGGATTAGAATGTGACAGTCAGTGAGAAATCCTCAGCTTTCAGGCTGAGGCTGCTGCCCCCACTGCTCCACTGCCCTCCTCCGATGTCTGGTTTCTTGCATGCTTCCATCAACAAAGCAAACACACTGAGAGAACTCTGTGCAGTTTTATTAGTTTCAATTTGCATAAGAGATTAGCTAGCTTTGTTTAGGCAACTCTAAACTTCTACAAAGTTCTTCCTTGAACACAATTCCTCTTGGTGGTTGGGAGTATTTTTCCAGGGGTGGAACCTGGACCCCTGAGCACCCAGAGTTCCATCCCCAAGTCACCCAGAGTCTGTTTGAGTAATTTAGTGATTCTGTGGTGAGGGACAAGACTGAGAATGCATTGAGGTGTTTAAAAAAAAAAGTCTTTTGTGATACAGTGTTTTCATTTTCATAAGCAAGGCCAATATGAAATTCCTAACATAAAAATCAAACACGAAAGAGGATTCTGATGCTTTGGGAATTTAAATCTTACAGCAAGATTTGTATCTGAATCTTCTCACTTTATGACTTTTTCTTCTGATCATGGTTTTCCTGAAATTCAGCCTGTCCTGGGGCTCATGAATGAAGCAACTGCATTGCCAGGAGCCGAGATGAGTCTCTTTGATCTCCTCTTTAAAAAGTAAAATAAAAAGATGACATCAATAACTGGTAGCACCAACAATTTTAAGTCCACCCTTGGACTTGCTGATCACACTGATGCGGCACACGTTATCATGTGCTGGATCTGTTGAGGCCTGAAGTTGGAGGGTATTTTTTAGGAAGTTTATTCACATATTTTCTTGGACTGTATTTTGCTCACCATCCTAGAAGTGATTAGTCATTTCAAGGGCATATTCTAACTGAGGGAGATTTGCATTATGAAAAGAAAGAGAAGTGCTGTCCTTTTTGAAGGGATAGCTGTACTTGAGACACAGAAGCAGAGACCAGGACTCCACAGGGCCTCTGTGTGTGTGTGTGTGTGTGTGTGTGTGTGTGTGTGTGTGTGTGTGTGTATGGGGGGGTCTTGGAAGTTCCTATGCCTTGTGTGTGTTCCCTCAAATAAAACTGATTTTCTCTTGCTCACCATCCAGCAACAGCTGAGTTGGTGACACAGAAATGTCCTCCTATCATGTGGGAATCTAGAGAAGTCTGAGTCTGCCTCACAACACTCCTTACTGTCCAGTGAAGCTCTCCTTCCTGTAAAGCCTCCAACACCTACACTATCTGATTAGCTCTTATGTGAGGATGTAGTTTAGGGGAGGGAACCAGTCCAGAACAGACTTGAAGGAGTGCCTGGGTGATAAGTGGATCCAGTCTAAGTTCTCCTCTTGCTTTGGCAAGCTAAATCAGCATCATTTATCAGGACTGGGTTGAGAGGGAGGAGGCAGGGACAGACTGACATCTGAGCGATGTGGAGCTATGCACTGGTGTTTTGGGAGCTTTCAGGATGCTGGATGAACCTCTATGAGGTTAGTTCTGCCATCCAGGGATCCCAGGCTGAGGTCATCCCAATACCTGAGTATGAGTGGAGCAGGTGAGGTGGGGCAGACTGAGCAGAGAGAAAGGATAACAGGCAGCATGCCAGTGCTGAAAGGGGACACAGCATCCAAGAGCCTCAGAGGTGGGGAAGGCAGCAGCAGCATCCTTTCCTTAAGTCTGGGGAACTAGCGCATCCCAGTTAAAGCCTGAAGTCACAGCCCTTGCCAGTTTCCCCAAACTTTAAAGCCAACTTCGTAGAGGCGAGAGACTCACAACTGAGTTCTTGACTCGTCTGGCACTTCTTAGTTCATCCCTGATGTGCGATTTTATGGGGTTGGAGGCTTTGACAATGAAATGTGTTTACCAGTGATAGATATCAAGTGAGACTACTTTATAAAACTCAAAAGTATGATGAAGATGATAAATATCCCCATCCCTCCTAGTATGAGGAAACCACTACAAAATTGTTTATTATACCAAGTCTCACTTTAAATATTCCCTGTTTGGGGGTGGGGAGCATGGTGGCACAGGCTTTCAATTCTATCACTTGGCACAGGCAGGCATGTCTCTATGAATTCAAGGCCAGTTTACATAGGGAGTTCCAGGCCAGTCAAAGCTACATAATGATAAAAAACAAACAAACAAAAAAACCCAAAAACCTACTCACCCCACCAAATGCCTACATTTAGGTATCTATTTTACATGTATTAAATACATTGAATGTTCTACCAAAAATATATCAGTCAGAGTGGGCACACTCACAGACACACATCTGCAATCTTCTACTGGCTGAGGAGGCAGGGGCACAGGGAATTCAGTTCAGTCTGGGCTCTGAGTAAAAATCAAACAAACTTGGTGGTACATGCCTTTAACTGTAGCATTTAGGAGGCAGAGGCAAGCAGATCTCTGTGGTTGGAGCTCAATCTGGTCTATATAGTGAGTTCCAGGTTAGCCAGGGTTACATAGTGGGAAAGTGGGGAGGGGACCCTACCCCTAAACCTAATCATTATCTCATTCCAGATTATAGAAGTATCATAGTTTAACACTATATTGTTATGATTTTAGGCAACTTTCAGTCTTCCTGTACTGCTCTCCAGAAGGTATTCTCTTTCCTAAGGGCAGTTAAATACAAGTGTAGACATTTGTAACGTTCCTGTCCTGTGCCATGAGATTGGCTGAGGATGCTGTTCAGCTCACACAGTGTTTGGCTAGCATTCAGGGAGCCTGAGTTTGGTCCCCAGAGCCGTATAAACAAGGCATGGTGGCCCACTCACTGCTAGTAACCCAAGCACCCAGGAGGTGTTCAGACGTTTATTTCAGGACCTTCCTGGGCTAAATTCAAGAGACCAAGTTTAAAAAAGTGTTTCTCTTGCCATATTAGAGACAGCTACGTGAGACTCTGAAGTTAGGGAAAATTCATACTTAATACTATAATTTGTATATTTTGAAAATGAAATAATACTCATTATTTACATAAGTCAGAGTACAGAAACACGGCATCACAGAAACTTCCAGTTTGGGCTAAAGCACACAGAGGGTCCAGCGTATTCTAGTGTGGGGTTTCAGTTTGAGGTGGCCCAAGGTACTGTAGTGTGAAGGAACAAGACCTACGGAGTGAAAACACTTGTTCAAATGTTCAGCCTGGATACTTGCTATTAGAAAATATTTTTTCCTGATGATTCATATCGATTTATAAGCAAGGGTGACCCCAGTGCTAGGGAAAATGGTGGCTTATGTTCATCACAGAGATTCTAGTAATGAACTAATATGAAAGGCAGAGCAGACCTGAAAAGTGTTAGACACAGGCAGTAAGGCTATCTTGTTTCTAGGATGACAATGATGTCTCAAAACATAAAAATGAAAGGGATGTTTTAAATGTAGAACACAGCATCAGCTGGGGTCATGTACATAATGAAATACTGGTTTATGTTAGCTGTAAGGAGAAGGAGGAGGAGGAGGAGGAGGAGGAGGAGGAGGAGGGGGGGGTGTATAGAGAGTTCCTAAGTAGCCATAAAGGGGTACTTGGCAGAGCAGAACTTAGTAGTGTAAATAGTAATGTGTACTGGAAACTGAATTCAGTGCCTTCTGCAGACGACTACTAAATTAAATCCCACAGAGAATTGTATCATAAACATTTTCAGTCACAGGAATAAAAGGTTCTAATGAACACATCTACAGAGACATTCAAAATGTTGGAATACTGACATCTCACATATTTGGATCCAACCATCTGTATAAGGAATGTCTAAACACTTGATCCTCAAGTGATTCAACATGACTAGCACCACATATATTCCTAAGTCAATGCAACTGGTGGAATATATAAACACGAGGCAAATAATTGTACTAACACTGGTAATTAACACTTCAAATATTTCCATTACACCCTTAGTTCCAAATAGAAAGCTGGGAAATTGGACATATTTTTAGCCTACATCCTATGCATGCCATATGTTCTATTATCAGATACTTGTTGATAACTGGGTCTTTTACACAATGAAAGCATGTCTAGAGAATTTTACACATAATTCCTGAAAATTGATTTTTTTTACTTGTGACAATAAATGGTTTCTTTCAAAAAATCTATTTTTATACTTTACATATTCTATACTACAACTTCTAATAGTATAAATGGATATTTTAACTTTTGTGTTTCATTTTGTTTCAAATGTCCTAGTATGGCCTTGAATTACCGTATATAATAATTAGGTCCCAAGTTCCCCTGTCTGTAGTATGGGTTGACTCCCCGGTGGATCATGGTCATTCCACCCTCCAGTGCTGGAATTACAGGAAGGTACCACCATAGCCACCAACTTCTGCCTCTTGGGGATGAAACCCAGGTTTTTGTGCTTATTAGCAAAACACTACAACTCCAGACCCTTATTTAACGCTAAGTGGCTACAGCACTGTTTTATATTCCTGAAAATACACACTTATAACATTTGCAAATGCTAAAAACTTCTACTTCCTAACCACAGATTCCCAAAGGCACCAAATTATTAATATAAAATAATTATGGAGAGAGAAATATTAACTAGAGTCATAAAACAGCTTTTTAATAGAGCAAAATATTAACAACTATATTCAAACCCACACATTACAAGGGCTAGACGTATGCTGTACAGAAAAAAAAAAGGACAACAAAACCAAAACCAAACCAAACAAAAATCCACCATTAAGGAAGGCGACTTGAATCCTGTGAATGTTTTGAAATTAACTAAAATCAAGGCCAGCAATAATCCTTTACAAGTGCTCCCTACTAACTTTTGGAAAAATGAAAATTTGCACCCCTTTAATATCAGAACTCAGGAAGCAGTCTTAGAGAGTTGGAGGCCAGCCTGGACTACAAGAGCAAATTCCGAGACTGTCAAGGGTAAACGGAGACACCCCCCCCCCCCGTCTTTAAAAACAAACAAACAACAAAACAAAACAAAAACCCATGCAAATAAAACTTGATAGTTTTCCTTTTCTGTTCTTTTTCTTTTTTTGGTCCAGGCCTCAGCTCCAGCCACCCTAGCCCTCCTGGGTAGTGTCAATAGTTTTACATTTCCATGCCTAAAAGACAATTGGTACAGCAACAAACAGCTTTCCCAGGGGGTGGCAGCTTCACTTTTGGAACCCAGTGTTCTCTAAGATTTTTGCATACTGTATTTACATAGTTTTTTTTTTCTTTCAGTTTTCTAGATCACCCGATGTGAGGATAAAACCTATCACAGACTCTATTTTTCAAGCAGTAGGCCTCAAGTAAAACCCATGTTAATTGTGGTCTGGGACGCTTAAAATATGACTACTTCTGACTCCTCCCGGATGGCACGTTTAAATTCTATGTCTGAGGATCCTGAAGGCACTATCCAAAACAGTTTCAGCGACTTAGGCCAGCCCGTAAGAAGTTTCCAACTCTATGGATAGCCATTGTCTATACTGGCCTAGGAATCTTAGAGAATCGAGTGCTGGCTCCTGCATGCAGCAGCTACTGATTATATTTAAAACAGTGACGCGTTGTCCTCCTATTTTTGGATGTCAACCTATAGTCTCCTGCCACTCTCGCATGTCCTCCGCTACACTTGCGAGCAAGGGTGAGCAGGCCTGGTGGACGGGGGCGGAATAGGCAAACCCTTAGAAAACAAGACCGTTAGAAGGTATACTCCCCCGCCCCCCCCGCCCCCGAGGGAAATTAAGAGCTCTAGAAAACCACCTTACCTACGTTAGTGTGTGTATGCATGTGTGTAAGTAGGTATGTATGTATGTAAGTGTGCACGCCCGCAGTTTACTGAAGCATAACGGGGAACCGTAGGAGCCACTCACTAACTAAGGCGGCAGGTTTAGCGATTTAAGAATCCTAAGTGTTTCGCAGGGTTGAGAAGGACTGTGAAGCGGCCCCTTCAGACTCACCATGTGGGAGACAGGAGAGCGCGCCATCTCCAAGGAGCTCACCCGAAGCGAAAAAAAGCGACCCCTTCCTTCCCTCGCTCCCTCTTGCCCTGCCCGCACCGGGGCGCGTCCTCTTTTTCTACCTCGCGGGGCAGCGGCATGAAAGCACGCGGAACCCCAGCTCCTGCGCGCGGCTCAGGAGGGCCTTTCCTACCTGCTCCAGGATGCAGCCGCGGCCCTCTTTGGCGCTGGCTCCTCGCTAGCATCAACAGCAGGGCCACGACAGCCCGTGCGCGGCTCGCTGACCGGTGTCGCGAGGATCGCGGGAACTGCACCACGAAAGCCCTCACTCGGGGTGGGCGATCCGCGCGCCGCCGCCGAATCCGCACAGTCACCAGGAACCTGTACCCCATGCTCCAGCCGCCGCACTCGCCCAGCGGCGGTCGCCTCCGCGTGACACGGGAGGTGAGAAGCGCCGCCCCCGGCCCATTCGGTTAGGAGGCACCCCGAGACCCACGCGCCGCCCCCGGCCCATCTCCGCCCCCCACCCCCCCACCCCCGCCCATCTCCGCCCCCTGGCGTCCCCGCGTCCCCGGCGCGCCGCGCGCCGTCCCCAGTCGCGCGGGAAAGCTTCCCAGAGGCGCCCAGAGGGAGGCGCGCGCGGGGCCCGGCGGGCCGCATCCGGGGTCCCGCTGCCTCCCGCCCAGCGCACGGCCTCCCGCCTCGGCCGCTCGCCGCGCTCGCCACCCCTCGCGGTGACAGCCGGCGCCGCGGGACGCGTGCGCACCGCCCGCCCCCAGGCTGCAGCCGTCACCTATCGCGGCTGGGCCCGGCTCGCCCGGCGAGCGCGCGCGCGCGCGCGCGGGTCCGTTGTCACTCCGGTCAGGTTCGGGTCCCGGCCCCCTGCCTCTATGCCTGACGCCCCTCGGCGAGTCTTGCCCGGTTCCGAATCCAACTATTCAGAGGAGAAAAGGGAAGATCGGAGAGGCCTGCCGGCTGCCAGCCCGCCAATCAGGACGCGCGCGGGCGTTTTGAACACTGAGCAACATGGAGCTGCGCTCCTCCGGTGGGAACCGCTCTGAAAGAAGACCCTCAGCGTGCACGGGGACCCGGGGCCTGCGCCCCGCTGCGGATCGGTAGGTGCGGCGGCCCGATCGGTTCCCGAGTGGTCGGGCAGACACGAGGCGGCCGCCGGGGGGACCGTGTTTATTTTCGGTTTTAAGAGAGAGCGCCAGAGGAGCATCCGCGGCTCTTCCTCTTTCCCCGCCCCGCGTCCCCACCCTCCCCGATCCCCTCCCCCGCTCCGGGCTGTCCCCTTCCCCGCTGCCTCCCACCCTTCCCTCCTCCCCCGCCGCGGTGACCGCGGAACAGAAAAAAGCGGGGAGAAGGAGAGGAAGGAGCGGTAAAACGGAGCGCCGAGTCGACCCGGCCGCGGCCGGGGACGCGGGGAAAGCGCTGGGTCAGTCGCGGGTCCGGAGCTCGTGGCGCTTGCGAAAGCGGAAAGTCGAGCCCAGGACGCCTCTAACAGGCGAGCGGTGGTGCCCCGGGGTCCGGTGCTCACCGGACAGAGGGCTATCAGTTCGGACCTGTTCCGAGTTCGCTGGCTCGAGATCCTAGCTGGCCTGGGAGGCCCAGCTGTGCAAGATGACGTGGGACCCGGGCTAGCTTTCGGAACCTGGTATTGCGGGCCCGAGACTCGGTGGCTTCCCGTTTACATGCTCGGGCCTAGTGGTCTGGCTGCAGTAGAGTCCACATCAGGGTGACAGCTGGCAGGGTTTTTATAGAGCAGACTCCAAGTCCCAGCACTAGACACATTTAGGATTAGCTAAACCAACTCAGCTAAGGCCTTGCTGTAACTGGGAGGTCATTCGGGACCAGCCGCTGCTTTTCCATCTTACCCTCTGGTGTGCGACATTGCAGTAGAACCTCTCAAACCCGGGACTGAAGAATGATGGGTTGGCTGGGTGGAATGAGATTCGAAGGGTCCCTGTATGGACCCCCGAGTATCAGCGTAGGGTGAAAAACAAAACCCCAAACAACTCACACCTTGGGTAAACTTCACTGAGAGTTTGAACTCTCCAAATACTGAGCTTGGCCCCGTGGGCATCTGGCTACCCTTCTCCTGAAGCTGCCACCTCCTCTAGGCATTAGGCAGTTTCCCACTTCCAGGAATGCTGTTTGAATAGGGGGGCTACCATGGCCTTTCTTTGAATAATGTAAGATTAAATATCTATACTTTTAAATTCCACCCCTGTTGCCTCATGTCTGTTCTCTGTGTTGTATGTGGAGGAATTGTGAATTTTTATATTCGTGTAAATACAATCATGAAGCTGTTGGAGTCCCAAGTGAATTTTGGCTATGTGTTCTTCAAAAAGTTAGTAATGAATTGGTAACCTCGGTGATGAATTTTGACCTCAGAGTTGTCCTTTGAATTCAAGACAGTTGTTCTTATTTTACAGGCGACAAGACTGAGAGGCTCAAGCCTTGGACACTGCATGGCTTCAAGTGTGCAGGCTAGACTCAGAACCAATCGTTGGACTTGGGTGGTGCCATCTTTCTGTTGTCCCAAAGAGCAGTCATTTGGCAGCGAGTTATCTGTGAGTCGCTTTGCAAACACAATCAGTGGAAATTGGAAATTCTCTTTGCTGTTTTTCAGTGGCCTAAAAGACAAACAAACAAACAAAAACAACCAATCAAAAAAATCCTGATGGTCAATTTTATGTCTTTTATAAAGAAAAACAGTTTTGTTTTGGATTAGCAAACTCATTCTGTAGGGAGGAATAGAAAATACGTCCCCCCCCCAATGTTGGGGAACACATTTTTTTTCTCTCAGGTAGGGCCTTTGCCTTTGCCTCCCCCCCCCCCAGGGTTCTGGGACTAGAGGCTAGAGTTCCAGGCAAACTCTCCATTACTGAGCTGCATTCCAGCTATTACACACTCATTGCACACACTCAAACTCAAATCCACCAAGGCATAAGACAGGAGACACCATGGGGCTGGGGAGATGGTTCAGTGGGCAAAGCACCTGTCACACAGGCACGAGGACTGGATTGAGATCCTGTTGTCCCACTGCCAGAGATGAAGAAGGAGATCCCCTGAGCAAGGTGGCCAGCTGGACAAGCCACATCCTCAAGTGGGAAACCCTACCTCAGTATATAAAGCGGGGAGACTGACACTTGACTCTACCCTTTGACCTCCACACAAGCACGTGCATGCACACATCCGTCTACACACAGCAACTTGCATACACATGTGCCCATTGAGCATATACGGAAAACAACAAAAACAACAACAACAACCCCACAAAACCGACCAGAGCAGCTGGGCACGGTGGCTTTAGAGGCTGAGGCAGGGAGAACAAGAATTTGAGGCCAGCTTGTGAGACATTGTCCGGAAACATAGACAATAGCGGCTGGGGAGATGGCTCAGCAGAGAAATGTGCTTCCTGTACGAGCACAGGGATCCAAGTTTGAATACCCAGAACTCATGTAAAACTGGGCATAGTAGCCTGCCTGTGTAATCTGGGTTCCTACAGCTGGGTGGTAGGTGGAGACAGGAGAATCCCCTGAGGTCCTGTTAGCTTGACATACCCAGCAGCAAACAAGGTGGAAGAGACCAACAGTAGAGGCTGTCCTCTGACCTCCAGGCGTGTGCCCTCTCACAGGTGAACTTACACACACACACACACACACACACACACACACACTCACACACACACACACACACACAAAGATTAAGAAACAAAACTATCCAAAGCTTAAAAAATTTATTATACCTTTAAGCCCTCAAAAGATGAAAAAAATAGGCAAAGAATGTAATTATGTTATATACTGAAAAGATAATGTCAGTAGCAAATTAATATAAGCAGAAATACTTAAAGTATATAGCTGTAAGTGGCAAAGAAAAAAAGAAATGACAGTGTTGTCAGCAAGGAGTCTTCCTGGATGCTATTAGAACTTGAAGTTATTTTGGAAAAGCTTTACAATGCACTAAAATTGTATGCACACAAGTACTCTTAGATTCAGGTGTTCCATTCTTGTAATTCATGTAACTATCCAGAAATACCAAAAATAACATTTGAAAAATATACACATATGCATACTGTACTACAGATAGCATTCAGAAGTATAGCAAACAATGCATGTTAGATGTTTGTGTATATTTTCATACACAGATACATAAGCTTTTAACCGACAATTCTAGTCTTAAAGCTCATGTATGTTATATATGTGTGTACACATATATATAAGCATGGGAAATTGCATATATATGCACATATAGAAAAATTGTGAACACACACAAATATAAAGACACAGGTGTCCCTTTAGCTGCAGAAGTGTCACTTCAAATTATTTCATCTGTGGATCATGGAAGTATAGAGAAAAGTTTATAATAGTATACAGTAGCAAAAGAATAAACATAAAACATGGTGTATTGGGATATTTTATGTTTTCTAAGAACCCTGACTCACCAACAAAACCAGGGCTCACCCTCAAGCACAGAACTCTGTAACTGTGAGAATGGAAGTGCATCTCTCTATGTGGGCAGCAGTTGTCAAAGGACCCATGATAGCAGGGGAAAGTAATTAGAATAGCATAATCCTACATGTTTTCAATACATGTTGGGTAGACATGTTTAAAATTACACACATGCACACAAGCACAAGTTTAAAAGTCTCAGATTTTTATTTATTACTTGCTGCTTTTCTAAACTATTTCAACCGTTTGCCATCAACAAGAATTATAGTAACCACTGCAGATCAGTTATCATTGAGTGAGTCTGGAACTGTGCTTTCTGAGCCAAGATTAAGGCCCAAATTTTTTCAAAAGAAAGGTTTTAATACTTGTTGCCTTCTAATAACTACTAGGGCCAACACCATCATGGTGTAGATATAGTAAATACTTGAAGGTAGAGTGTCATTCAATTTTCCCCCCAGAAGACATTCCATTTTTCTGTTTACTGTAAGATGAAACCACCGCAAATCCTGTAGTAGCTTTTGGTAGTAACCCTCGGGGAGCAGGAGAGGATGGTCCGCTAGTTTTCAGGCATGGGAACAGCCCTGACTCCAGGTGGCATGTGGGCAAGGGAACAGTGAGGAGCGCTTCAGTGAAGGAGGAAACAGGAAGGGCTTAGGGCCTCCTAGCCAACCCCTAGACAAGGAGTCACGGCACACGAATCTTCCTTGTCACCCTTGGAAGAAAAAAACTCTTACCAGTAATCAACTTGTCTTTTTTTTTTTTTTTTTGGTGAAAGTTCTAAATTGTGAAAGTTCTTGATTTCTTTTAAATTATCTTATAAGCATTATAAAATATGCAATAGCATACCGTGAGATTATTTTAAGCCTAATTAGATAAAGAAAGCGGATGTAACAGTGTTAGAGCTCTCAGGAGGGTGCAGAAACCTTTCACGTTAATCTCTGATTTGGGAGTCCCCTGAGAGCTAGCTAGTGCAAGTCCACATAAGGTGCTGTCCCCACCAGCCAGCCGCTCTGCTGCCTGTAGCTCAGTACTCCTTAACTGGCACAGAAGAGAAAGAGGTCTCCAGGAAGGCACAGTTGTCAGGCAGAGCAAGGAGACAGATGTGTGAACCGAAGGAACTTGGAATCTGTTCCAGCTTCCATTTTCTCTTTGACTTCTTACACAAACATAGATTGGGAAGCCTTGTCATGTAATCACACAAAAGCCACATTTTCAGTGTACTTACATTAACTTAGAATAGCTAACCCCCACAGTATTTTCTATATTGTATTGTCTACGTAGTTTATTAGAAGAAACTAATTAGTTCTGGGGTCTCAGTGACATGAAAAGATAGAAAAAGCAATAGAAAAATCAGAACTATGATGAGTTGAGAAAGACTTAAAAAATCAAGCCAAGTATTTCTATTGCACTGGCTTTCGGTAGACTTCTCTGTTGTCAGTGAACCAGGGCAGCATGGTGGTTCAGGGGTAGAATTCTCAATTGACTGATGTGTAATATTATAAAGGATTCCCCTCTCCCCAGGGCAGCATGGTGGTTCAGGGGTAGAATTCTCAATGAACTGATGTGTAATATTATAAAGGATTCCCCTCTCCCCAGGGCAGCATGGTGGTTCAGGGGAAGAATTCTCAATGAACTGATGTGTAATATTATAAAGGATTCCCCTCTCCCCAGGGCAGCATGGTGGTTCAGGGGTAGAATTCTCAATGAACTGATGTGTAATATTATAAAGGATTCCCCTCTCCCCAGGTCACAGAATTTCAGTGTTTTTTCTCTTGTCTCTGTCCTCTATATATCTTTGCTTAGCTCATGGCAAAAATAATTGCTAATTAAGATATGCAAATAAATATTCACAAACACAGATCTCTCTCCCTCCCTCCATATATAGACACATGTACACATACAACATACATACATCACTGTCAGCTATGCAACGATTCAAAAAGCATAGGACTCTAATCCAGTTGCCATATTTATATACAAAGGAAATTGATGCTTATGAAAGTGATGTGGCTTAGCAGCCACATATGAAATTAATTAAATATGAAGCTGTGCCTAGCTTTCTTCTCTCCATTTCCCCTCCTTGTGAAAGAAGTTCAAATAGAGTGGGAGAATGTTTTCAAACCATTGAGGTTCAACTGTTATTGTTTCTCCAAGCAATTGCTAAATTGGAAATTAGTTTAAAATATATGATAATATCTGCCCATCCAGTCATCAGTAGTTGAAACTGAAGGTTGAAATGACAGCAAGTTACACCAACTTGAGCTTTCATAAATGAATCAATAGTTATGCTAGTGACGGCAGTGTGCCCACCACGTAAGAATATGACTGTGGCTAGATGCTCATTTGCATTTGGGGACACTGCCTTCTGCTGTACACAAGACTGCTTCAGATGTATTCTGTTAACTTTTTGTGGATATTTAATTCTGTTGCTTTGCTTTTTTTAAAGTGGCAAAGTTTTGGCTATAGTGCTGCTTCTTAACCTGCCATGAAAACCACCAGCTTCTGGTAAAGATCAAAAGAAATTAGCTCATCTCATTTAAAAACTAGTCAGAAAATTATAAAGGCAGTTAAAGTCTCTGTTAACTATTTTATAAATATATGTATGACTTGTTTTTAATATTTCTTGTGAAGGGCAGTTAGGAATGTGTTAGTGGTAAGTGTGTGCTGAAGGTCTGTGATCTAGCTTAAGATAAAGTGGACAGTGTATTGTTTGCTATGACATAGAGAAGAAATCTCTATCTAAAAACATTCTTAAGTAATGTTGTTCCAAAGGCTTTGGGGATTTTTATGAATCTTGGCCTCTCTTTTGAATATATCTCATTTCTTAGTTCAGAAATAAGTAATCAGAACCATTAGAGCATTGCCAATTTTTACAATAACTTACCGGTTTCCCCCAGACAAAGGGAAAAAAAAACCTTGATGCCAAAGTGAATTAAGTTACTGAAGTGGTAAGTCTGACTACCATGTCATCTTGGAATGAAGACCAGTAGAGAGGGTTTGTAGTATTTTGACTAAGATACAGAAGTTAGTAGGTTTATTTGCTCTTCTGTAATTTTACAAAGGAATGAGGAAAAAGTCTTGTGACTATAGTTAGCTGCACTTGTTTGCATGGATTTGCAAAGCCAATTTAATTTAACAGGACTACATCCTGCTAAACTTAGCTCCTAGTACTGCTAAAAAACACACCATCCAAACCTGTGTGTCATATGACCTTGAGCCTAATTATTTTTTGTACAAGCCACCATTTTACTTCAGCCAGGTAGTAACTGATTTCTAATAATGTTTTGATTTTGCTTTATACAAAACTAATAAAACAATGTGCTACATTACTGTGGCATTCATATATTTTTAAAAATGATTTTTTATTATATTGTCACTGAGAATTATCCCATTTCTTTAAATTGGGAATAACAGGTGTAAAATATTTGTATTTTAAGAGATAAACAATTTCATGAGTCATTCTTCTCAAACTAGCAAATTCAGATACTTGAGCCAAAAGAAATAAAGGAGAAGCTAAGGGATTTTATAAAGCAAATGTGATGTTTATATTATTACTTCTGTGATTTTTCTTCGAAGCTGTTAAATAATATATCCTTAAAAATTCCATTTTGGGACACTTTTGATTATTAAAGTGATTAGAATTATATTTTCCATCCTTATAGCTCAGTGTGAAAATGAGCGCTCCATAATCTGTGCTCACATTTTTTTCTTACAATATATTTTGATCATTTTTTTCCCTTTCCTAATTTCTCCTAGAGCCTGCCCACTTCCCTAGCCACCCAACTTTGTCTTTTTCTTTCTCAAAAACAAACAAAAAACAAGTAACCCCCAGACCCACAAAACCAAAAATCAAACTAAGCAAAAGACCAATGAAACAAAAAATGACAACGCAAAAGGAGACAAAGTTCACAAAAACACCATTGAATTTGTGCTGCTTTAGCCTCCTGGGCATGGCACTTGCCCTGCAGATGTGGTTGATGTACCCAGTGAGACTCCATGGAAGAAAAGTCATTTTTGCCTTTGCCAGTGGGAGTCCATTGCAGATAGCTTCTTGGATAGGGGTGGGACCCAGTGACCACTTGACCCTTTCTGCTTGAACTTGTGTATGCTGCTATAGTCTCTGAGTTCACAGGAACATCAATTCTGTTTGTTGTGTCTGGAATACAGTTTCCTTGACGTCATCCATCCCCTCCCCTTAAAATCTTTCTGCCTCCTCTTCCACACAGCTCCCTGAACTCTGTAGGGATGAGTTTTATAATGGCACCTCATTTAGGACTGGGTGTTTCAAAACCTCTCACTGGGCACCTTGTTGTGGGTCTCTGAGTTATTTTCCATCTAATGCAAGAACCTTCATTGGAGCTGGGCAGTGGTGGCAGAGGCAGGCGGATCTCTGTGAGTTTGAGACCAGCCTGGTCAACAACAGCTAGTTCCAGGACAGCCTCCAAAGCCACAGAGAAACCCTGTCTCGAAAAACCAAAACCAAAACCAAACAAAGCAAAAAAAAAAAAAAAAAAAAAAAAAAAAAAGCTTCACTGCTGTGTGTTGAGTTAGGCACTGATCTATAGGTATAGAAGTATGTCATCACTTTATTACTATGTTCCTTTCGCAGAATGATGTAGTAGGTTTTCCCCTTGGCCATGTCTTATTCTCGTTTTTTAGGTTCTTGGCCATTTAGCAGTGTCAGGTATGGATTTCATTTCATGGAGAGCAGCAACTTATTCTTCACCTTTGAAGGAGTTATCTGTGAGGTTTTTGTTTCAATAACCTAAATGTTTCATTTCGGTTGGAATTTTCTTTAGTGATTCCACTTCTATTTTCATGTCTTGAAATGTTTTTATTCACTCAGCTGTTTGTGTTTTTACAGTCTTCATTAAGACATTTTTATCCATGCCCTCTTTAAAGGTATTTGAACACACTCGTAGTTGTCATTTTGAGGTCCTTATGTGTGTCAGTCAAATTGAATTTCTCAGGGCCTATTGCAGCATGATTACTGGCTTCTGGAGGAGGCGTGTTGTCTTGAGTGTTCATGTTGGTGATTTCGTGCTTGGATCTAGACAACTGGAGTTGTCTGAGGTGTTCTGTGGTACAGCTATCTGGTATGGTCTTGTTGGGTGACTGTTCCCTTCTTTGGCTGGGAACACTGTCGTCCACTCTGGGTCTTAGGCAAGTGTGGTGGCTGTGGTGGAGTGTTTCTGTGGGTTGGTGAGTGACACAGAGTAATGTGATGGGCTAGGAGAAAAGGCTGAGAGAGAGAGGCAGTGGGAAAGAGTTAGGAGCAGCAGATTGCACCCAAGACGAGACTTCAGGGAGCTGGGCTGGGCTGGGAGGAGGAGCTCCTGCAGGCAGGCTGCTACAGGAATAATTATGGAGAGGAGGATGGAGGTCAGGGAGGGTAGTGGTAATCTCCCTGGGTCTCAGTTCACTGTGGCCACTGGGGGGTCCCGAAAGTGTGGCAGGCTGGTGACTGACACAAAAGTATGGAGATGGGCTGACAGGCCAGGCAGGAAAGAGTTAAGGCTCTCTTGGGGCCTCACCAAGAGGTGGAATCCCCAGGGAGTGGAGACAGGTAGCCGGGGAGGGTCTCCTGCTGAGGACTTTAAGTCTGTGTAGACAGAGATGAAAGATTTACGCTGATATTTTTGCGTTTTTGAGGAGTTATTCTCTAAAAGCTACTAAAAATCATGTTTAATATAACATTTATATTTCTGAGATTTTACATGAGAAGAGCCACCCCCGAAGGTGAAAGAAAGATCATGTATTTTTGTATTTATCACAATACTCATTAGAAGCCAAAAGCGAACATTTTCCTCCTCTGGTCTGAGGTTTTGTGACAGCCTCCCATCCTTGTGCCTCTGACAGTACATTTAAATATCTGCTTCGGTGAGTTTCAAAGTCTACATTTATGTGAGGACTTGTGTTTGTGTTTCATTTAGCATAATGTTGCTTGAAGTGATGATGCGGTAACTAGCTTGATTCAACCGTTCCCCACTGTGTTCAGGAATCCTAACATTTTGCATTTAGATTACGGTGTTGTGCCTGCACATATGTCCGTGGGCGGGTGTCAGATCCCCTAGAACTGGAATTATAGATGGTTGTGAGCTGCTGTGTGGGCGCTGGGAATTGAACCCACATCCTTTGGAAGAGCAACCAGTGCTCTTAATCACTGAACCACCTCATCAGCCTCGAGGATTTGTTCTTTTAAGCAGAGCTAAGCAGCACATGTAAAAGGATGGCAGGGTCCATAACAAAGAGATTGAAAGAAAGCCTTATGCAAAGACATGAGAGATATGACCCTTTATAAAAATGTGTCTCCTCAAGCATGTGTTGACAACTTAACCCCCAGTGGTTCTGTGCTGAGTGGTGGTGGAAACTAAGGGGAGGTACTGTGCTGGGCAGTTTTTGTGACCACAACACAAATTAGAGTCACTGAAGAGGAGGAAACCTCACCCGGGGAATGCTGCCATCAGATAGGCCTGTGGGCCAATCTTCGAATATTTTCTTGATTATTGGTTCATGTGGGAAGGCCCAGCCCACTGTGGGTGATGCTACTCCAGGTATGGCGGCCCTGGTTTATAGGATGAGCACATGAGTACATGCAGAGTGCAGCAGAACAAGCAGCCTTCCTCGGTGGGGTGGTCTCCGCTTTACTTCCTGCCCTGAGTTCCTGGCTTAGCTTCCCTTGATGGACTTCAGCTGTCAGTCAAATAAACCCTTTCCCCAAGTTGCTTTTGGTCAGTGTTTATCACAGCAACAGACTAGAACAGGTGCTCAGCCCAGGTGGGCTCCACCCTCATGAGTTCATTAATGGGGGTTACTTTGCCCTCTCCCAGGGTGTCCCACTTGATGCCTTTTTTTTTTTTTGCCACATAATGATGTAGCAAAACCTACAAAAGGTGTGGGTTCTGGGTACCAGACTTGCCAGTCTCCTGTTCCATAAGCCAAAGAAGTCCCATCGTTTGTAAACTTTAAAAGCCAAATTGACTTACGTTTGCACATCATGGAAGGTGGAAGTGTTTAAGTGTTGAAGGAACAAATGAGCTTTAAAGCATGCCTAGTGTAAACTGTATCAATAAACATGTTTCCCTTCACCAAGAAGATATGGTTTAGTTCTCAACTCATTTCCTTTGGTAATACATTCATTTGGGAAATAAGGAATTGATAGGGAAGTTTTGTGTATTTAGTTATGTCTCTACAGTTCCTCTTCTCTATTTTAGATGAATATTCACTATATGGACACCTAGAAGGATAAAACATAAATCTTACGTTTTACTACAAGTAAGCATATTTTAAAAATAAAGTATTGAAATCATTCATCAGAGTTTATATATTATAAAGGTCAGAAGCAGTGAACAATTTTTAATCTTTTAACATTTGGGAATTAGTGGTTAAACCCATAGAAAAAGATTAATTTTGTAAAAAAATTGTGTGAATATTCAAATGTAGGCCATGTATGGATACCTGCTGAGGCCATAATATCCTGGACCTGATATAGTTGCTGGGCACTGAGTGGGTCTAGAAGAACAGCAAAGGCACTTAATCACTGAGACCTCACTCCAAGATTCATTTTAGCTTTTTAAAAAGTGTGTGTGTGTGAGAAAGAGAGAGAGACAGAGACAGAGAGACAGAGAGAGACACAGAGAGAGAGACAGAGAGAAAGCATGAATGAAGGTGCCTATGTAGATAGAAGTATTAACTTCCTTGGAGCTGGAATTATAGGTGATTGTGAGCCACCCGATAAGATTGCTCAGTACTGAACTCAGATTCTCTTGAGCCATTTCTCCAGCTTTGGAAATACACTTTAATGCCAGATTATTCACAGCTTGGAGTCTATCTATACTGTTTATTCTTTATTAAAACAAAGACGTATCAACTGTTTCAATGCTATAAGGACCCAAGCCACGATGGAAGCCCCACAGAGTGTATCCACAATTTGTTCAGTAGACAAGCAAGACAGCCCATAAGTTGTCATTTAATTTCAGTAAGTTCATACTCAACCTCTTTTGCCTAACCTTTAGGAAGTAGCCCAAGGACACCTAGAATAGTTCCCATGAGACACTCACTGTACCAGAAACAATGAACAGAGAAGTAACAGGTCAAGGATGAAAGCAGGGTGTGCATTGCCACTGGGAGTGTGCCACGTGTTGTAGTTTCACTAAGAAGCCATACTCCAGAAGGGGTGTCTGCTACAAGCCCAGTACTTAGGAGGCTAAGGCAGGGGTACCCTGACTTCAGGGTTAGCTTAAGCTACAGAGGAAAGTGCTGCCTTAAAAAAAAAGGGAAACAAACAAAACCAACCAAGCAAAACCAAGCTTCACTTCGGTCTCACCAGAAGTTACACTGTTAAAAGTGTAACTCATTAAATACACTGTTACTAAAGAACTCCAATGTAGGAAATTCCTCCAGGGGTTCTTAAACTGTTTTACATACAGCAAATTGCTACATACTACCATTCACCACTGAACTTTTGTGTAGGTTGAACCTGTCAGAAATCAGACCATCAAGCAACCGTGGTTCCCAGAGTATAGCAGGGATCTGCTGTCACCTAACACTGTTTTCCAGCTGGTGCCAGGGGTGGGTCCCCAGTTTCAATAGAATGCCATTTTGCAGGTGAACCACCATCCCGGCACAGTTGCTTCAAGCCCCAGGCGCTCTTCAATGCTTCTTGCCTAGTCTCCAGGGTTTCCTTCTAGACTGTGGATTATCTGCATTTGGAGGTCACAGGGGGAGGGAGGTACTGACTGCTCCCTCCCTATTGTCAGTCACCAAGCACATTCTCCAATTCCCACTGCACCATCATGTTGTGGAGATTCAAGAACTTCCCTTGTTATTTTACACCTGAAAAGGAAAGGGCTCCCAGAACGTCACACAATACTAAATCAAATTGGGGATCCCTTTGGCTTCAGGGTGAGAATAGAGGGCCAGATCCAGACCCAGATGCAGGAAAACACTTCGGAAGTTATTTCTCATTGGCTTTACCTTCCTGCATAGGCTTGGAGTTTTGGAAGACTTGCGGGTTGTACACAGCTCCCCTTCATGCTCGCAGTCTGCCTAGATGGTGCTGGGGTGAAAAACAAGTCCTGACGGAAGGTTGAGGGATCCTGCCATCAGTCCCCAGTGGCAGCATGCAGATAGACTGCGACATCATGATGGCCCATCTCTTCAGCCAGGTCCACCGGCAGGCGGCCCCAGGTGTCCCGCACATCCAGCCGCGCCCCTGCCCTGTGCAGCACCACCAGGGTGTCCAGGAAGCCCTCCCGAGCTGCATCGTGCACGGGTCTGGTTAGAGTGTTGGGGTCAGCGCAGTTGGGTTCCGCTCCGTGGAGCAGCAGCAGCTCTGCCACCTGGGTGCTGCCCATCATCATGACCTGAGGGGTAAGGAAGAGAGAGCTCTGCTCAGTGCGGGGCCGCTATTTCATAGAACGCGCAGTTTCCAGCCCTCAAGGTTTCCAGTGTCTGCTTTCTCATTTGCCTGCATAATCCATTCCACACCCGTTATAGCCTAGGCTGAGCGCAAAACAGATTCTATCTTAGTCTCCGTAGGTGAAGCAGCAGGAAAGGGAAGACAAATTGCTTATTTGTAATAAGGAACACTGGACAGCAGGATTTATTTTAAGTGATTTCTTAGCTAACTTTGAACCCGGCTTTTTATCTTTTATTCTTATTTGAAAATGGACTTTTTCCCCCTCACATCATCTATCCTTATTACGGTTTCCCCTCCCCCCACTCCTCCCAGCCCCTCCCTCTACTCCTCCCAGCCCTTCCCCACCTCCCTTCATCAGAACTGACTCCCTTTCTGTTTCTTGCAGAAAACAACCAACCAGGCTTTTAAGGGATATTAATACCAAAATAAAATATGATAAAGAAAAGCTAATACACTGGAATCGGACAAAACCGACAGAGGGAAAGAGACTAAGAGAAGGTGCAAGCTTCAGGGACCCACTCCTACACACAGGAATCCCCTAAACACGAAGCTGGAAGCCATAATATATACACAGAGGACCTGGTACAGACCCGGGAAGGCCCAGTGCACACTGCCTCAGTCATATGAACTTTGCTATGGCCGAATTAGAGGGCTTTGTCTTCTTGGTGTCCTCCATGGCTCTTTCACTCTTTCTGTCTCCACTTCTGAAGGGTGCCCTGAGGGGAGGGATTTGATGGAAACTCCAGTTTAAGGCTGAGTGTTCCAAGGTGTCTAGAGCATTCTGCATAATGTCTGTGGCTGTGGGTCTCTGTCTTTGCGCCCATCAGCTACAGGAGGAAGCTTCTCTGTTGAGGGCTGAGCAAGGCACTGAGGTGTGAGTCTAGTAGGATGTCAGTATCAGTCACTTCATTGCCACCCCCAGCAGTACTATTTGTTGTTCTCTTTAGACCCTGGGCCTTTAGTCAGATCAGGTATTGGTTGGCGGCTCCCACAAGCTTTACCACCATTGCCCTATCGTATCTTTGTATCTTGCAGGCAGGGCACCAGAGCCAGGCTCTCTAAAGTTTTATATATATAGTTTTCTAGGCTTTCTTTAGCCCTCTAGGTCTAACCATATATGGTTGTTGGTTTGTCAACTCAGCACAAGCTAGTCATTTGGGAAGAGGAACCTTTTCTCAGTCAAGTCTGTGGGGCATTTTGATTGATTGATATTGGAGGTGTGCCACCCCATAGGTGGTCCTGGAAGGTGTGAGAAAGGTGGCTACCCTTGAGCCTGAGAAACAAGCCAGTGAGCAGTGTTCCTCCATGACCTCTGCTCCAGGTTCCAGCCTTGACTTCTGTGCACTGTAGCATTTGAGCCTAAGCCAAATAACCCCCCTTTCTCTCCAAGTTTGTTTATCACAGCAGCAGAAAGCAAACTAAGACACTATATAAACCAGGTACTCAGCTGTTGCTTTTTTTTTAAATTTTAAGTTAGAGCATGCTTTAGAGGAGAAGAAGAAGTCAGTTTAAAGAAAGCTTTTGCTCTTTCAATGTCATGTATGTCTGTGCTAACAAAGTGATGTATTCTCTGATCACTTGAGCTAGAAGTGGAGACCAGAGGAAAACTGTCATATTCCAAGCTTTGCATATAGTACAGAAACAAATTCTTTGTTGTACAGGATTAGCATCTTTTACTATTTTAACCTAGTGTGATATACAGTGGAAAGTTTAGAGCAATACATTGTAATATGAAACTGACATTCATTTGCATTGTCTAAAAATTTAATGTTAAGTAGTATTTTTCTATATACAAAGACTATGAAAAGCTTGGCTTGTAGCTATTAAGTCACAAAGATGCATACTTTAGAAAGAAAATGATGCTTTGGAGATGTAATCCCATAGCAGCTATTTTGTACACTATGCAAATTTTAAGTTAATAGTAAAACAGTTTTTGGTATATAATTGACCTAAACAGTCACTGGTTCTTGTGGGCCTATGGGCTTTTAAAATTTACATGTAGTGAGCGGCAGTGGTCATTTGTCAGTTTTTATCAAGTGAGAGGCAGTGGTCATATGTCAACTTTTATCACATGAACATTAGAAACATTCCTTTCTTCAAGAAATATAATATGGCATTCATATAACAATGGTAAAGGCCATTTTTTTACAGCCACAAAAGATTTAAAAGTTCTCAGTAAAGGAAATAAAATCGTAAATAAAATTATTTCCATAAGGTCTTTATAATCACTTTACAATATTTTTGTTGCTTTAAAATATCATTTTGTTAAGCACTTCTTTTTTTTAAATTCAAGAGGGATGGATATTTATTTTCTTAAAAAGCCACACTATTAACAAGAGCTCCTATTTCCTTAGTCCCAGAGGGAAAGTGAGTAACAGAGGCAACTATAATAATCAACAGAACACAAAACATCGTGTTAGATCTTCAAGAAATAAAGCCAATAGCAATTAAACAGGATTAGTAAATACTGAGCAAATTAGAGAATGTTTAGGGAACCTCCTTGTCGTTCTGAAAGGATCCAACAGTTCTGTAGGGAGCTCTTTGCCTGTTCGCATTAAACAGTGAAAAACTACACACCGTTACTGCCCGCATACAAGGAATTAAATGCTGGATTTGCGAAGTCTTTAGTCCTGTGAATGCGCTTTGATTTATGAGGAGAAAAAAATAGAAAAGATTCATACGATTGTTTACAAGTTCACAATGAACATGCTTCCATCATACATACATAATTTTGTGTTAACTCCTTGAATCCAGACCGTGCAACTGGTAATCTATTTACTCATCTTTATCGTGTCGCTCTCTTTATCTGACCCTTCCTTTCCCACTTAGCTCCCCGAGGGTCCGCCTTGTATTTATAATTGTAAGATGGCAGAAGAAATATTGGTATTTTCCCACCATTACAAAGATTCGGAGGCTGGGGGATTTGTTCAAGGGTAGCGCGCTTGCCCAGCATGCACCGGGTCGTGGGTTCCAGACCCAGCATCTCAAAACGAAGAAAAAGCCAAGCAAGTGCAGTGGGTTTTTTTTCGATTGCTTTTGTTTTTCAGAATTTTTGCTCTCTGAAAACCTCCCGTTGTGGAGTACAGACGTCCAGCGCCCGCCGGCGGCCCAGGTGGCAGCCGCGGAGGGCACCGCGCTCGTGCGCCCCCTGCCGGCGAGGCCCCGTGGTCCCCCGCTACCTGGATCGGGCGCCTCCCGAAGCGGTTGACGGCGTTGGGATCTACGCCGGCTTCCAGGAGCTGCCGCACGGTCTCCACCTGCCCCCGCGCCGCGGCGGTGGCCAGGCCCGCGTCGCTGCCGCCGCCCAGCATGCCCTTGTCCTCCTCTCACAGCCCCGACGCGGAGTGGCAGGGATGGTCCTCCGCTGGCCGTTAAGATTGCCGCAGCCTGGTCCGTGAGCGGCTCCTCCGCTCCCCCGGCACCCAGCAGCGTCCGCGTCTATCCGGGGAGCGCGCGGGCTCGAGCCGAGCGCCTGGGAACCGCACCGTGGACGCTGGCGACTGGGACGCGGTGGGGAGCCCGAGGGCAATGAGCGGCGGCCGCGCTGCGGAACGCCGGCCCTGCCCCCTCAGACCACGCCCCTCGGCCAGTACCGCCCACCGATTGTGACGTCAGGAGACGAATGGCCGCACCCAGCAGGCGGAGCAGAGGCCTTTATTTAGTCTAGGCCTGCGGGTTTCGCTCTGGAGACGTTAATCGCTCCCTTGCAATCGAGAGGTCGAAAGAAAGCCTTTAGGGGAGAAAAATTCCTACTTTCTGAAGATGTCTGAAAGTGACAACATCGGTCTTGCGAGACTAGTTCATCTGTAGGCGGTACTTGAACGAGTTTCATGTCTTGCATCAGATCGAGCCATTTTCTTTTGGCCGGCCAGGAAAAAAAACAAAACAAAACATTTCAATAATCCTGTTTTGCGCGTTTTTACATTTGCCCCCCCACCCCCGCTTTGAGCTGTGGTTGTAATCCTGAATTTAAAAAGTAATGTTTTAGAGGCAGAGATAAGGTCACATGCACAAAAGTAGATATTAACAACTTAAGATCCCTGGACGTGGGCTTGTACTTTGCTGTTTGGGAGGCCGAGACCGAAGGGCCCCCTGGAACCCAGAACAGTAAGTGTGTAGGTAGCCAGGCTTCCAATCCCCCTAAAGTCCAGTTCCATGTGTGAACTACTGTATAGCTTTGTTTGCCCTCTTACCTGTTTAAAGTCACTTCAGCAAGTATTTGATTTTTTAGTTATCATGGGTAATAAAGGGTATTTATGCAGGAATAATGAAACAATAAAATGAGGGCGTGGTGCTGGGCCTGTCATTAAACAGGCTGAACCTGTCATTAAGCCCTTCTCTGAAGATACAAAGATCAAGTGCTGCATTTCTCTCTAGTCTGCCTAGGGGAGTTTGAATGAACATATTTTGCTTTACAAATTTAAAATGTTAGCAACTGATGCTGCAGTGACATTGGAAGGGAGCCACAAGTTGTATGTCTGTTGCCAAACAACTTTGGGGAGATGCTGCATGAGAATGGCTGAAAAGTTCTTATTTACAAAATAGGCTCGGAGTCCTGATGAAGCCAGCATTAAAAGAAGGTCAAGTGTTTTATTTTTTTAAAAACCCAGAATTTCAGAACACATCTTCTGGTACTTGCTGGTGGCCACTTCTTCACTTCTAGTCTTCAGCAGAGCAATGAAGTCTCTTTCTGGGTGAAACATGCATAAACTGTTTATATTTTGTCTTGGGAACCAGCCCCAAATGTATTTGCTGTCCCAGGTATGCACAGGTAGAATCGATGGACAGTGGGAAACCGAGCTTCCAGAACTAGTGGCATTGGTGTTTGCTAGCAAGTGGAAGTACTAAACCAGCAGGCTGATATTAACGGGTGTGAACCAAATAGATTTAGTCTAGGATGTTTTTTTACCAGTAAAACTTGGCTACTCTGAAATTTGGTCCACAATTAAATGTAACACAGAAGACTGTGTGTGTGTGCTTGGCGTATGAGCATATGTATGTGTGTGTGCCCACATGAAGGCCAGATGAGGACGCTGAGTGTCATGTCTTACTTATTGCTTTGAGGCAGGGTCTCTCTTTGCACCTTGAGCTAGCCTGGTGGCCAATGAGTGTGGAAGGTTCTCTGATTCTGTCTCTGTCTTTCGCCTTCCCCCAACACTGTGGTGACAGCTGTGCGCTGGATAATGCCCATCTTTTTTTATGTGGATGCTGTGATCTGAGCTCAGATTCTCATGTTTATGTAACAAGCTCTTTTACCCACTGAACCTTATTTTTAGTCCCAGAAGTCTGTCTTTTAGGGTGTTGCAGGGACCCTTTTTTTACTAATGGATCCAGTGATTAAATTTAGTCCAATGTATCTTTATTGGCTATGTCTGTATTCTAACATTTACTATGGAGATATATTTTAATATGTATTTTTACTAATATATATTTACTGGATATTTGGGGATTAAGGAAGAGTGGAGCTTAACTCTGGATGAAAACGTTCATCGAACGTTTTAGGGGAGTTTTATTGAAGAGAGTCTTTATCTGTTTGCTTAATTATTTCAGTACTAGCGACTGAACCCAGGGCTTGTGCATGCTAGGTTGCATTTGCAGCTTGTACTGAAGTAGTTAAAATATTCTCCACAATCACGTTGCTTCGTGTAATCTATGAGCTTTGGACGTCTCTGACACTTGCAAAGTTATAGGTACTTTGTACCAATTTCTAAGCTACCTTCTGTATAGTTAATGTTTCCGGGCATTAAAACATAGGTAAGACAATTAAAAAAATGTTTTCCTGGAAAGGAAGCACAAAAAAATCACAGTAATACAGGAAAAAAGCAAATGAGCAGAAGCATGACTGAGGGTTTTCCTCGAGGAAGAAATGGGAGTTTTACTCATTAAGCTGAAGGAAAAGCATTTGGGGTAGGGGCAATGCTTGCGGAGCACGCGATTGCAATTACCAGCACCAAGGACAGCGACAGCCCGGCTGCCGGTCTGGGTGGTCCTTACCCCGAAGCAAACAGAATCTAGGGACACTAATCCTGGTGACCTATTGCCCCGCCCTGTCCCCCAGTTGGAATCTCAGCATCCGGGTGGCTGTGGCAGAAGGGTTGTGGTAAGTTTGAGGCCAGCCTGGACTACAGGGCAAGAAGCCTTGTTTTAAAAGCACAAACAGAATAACAGGAAACACCACATAAGGGAACTCAACGGGCTTTCCCCCTAAAAACCTGCTCAACTTGCTTTCCAGATATTATTGTGTCATCTATTGTTGTATCTACAAAGAATAGATTCACTGATTTGAAAGAAGGAAAACAAGCAAACATTTATTCTGTCTCCTGTTCCAAGCGCTTTCCAAGTGTTATTACATTCTTCCTCCATAAAGCTCCTATGTGACATACACGGATACCGTCATTTCACAGATAAGACAGAATAATCAGAGAAATAAGTAACTTGTGTATTACCTAATTGTTGGAGGTGGGATCTAACCTGTGGCTTCAGAACCTCTGCCCTTTACACAGCAGCTGTGGTAGGCTCAACAGCAAAGAAGCAATAAAATGACAAGCAATTATTTTCTACACTATATTTTTTTCAGGTAGCTCACACCATAGCACACCCCTAATAGACTTGAATGATGGTATTTCATATGAAATACTGATATGGCAATACGTTTGTGTTGGACAACAGAGTGAGTTAATTAAGCATTTTGTCTGTCCCTGGAGCTCAGGATGAAGGACAACCTGATGTTTGTGGCTCAGACATAAAGAGAGATGAAGCAGGGTTGGAACATAGCTTCAATAGAAGTGTTTCATCTATACCTTGGCCAAGTGGAGTCTTTGTAAGTGAGGAGAAAGGCAAACTAAGTGATAAGCTGGCTTTAAGTTTGGAGATTGAGGCCTGGAGAGATGGCTGAGAGGTTAAGAGCCCTGGCTGCTCTTCCAGAGGTCCTCCTGAGTTCCGTTACCAGCAACCACATGGTGGCTCACAACCATCTATAATGAGATCTGGTGCCCTTGTCTGGTGTGCAGACATACATGCAGACAGAATGTTGTATTCATAATAAATAAATAAATAAATAAATAAATCTTTAAAAAGTTTGGAGATTGGTAGGAGGAAATGAGTAAAATCAGTTCCAGTACTGTATAGCATGGAGATCACTGGGGATATTTATGTGATAGTGACACTAGATACGGACTCGCTATAGAAGTGTGGCTAGAATCAGGCCAAGGAAGTAGTGACATAACTACTTTGTGTGTTCCAGTGTTTTCAAGTGACTAGAGAAGGAAATACAGTCATTTATGGGACTTTTCAAGTTATATACAACCCACCTCCTCTTCAGGAGGCTTGACTTTCTACAGTTCCCTAGTTGGTAATAGTTGCTACAGGAGCCATAGTGTATCCCATTTTGTGTCTTTTATGTTATTGCGTTCTTCTTCCCTCCTCCCCTCCCCTTCCTGTGCTGGGCTTTTGAGGCAGGATCTCACAAAGTTGCTCAGTCTGGCCTTTTAACTTTTGACCTCCCTCTATCAGCCTCCTAAGTTCTGGGATTATAGGCGTGTACCCACCACTGGTTTCTTTGACCATCTGTCATATCCTTAGGGGGTTGAGGAACAGCAGTATCTTGACTTTTCTATCTTCATTTCCCAGGGGGACCATCTTGAAAGAGGACATGCTCTTCACCTCTACTTGGTCATCATCATCCAAGAATGTCAAGACGAGCACTAAAGTGTTTTCAAATTCACTTGTATGTTCTCAAGACGACACGCTATCTCTAGGATATTCTAAACATGATTAATGATTTGAAGATTGTTGTTACAGATTTAGTGTCCCTCAGTCCTGTAGAATTCATGTTGATGTGTGAGCTCTATCTGTGGTCGATGGCTTTTGTGAGTTGGTTCCTGAGTTCTTTTGTCATGACATCAGTGGTCTTGCTCAAAATCTTTGATTTCTGATGGCATGTTCTTGTGTTATCCTGCACTCTTCCTGTTATATATATATAAAACCAACAATGTCTCTGAAGAGTGCTGGGCCTTTTTAGTAGGAAATAATACTTAAAAACCACAAGCTAGGTGTTGGCAGGGCATTTTTAAAATATTTTTTCTTTTTATTTATTTTTAAATTTAAATTTAAATTAGAAACAAGGTTGCTTCACAAGTCAGTTCCAGGTCCCTCTCCGTTTCCTTCCCCTCCTCCCGTACCCTCCCCCCAGCAGCCCCCAATATCCCCTCATTTCCCCAGGGAGGGTGAGGCCCCCCATGGGGGTGTCCATAGTCTGTCATTTCATCCAGGGCAGGGCCTAGACCCTCCCCCAAGAGTTCAGGGTGAGAGTGCATCTCACATTGTTGGATGGGAGCCCAAAGTCCATTTGTATACCCAGGATAAATACTGATCTACTACCCAAGGCTCAATAGATTACCTAGACCGCCTCACTGACACCCACATTCAGGGGGTCTTGATTAGTCCTATGCTGGATTCCAAGGCATCAACCTGGGATTCAAGAGTTAACCCTTGTCAGGTCAGCTGTTTCTGGGGGTTAAACCAGCCCAGTCTTAATCCCTTTGATCATCAGTCCTCCCTCTCTGTTATTGGCTTTCTTGAGTTCAGCTCAGTGCTTAGCCGTGGGAGTCTGCCTCTTCTTCCATCAGCCACTGAATGAAGGTTCTGTTTCTCAGACTCTCTGGCCATGGGATTGTAGGCTGGCACTCCCCAGATCTATGTCTAAAAGCCATATATGAGAGAGTACGTGGCAGGGCATTTTTGCTTCCAGGCTGGTCACTATATGTCTTGGTCCTTGTCTTTATACACAAGACCTAATTGTTTTTTTTTTTCAAGACAGGGTTTATCCACATAACCCTACTGTCCTGGAACTCACTCTGTAGTTCAGGCTGGCCTCAAAGTCACAGAGATTCACCTACCTCTGCCTCCTGAGTGCTAGATTAAAGGCAATGTGCCATCACTGCTCAGCACTTTTGGTTCTTAATTCGGGATAATTATATTTAATTTAATCTAAATGAACATCCAGGGAGTTAACAATTCAGTAGCATAGGCCTTTGGACAAGTATGGCCTCAAAATGATTGCTAAAACAAACAAAAAGCATCAGAGAAATATCAAAAATGCTCCATAATGTGCCTGTCTTTGAAAGACCGTAGACCATATTTAAATAATGTATTGGTGATGAGAGATGGAATCAAAGAAACTATTTAGAAAAATCAGGAATTTTCTACCTACGGGGACAGTTGCTTCCTTCTAGCACTTAGGCCGTTCCTCCTGCAAGTCCCACTCCACTCAGCCATGTTAGGCAGATTTGAACTCCTTCCAGTGTGCACATGATATACTGTACTCACACATGTAATAACTTGCTTGTTAACTGTATCTCATCATGTCTTAGCCATGAAGCTCACTCTAAAGTGAGCATGTGTAGTTGAAACTATAGTGTATCTCACCCTGCAATGGGGCACAGGTCTGTCATTTCATCCAGGACAGGGCCTAGGCCCTCCCCCAAGAGTCCCGGCTGAGAGAGCCTCCCATATTGTGGCATGGGCACTCAAAGTCTATTTGTACACCAGGGATAAATACTACCCAAGGCTCAATAGATTACCTAGACCTCCTCACTGACACCTGCATTCAGGAGATTTGGGTTAGTCCCATGCTTTTCCACACAGCCATCAAACTGGGGTCCAAGAGCTCCTCTTTGTTAGGTCAACTGTTTCTGTGTGTTAAACCAGCCCAGACTTAACTCCTTTCCATCATTCTCTCTTTCTGACACTGGATTCCAGGAGTTCAGTTCAGTGTTTGTCTGTTTCTGCTTTCATCAGTCGCTGGATGAAGGTTCTGTTTCCTAGACTCTCTGGGAGTGGGGTTGTATGCTGGCACTCCCCTGATTCATGTCTAAAATCCATAAATGAGTGAGTATATACCATGTTTCTCTTTTTGTGACTGGGTTACCTCACTCAGGATGGTTTCTTCTAGTGCCATCCATTTGCCTGCAAATTTCAAGATTCCATTGTGTTTTTTTGCTGAATAGTAGTCCATTGTGTAAATGTACCACATTTTCTCTATCCACTCTTCAGCTGAGGGGCATCTAGGTTGCTTCCAGGTTCTGGCTATTACAAATAATGCTGCTATGATCATAGTGGAACATATATCCTTGTTGTATGAATGTGAATCTTTTGGGCATGCATCTAAGTGGAATTGCTGGGTCTTGTGATAGACTGATTCCCATTATTTTCCTGAAGAATCTCCATACTGATTTCCAAAATGGCGGTATGAGTTGGCACTCCCACCAGCAGTTGAGGTATGTTCCCCTCTCTCCACATCCTGTCCAGCATAAATTGTCAGTTGGAGTTTTTGATTTTAGCCATTCTGACAGGAGTCAGATGGTATCTCAGAGTTGTTTTGATTTGCATTTCCTGGATGGCTAGATGTTGAGCACTTTCTCAAGTGTCTCTCAGCCATTTTAGGCTCCTCTACTGAGAATTCTCTATTTAGTTCTGTACCACACTTTTTGATTGCACCTTTGGTGTTTTGGAGACTTGCTTCTTGCATTCTTTGTAAATTTTGGAGATCAGCCCTCTGTCAGATGTGGGGTTAGTGACTATCTTTTCCCATTCTGTGGGTTGCCTACTTGTCTTGCTGACTGTGTCCTTTGCCTTACAGAAGTTTCTCAATTTCAGGAGGCCCTTTTTATTAATTGTCGATCTTAGTGTCTGTGCTACTGGTGTTATGTTCAGGAAGCTGTCTCCTGTACCAATTCATTCATGGGTACCTCCTACTTTCTCTTCTAATAGGGTCAGTGTGGCTGGATTCATGTTGAGGTCTTTGATCCATTTGGACTTAAGTTTTGTGCATGGCGATGGATATGGATCTATCCGCATTCTTCTATATGCCAGCATCCAGTTATGCCAGCACCATTTGTTGAAGATGGTTTCTTTTTTCCATTGTATATTTTTAGCTTCTTTGTCGAACATCAGATGTTCATAAATGTATGGGTTAATATCAGGGTGTTCAATTCAATTCCATTGGTCTACCTGTCTATTTTTGTGCCAATACCCGTTATTCTTTAATTTCCACAGGTGTACCGGCACATACTTATACTTCACCCCCCAAATTAATAAATGTAAATTAGAGAAGTTTCTATATTATTTAACACTCTCCATGTTTTATGCTTATAATAAAATAGGCTAAAAATCGCTTGTAAAAATGAGTATCTGATCATGCAAAGTCATTAAAATATTTGTATTATATAAGTAAATAAGTAATAGGACCATAATGTTAACATTTTGCTAAGTTGACTGCTAAATGACAGCAGGCCTGAGAAGACCTTGCCAGGGTTAAAGCTTTCAACAAGCGGAACTTGGTCCAAAAAAAATCAAGACAACATTAAATTCTTTTGATTTTTGTCATTTGTAGATCAGGTGAATACTCAAGCATTTATTAGTGAGAAATCTAGTTGTCAATGGCAAACCAAGACACAGTTGAAAAAAAAAGCTTTGAAGAAGAGCATGGTAAGCCAGAGTTCAGTATCATTATGAGGATAGCAGTGTTAGGATTTTAACTCTGATGCCCTCGTCTCAGAATCTTTGATGTGGTCATCAGCCTAGGCAATGCTAAAGTGAAAGTGTCAAGCTAGTTAAAATCAAGAGCTAACAACAGCATATGAAACTAATGTAGGATTTTTCACTTGGCGGGTCCCTTTAAACTTGTACTTGAAAATTAACAGCCCAGAGGATGGTGGTGGTCCATGCCTTTAATCCCAGGGCTCGGGAGGCAGAGGGAGGCAGATCTCCGTGAGTTTGAGTCCAGCCTGGTCTACACAGCCAGTTCCATGATATCCGGGGCTACACACAGAACCCCTGTCTCTAAAAATGAAAAAAAATTATCAAAGAAATATTAGTCAGCCACAGTGCACACTTAAAATCCCAGAACTCAGGGGGCTGAGGCAGGAGGAGTGCTTTAAGACCTCCCTTGGGTTACACAGTGGATTCCAGGCCAGCCTAGGCTTCACAGTGAAACCTCATCTCAAAAACACGTACTAAGTATGCTTAGGAAACTCTGTGGCTGATGGTGATAAACTTTTCAACTGGCTTAATTTGGGACATTTTAACGTAAAAAAGGATAACACAATGGAAATTACATTGAATTTCAGAAAAGATCTGGGGTGGGGGATCTTTCAGGAGTGTGGGATCTGGTGTAGAGTGAATCCTAGAATAAAAAAAATCACCATATTGTATTCCCTCAATCTCCTATTGCAATGTCAAAACCATTGGTAGACTGTAGTGAGGGCAAAGGATATTCTAATGATCTCCCCCAGGGTTATTAATGAAAGAAAGATGGAAGGGAAAACCAGGAGGAAGAGAGTGAGTGTGAGAGAGAGGAGCAGGGCAGGAGTCTGTGAGTGAATATCATGTTAACCACACAATACAGAGGAGATCCTGACCACATAATTTTAAGTCCATCTGTGTGGGATTTTTAATGGACTGTGTGATCCAAATCTAAGCAGAAAGGAACTGGTCTTTGTTTCTATGTCTGGATTCTCTGCGGTATTGTGATGCTTCAAAGACTGTAAGAGAATATTGTTGGCCACAGTGTGACCTCACCTCTGGTCTCTGATCTCCCGACCTCCACATGTCTTTGTAGAAGTCTCTGTGAACCTACCACTGAGGTGCACACCTGTTGTTGCCTGTGCCATTTGGAAACTGGTCTTCTTCCAGGATTGGGTGAAAACAGAAGAGCAATGGAAAAATAAGTCTTCTATTTTAATCTGTACCCTGTCAGAAAATAGTTCAGGGAGTTGTTTTCAAGTGCTTTCAAATTTCCATTTTATTGTGCTCACTGTATTAATTTAGTTCACTTCGTAATCACTCAGGTTTGAGTGTTGTGATATTAATAACACACTGTCTGAATTCAAATTGTGATTCATAATTCAAATTGCAATATATTCTTTTGTAAAATGAATTGGGGTGATTGGAATGTAGAAGGTAATCATTTTTATCTGGGGCCATTCCACGCCTGTCTTTAAAATTCTATGTCCAAGACATAAATTCAAAGTTTTTCATGGAGGGGAACTTGTGAATTCTAGTTATTTCTGCCATGTAATGTATCTTCTTTCAGTCAATACTGCGTTCATACAGAGGAAGAGGGAGATGGTGAGACTTTGCAGTGGAGAGGTCATCAAGTGTTTGGGGACCACAGTGAAGCACCTTGCTGGCGGGGGCGGGGGTGGGGTGGGGTGGGAGATGGGGAGTGGGGGGCCACAGAGTGGAAGGAGTGAGAGGTGCAGCTGGCACAGCGTGTCCCTTCGTCTTTCTGTGACTTGTGAGGGAGTGAAGTGGAAGGTGGAGCTTTGAAGCCATTGGTTTCCTTAGTCTTTTTGGTTTACGTCTCAGGTCTGAGCATTTGAGCAGAAGGATTCATTCCCTGATCTGTTTTCAGGTCTCAGTGCTGGGACATGCCCGTTAGAACCGCTTTGGTATTCTCCCTCACCACAGTCAGAACGGCTGACATCAGGGAAGCAAACAGCAAATGAGGATGTAGAGAAACTGAACTCTTACCCTATGCCTGTAGGAGTGCAAACAGTGTAGCCAAGGCGGAAATCAGTATGGAGGTTCCTCAAAAAAAAAAAAAGACACCCATATGATCCAGCTCTGCTGCTCTCGGGCCTATTTCTGAAGGATTCCATGTATGTACACCGCAGAGATGATTGCACATGTGTACTTTACTGCAGCACTTACGATAGCCAAGATAGGGAACCATCCTCGATGCCCATCAATAGATAAGTAAAGACAGTGTGGTGTGCTCATATATGACGGCATTTGATCCAGCTGTACAGAAGAATGATGGTATGACATTTTACAGTTAATTGGATGCAACTGAAGATCATCGTGTTATATGAAATTAATCAAAGTCTGTCACTTTAAACATGTGTGTGTGTGTGTGTGTGTGTGTGTGTGTGTGTAGGCAGCAGTGTGAGATGGAGAAGAGGCCTGAGATTGTGGTCATGGGGACAAATGACAATGGATGGGATGCAACATGAAAACAGAAGAACAGGACACTATTGGTGGGGTTAGTAAGCAGCAAAATGGGGGATGTACAGTGTGGAAAGGCGGGTGTATAATAGCAAGCTATAATGATGTGTATGTATGAAGAAGCCACAAGGAACCCATGTCTTTGTAAGCTAAGAAAAGCAAGTAATCATTTATTCATTTATTGGTGAGCATGTAGGCTGATTTCATAGCTTGTCTACAATAGATGTGGGCGTGCAGGTATTTTTATGGTGAGCTGACTTTGATTTGTTGGGGTGTATACCCAGGAGTGGTATATAGCAAGATCATGTAGATAGCCTTAAAGGTTTTTAAGTTTTGGAGGAACCTTTGTACAGATTTCAATAGTGGCTGGACTAATTTCCCTTCTCCCCGACAATGCGGAAGTGTTCGTTTTGCTTTGCATGTTTGCCAGCATTTGTTGTTGGTTTCTCTGTGGCTGGAACTAGCTCTTGTAGACCAGGCTGCCTCACAGAGATCCGCCTGCCTCTGCCTCCTGAGTGCTGGGATTAAAGGCTTGTGCCACCACTGCCGCTAGGCAGATACTTTCTTAAACCACTATCATGAAACACAATGAATGAGTAATTGGTGTATTTATAGTGTATTTATATTTTACACAGTCATTGTGTCTTGCTTTACCATGTCTGCAAATTCTCAGACCATTCATGTTATTTTTCTCCTTGTTACTCTTTAAAAATTAAATTATTTTAAAATTGTGTGTGTGTGTGTGTGTGTGTGTGTGTGTGTGTGTGTGTGTACATGTGGGCATGCATGCGAATGCAGATGACTGTAGGTCAGAGGCATGGGATCCCTCTGGAAATACAGAGTGCTTGTGAGTTGCCTGACATGGGTGCTTGGAACTGAACTTGGTTCCTCTGTAAGAACCATGCATGACTCAAACACTGAACTTAATGTTGTTTTCTAAGTACTTTTCTTCACAGTGACTCACCTCCTTAAACCTCTCTTATCTCACTTTCAGCAACTTTATCTGTAAGATCATGGGTCTGCTGTGCGTGTCGTATTTTCACGATGTGCTTCACAACGCATACTTGAGCAACGCGTAAGCTGGGTGCAATGGTGGAATCCCATAACCAAGCACTTGGGAGGCTGAGGCAGAAGTTGTCCCCCCTCTGCGCTGTCCCACCCCAGTGTTCACCTATAGTCCATGCATCGACCAGGGCAGGCTCAGGGATCACCAGTGCTTTGCTGTGCTTTGGAAAATACCGACTTACATTCCTTGTTTGCCTCCTTGATGTAAGTAGGCATGACATAATTCATAAATGAGAAAATCAGAATCATGGGTAAAATATTATGGTCAGTAAATGACTAGAATTGCCTTTATGCTTTCTCTATTAGGACTCAGTGCTCTTACTGTGTCACCAGCTCCATCAAGGAAGGAAAATTCAGCACTAAAAGTAAAATTTTATGCAGTTAGACCCCCAAATTTTAGAGTTTTGTAGTAATTCAAAGATAGACTGGACATAAAGACACGAGAAAACCATGACACCCAGAGTGGATTTCCACACTGTAGCTGTTCCCACTTGTCAGCCTCCCCAACTCCTGGTCTCCTGTAATCGCCCCCCCCAACTTGAATAATATTGGTGCCATGAATGGAACATGACAGCTTTGAGAACATGCTCTTTCCCTGATAAGTGTATAAAATGTTGTAATTTCCATCTTATACTCTTTCTGGCTTTGATGAGGCAAGCTGCCATGGGAGAGGTTTACCTGACATGGCTAGTATCTGGACAGCAGACAGCAGCATACAGGCCTTGAGCTCAACAACCGTAAGGGAAACAAATCCTGCTGGTGATCCATCCCTAAAACGGCCCTCAGATGGTAACCCTTGACTATAGCCTTGTGAAAGATCAACCATGACGATGTGTCCGCCAGTGCAAACATTCCCAGAGCCCTTTCAGCAACTCACAGATGTTTAATGGCAGTAGACGTGGGTTTGTTTTTTATTCTTGGGGAAGGGGCATTTTTTAAAATTTGGAAATCTAATACTCGCCCACCCTTGTCAGAAGTGTCCCAGTGGAAGAGGGAAGTGAACAGACATGGTCCCAGACCCCAGGCACACACAGGTCTAGTAAGTACACTGACACCGGCCATCTTTGCTTCTTTTCTTGTTCTCCCAATACCCCCTCTCTTCCCTTGTCTCCTTGCCTCTCTTTTGTCATGCGCTCTATTCTTTCCCGTATTGTAGTCATAGGACAGTCAGACCCTCCCAGGGAACTGATGTAGAGTAGATTCCTGCAGTGATTAAGTGCCACCTGTAGTTTCTTGCTGCAGATGCCCTATTTAGGCTCCACGAGGTGCATATGTAGGTGGTGTTAACGAGGGGTTGGCTGTTGAATCATCTTGAAGTTGCTTAATTGCTGTCCCTGTCACTCTGAGTTTTCATTGTCGTGGGGGTGGCTTTGTTCTTTAAAGAGCCCGTGTCCTTATGTTCTCTCACTTTTCCTCTGCAAGAATTTGTGGTGCTGATCAGTACCACACGATACCGGTAACCCCCTACAAAGATACTTTATCAGTGACTGTGGGAAATGGCTTCTATGCCTTGTGTCATCTTCCCTTGCACCGCCCCCCCCCCAGGTATCCTAACCACTACGCCGCCCCAGAATATTTTTCTTTTGCAGTGTGTTCACTTTTCACCTGCACAAAGCTGAAGCTTTGGTAAATGGAAGGATAGAGCAGGCTGTGGGGGAAGTGTGTGGCTGAACAAATTGGATCACACGCCTAAGACCACAAGACGGCAGAGCTTAATAACAGCGCTGCTAAATGCACATATGCAAACGAGGCACACCATAGAAGTTCTCAACAAGTGCTGACAAGCCAGATGGGCAGACTTACCCTGAAACCTGCCTCCCCAATAAAAACCTCCTAATTAAAAACAAGCCAGTCCACAAAGCGTCCCATGTTATAGCAATTATTTGCAGCTGGTACAAGACTTGATTAGAAACTTAGAAGCAAGCTTTCCCAGGTAAGAATGATGTATCTCCGCAAGAGGCAGCTGTCGGCTTACCATGTGCACTTGAGTAGAGGGGCGCTTCTTGCTCCAGTTATCAATACCCGCTGATGAGTCTAACAGGAGCCTGCAGTGGTACAGTGGTACCTGTCTTCTTTGCTGGGTACCAAGAAAACATTAGGTAGTAAATATGCTGTATCAGGGCATCCTTTTTACATCCAGGAAGCAATTTTTTTTTTTTGTTGTTTTTTGTCCCATCCCTTTCTCCTCCCTCCCCCTCACTCCCCTACCCTCGTTTATATTTTGAGGCTTACAGTGGTTTCTGGGATTCCCCAATCATGCAAAGTAGTAAGTGACAACGGCCACCTGAGCTAGATCCCAACCCCTTAGACCCGTTTCTTTTGTTCTATTTTGTTTTGAAACTTGGTCACACAATCTTATTTGTACAACAAGAATAATAAAGCCTGCCCAAGAGTGACCTCTCTAACCCTACTGAACTGAATGGTGCTCAGTAAGTGCATCATAAATGGTAGCTATAGTAGTTATCACCCTTAGTTTATCATCCGGATTTCTCTAAGACTTTTAGATGGTTGTTGCCTAGCTAAGTTGCTTACATTTGCATTCAGCTAACCAGAGCTGTTGAGGGCACTCGGAACTGTTTTGCTGGCTCACAGTTAAAGCTCTTTCTTCTGGACCAGGAAAAATACTCCAGACGTTGTGGAGTGAATTACATACGACTGACTTCAGCCATCTCTCGCTTCTGCGTGTTTGCAGCATGAGTGGGTAGGTCGGAGAGTGTCAAGCTTGGTCTGTGGTGCCAGGAAGGTGGGAGCACCTGTCCCTTTGTGGTATGCTGGTGCAAGCTCAGTGGCTGTTTCTCTGCCTGTGTGTTTATGTTCCCGAGAGAGGCCACCAGCTTATTTGTGACTTCAGGCTGAGCTCCCCCCCCCCCACATCCTGCGTAGGTCACACTGGCTTTCTGCTGTGCCCTTCCACCTCATTTCTAGAGACGAGTTTGACTCAGGAGAGTGATATTGTGTTTTTTCTTTTATTAAATGTTTTTTTTTACATGCAATATGTTGTGATCGTGTTCTCTCTTCCTCCAGGTCCTCCCCATTTCCCTATCCATCCAGTTTATGGTCTTTCTCCTTCAAGAACCCAGCCCCCACAAAACACAAAAGCTAAAATCAGAACAAACAAGCAAAACACTAATAAGATACTTTTTTATTAATAAAAAATTTAGAATAATAAAATAAAGAAAATAAATTATTTATTTTATTAATACATTTTCCTGTGGGTCATGGCTGTCATAGATGTGAATTTACTGGAATAGACAGTATTGGCCAAAAGATAAAACTGTACCAGTCACTCCTACAAAGAAGCCACAGGGTCTGGGCTATTGATTTATTTTTTGTATATTTGGTTAATTTTTTTTTCATTTATTTTATATACTGACCACAGTTTCCCCATCCCTCCTCTCCTCATATTCCCTTTCCCTCCCATCTACCCCTCCCCCAGTCCACTCTCCTCCTCCATCTTTATTCAGAAAGGGCCAGGCCTCCCATGGGTGTGAACAAAGCAGGGCACATCAAGTTGAGGCAGGACCAAGCTCCTCCCCCTGCATCAAAGCTGAGCGAGTAATCCAGCGTGGGGAACAGGTTCCCAAAAGCCAGCTAAGCATGGGCTAGGGAAAGGTCATGATCTCACTGTTAGGAGCCTCACAGATAGACCAAGCTACACAACTGTCACACACATACAGAGGGCCTAGGTTGGTCCCATGCAGGCTCCCGTAAGTTTTGGTTAGAGTCCACGAGCTCCCAGGAACTCAGGTCCACTGCCTGTACGGGTTCCCCAGCCGTGACCTTGGCCTTGACAACACTCTCCTTGCACAATCCCTCCTCCCTTTCTTCAGCAGGACTCCTGGAGCTCAGCCCGGTGCTTAGCTATGGATCTCTGCATCTGCTTCCATCAGTTACTGGATAGAGTATCTCTGATGACTTTTAGGGTCGTCACCAATCTGATTACAGTAGATGGCCAGCTCAGGCATTCTTTCCACGATTGCTAGGAGTCTTAGCTGGCTTCATTCTTGTGGATTCCTAGGGGTTTCTTTGGCATGAGGTTTCTCCCTAACTCTGGAATTCCCACCTCCATCAAGAAGTTTGTTTGATTACTCCTCAGTCCAGCCTGATCCCTCATGTTCCCACCCTCACCCCACCCCCAGTTTACCCAGGGAAATCCATGCATCCCTCTTTGGACCCTTGTTATCTAGCCTCTCTGGGGCTGTAGATTGTAGGCTGGTTATCCTATACTTACTCCCAATATCCACCTATGAGTGAGTACATACCATGCTTGTCTTTCTGGGTCTGGGTTACTTCACTCAGAATGGTTTTTATCTAGTCCCATCCATTTGCCTGCAAATTTCATGATGTCATTGTTTTTGTTTGTTTTTTGTTTTTTTTTCTTACAGCTGAGCGATACTCTTTTGTGCAAATGTACCACATTTTCTTTATCCATTCTTTGGCTGATGGGCATCCAGGTTGTGTCCAGGTTCTAGCTATTACTAATAATGCTGCTAGGAACAGAGTTGAACAGATGCCCTTGTGGTATGATCATGCATCCTTTGGGTGTATTGGGCTATTGATTTAACAATTGCAAAAGCTTCAACTTATATACCGAATTAATTCCTGCCAGTGGAAGAGGTGCTCAGCTCTCTCTACCTCTCCTTAAAACCTCTTTCTAGCTCTGCTTTCTTTTCTTTTCTCTCATGATGAATAATAAGGACAAATGAGAGCAGATCTACTGTGGGCTGGCAGCCATTTAATCTCATAAGTTGGTTCCAATTCAGCGTTTCTGTTTTCCTATTTAAAGTATACTGTGCACATGCTCATTAAATGGACAACTTTCAGTATGAAGGTAGTGCTTGTAAAAATGGACTCAAACAACCAATAGCAGGTAGGGCCGACATTAAAAACTTTTTGCACACTGTACATTTGTATATCATAAGAAAACTAGTAGCTAACATAGCTAACTCAAATATCAACAAAAGACAAATTATAAAAAATTTTAGGTCAATATAATCCTGACAATATAATGAGATAGTATTTCGTTTGCACCAGATAACAGGGTTGGTTTCTGTCCTAAATGGTTTTGTTGTGGCCATTTTTGTTTACTGCTGTGTAGATATTCCATTCTTTCAAAATTATAGTTCTTCTATAATTTGTTTACATTCATTTGCTAATGGTTATTTACGTGATTTCTTAGTTTACTTGAAATGACTTATAGTTGATTCTTCATAACAGAAATCGATGGTTCATATCTACCTGGGCTCAATTTCCGTGGAGAAACCCAGTCAAGCAGATTAAATTGAAATTTTAGAAGAAGGCAATGCCATGTCTGATTCTGCTTGGCCGAGTTACCATCAAACCAAATATGAGGGACCTAAAGGCAGGAAACCGTCAAAGAAACTGAAAATCTCTCTCTCTCTCTCTCTCTCTCTCTCTCTCTCTCTCTCTCTCTGTCTGTCTTTCTGTCTGTCTGTCTGTCTCTCTATCCCTCTCTGCTATTCTCATACAATTATTTGTGTACATACCTGGCTTCCTCACTTGTCTCTAAGGTCAGCGAGGACCATGCCTTATCCATCTTTGTGTCATTCATGGCTTCCAGTACAAGGCCTGGCCCCGAGTGATTGCTCAGCATGTATTAGGGAAATAGTTATAAATGTGCTAGAAATTTTCATTAGATTTGTACCTGAACAATCCTCTTCCAGCTTATCAGGTGGGATCAAGAAGAAATGCAGGGCTTAGCTACAGTTCTGTAAGGTGGAATAGCTGGTAATAGCTGCTATGCAAGTTCATCACTTATTTCTCCAGTCCTTTCCCATGCTGGGTGACTCTTAGCCTGGCATGTCTGGGCAGGACTCTTTACCTGCTTTGTATCATTGGCTTCTAGTTCCAACAAGTGCTGTTTACACACACTTAATTTAACTACTGGACTATAATATGTCACTGCTCTTTTTACATATCGTCTCCTCTTCTAGAAACAGGATGGGCATCTTTAATTCAGGCGGTTCCTGTTCCATGTGCGTCTACATTAATTTTAGCTTGCTCGCTCTTTAGCTTTCATGACATTCAGGGTTTTTTTCCAGCTTTACTTCCTGCATAAGAAAATATAGACCATTTTACCACAACGGGAAGTGGAGATTGGGGGATAGTATTGAAATCAGGTAGAGAATCATATCCTGGTTTGGAAGGAAACAGAAACAAAGCATTGAATGAATTTTTATCTCAAAAAAGAAAATAAAGCCAAAATAAAAACAAAACAAAACAAAAAGAAATCACAAGAGAGTAATAAAGGCCAATAATTCAGCTCGCAAGATAGCGCATTAAGCTCTTATTCAGCTTTACTCTTTGATTTTGGAGAGGGTCTGGAAAAAAGACAACTACATATTTGGGCCTTGATTTGAAACAACAGACTTAGTAAAACTATTTTTCCTTCAGCTAGGAGGAAATGAATAGGTAGGGTAATAATAATGAACTTTGGGCACTGTTCTCCTAAGAGCAGGGCATACGACTTGAAGGCACTAAAAACAGTCTTGCATAAGTGCTTTAAAAAGAGTCCTTTCACGGTTTTCTTTTTTATGGTGCTAACACAATCATAGTTTCTTAATAGTTTTCTTTTAACTATTTGTCTCGACAGGTAGCTTAAAGATGTAAAAACTAAGATAATTTTGGGGGAAATACTTTTATTGTTGCTTGCTTTGACACTTTAATTGTTGTAAGACATGTCTCTTTCCAGTTTAGTTTTCATGTCACTTTCATGTCAGGAAAAGCAGTACTGCGTAGGAGGTCTGAGTTTGCCACCTAGAGGAGAGATGTGAAATTCAAGTTTTCCCCAAGTTTCTAAAATTCGTTAAATTCACTAACGTTTCTTCACTTACTCACTTACTCATATGATTATTCAAAACACAAAGTATCTATGAGACCTAATGAATTCAAGACAGAACTCAAATTGTCTGTGATGTGTTTTGCTCTATCTTTAAAGTCTTGTATTTGGAAGAACACATAACCGGTCCGTTAGCTATGTCTAAGCATCTCTGCTGGGGATGAGTGGTACTTTTCGTTTGGGGGCTATAGCGAAACTATGTTTTTTTTGATAATACTGTTTCTTTTTCCCCTTTTAAGTCTTTGACAAGTTTGATACAGATAGGCAAATATATTGGCTTCTTGTTTGATATGGATAAGATGTAATTTCTTCTTTAAAGAAATCACAAGAACACAGGGTATGGTGGCACACGCCTTTAATCCTAGCCCTTGGGAGGCAGAGAGACAGGTGGATCTCTTTGAGTTCCAAGTCAGTCTGGTCTACATAGAGAGTTCCAAGACAGCTAGGGCTATGCACAGAGATCCTGTCTCAAAACAAAAACAAAAAGAAAATAAAGCCAAACAAAACAAAACAAAAAAAAGAAATCACAAAGAGTAATAAAGAGTAATAAAGGCCAATAATTCTGATATACTTTATGTTTAATTTCTTTACCACTCTATATTCATTGTACATACCATTAAGAGTCACAAGGATAATTTGTTCACATATATGATGTATTTTAACCATATTCATGTTCTATTATTCTCCCTTTCTCTTCCTCTTTCCTGCCTCCTATGAGTCTCTGGCATTCTCCTAGTCTCCCTTCTATTTTCATATTATATTGACTCAAGGGTGGTTTTATGATGGTATATTTTGTTTATATATTTGTTATTTATTAAGGTTTAATCCCAAGGTCTTGTGCATGCCAAGTAAGCATTCTGTAGCTGGCCTACACCTAAAGGCCAATTCTAATATTTCTGAAATGACAGGATGTTTAGAATAAATTCATTATTTGGCAAAGTTAGTACAAATGAATGCTTAGGCCATTTATTATATTTTGTTTAATTCTAGAGCTAATAAAAAGTTCTTTTCCTTCTTTATTATACAAGCACTGTCTGGAAGAGTGAATGTATGTTAAGTACTCAAGAAATAGTGATCTCATTGCTGATGTCATTATTTTGGACTAGTACTTGATTTGGAAGAGATCTAGACATTGATTTATCTGAGAAAATTTATAGCAAGAGCATGAATATCTTCCTTGTCAACATTTACTGTGAGTATAATGTATAATTGACAAATAATTCTAGGAGACAATATACTGAAAGATTTTAAATAACAGAAACTTAAAACCACATCTAAACTGTAGAGGCCAAGAATCATTGAAAGCAGACTTAAAGACTAGACCTTTTTGCTGAATGGAGGATAATCACTGATAACTGGTCTAGAGCAGAGTATTTTGTCTTAGCAGCTTACCTGAACACACTCTCCCATCTGTCTGCCTGTCTCTGTCTCTCTCTCTCTGCAAGTACCTGCTCAACCCCCCTTCAGTACAACTCTTTGATTCCATTTAGATTTTTCTCTCTGTCTTTGCCCTACTCATTTTTATGTGGGAATGAGATTTACCTCCCCACTTACAAGCAACAAGCTGTCACTGTTTTGTCTGTGTTTCAATTGTACAAGATCTTTTCTGTCTGAACCTTAACATTTGTATGTGTAGCAGGGTTGTTATGAACCATCCATTGTATGGTTCTGAGAGATGGAAGCCCACATTATTTTCTGCACTTTTTAAATAAATAATACAGGTAAATGAAACCAAAGCAGAACGGTAGGTTACGGTAGATATTTGGAGAACTCATATACTTTTTTTTTTTGGTTTTCAGAGACAGGGTTTCTCTGTATTGTTTTGGAGGCTGTCCTGGAACTTACTCTGTAGACCAGGCTGGCCTCGAACTCACAGAGATCCGCCTGCCTCTGCCTCCCAAGTGCTGGGATTAAAGGCATGCGCCACCACTGCCCGGCCTCATATACTTTCTTAACAAATCAGCTTAGAAATATGGCTGAACAATTTAGGAATGGGCCACTGTATGGTTTCTTTGAGGCCTCAGCACTTAAATGAATTTTATCAAATTTTTAGGTTCTCAAAATTTTCTCACTCTAATTGTTGAGTTGAACTGTGACACTTATTTCCCCTACTGGCATGTTGAATCCCTGCTCCCTAGGTCCTCGATCAGTACAGATGTAATTACTTTAGATGAGGTCATACTGGGGCAGCATAAGCCCTAATTCAATATGACCAGTATCCTAAGAGACAGGGAATTTTGGCCATAGAGACGCACAAGTAGAAAATACTATGTGAGGATTGGAGTTACGTCACAAGCCAAGACATTACCACAAACTAGGAGGGTGGTCTGGAGGAGAGCCTTTCCAAGAACTTGGAGACAGAGTTTGGGCTGTTTTGCTTTCAGAGCTGTGATACAATGAATCTCTCTTTCCTAAGCCACCCAGTTAGTTGCCCTTTGTTATTTTAACACTAGAAAAATTGTTACTTTTCACTGTGGTGATCAAAGTGCAATTGTATAACCATGTAATCATATTTTAATTCTTATGAGAATCTTTCAGTGTAGATAATAATGCCTTATCTGTACAAGTTAGCAAATGGAATCTCAGAATAATCAAGTTTAAGGTATTGCGGCTGCTTCATTATGGCGCCAAGTGACTCCAGACTTGTTGCCATCCTATTCCAGACTACAGTCAGAGGTGTGGGTGTTATCTATGTGCTGAGGAGGAGCTCCTAGGCAAAATTTCAGATCATCAAAGGAGTAGGGCAAGATAAGTCTTATGAAGCTAAGCAATCATACACTAAATATAGTAGCATTGCTCATGTATATGGATTCTCTGTACCCATGATTCCTATATTTGCCTGGTAGTTCAGTTAGCCTCATTATGCAAGAGGAAGCAGGCGGTTAGAGGTATTGGCACATCTGTATGCCTCCTGGGTATTTAATATCTGCAAATCCACATTCACCTGAATGTAGAGATGTAAAGTGTAAATTATGACACCAAGCTCTCCTGTCATCTGGCTTGATTTTGTGATGTTTTTGTCAGACATCCAGGAATATTATTAACCCTTTAAAGGTGAAATGGTCAGGAGGTTCTCTGACCTCCCCACCCACAGTGTAGCCCTGGGTGCCAGCAGGGATTCCCCAGGTTTTCCAGTTTCAATCCAGTTTTCTCTTTTGTTCACTGCCAGGAGCAGCAGCTTGGCGTTCTCTGCCTCCTCTTGGTCAGCTCTTCACGTTTCCACAGCACTCCCTCTTCCTCAGGACATGGTTGCCTACTAAGGAAGAACCCGGTGTCAAAACCGAAAGCAAATGAACCAGAGAGGATGATGGTAGTCAGGCTAGAACACAGACTGTCCTGTAATTTATTTACGGAGAAGTCTTTGTCACACTGTATTCAGAAAACTTCTTGACAATAGCCCACAAGCGTTGTAGCCCCAGGATGCTTTTTCTGTACTGGGAAATGTTACTTGGAAAAGAACAAGAATATTTGTTTGGGTTCCACTGAAAGGCCTGTGGTAATGCACAGGGAAAATCTTTCTGATTCTACTGCTGAAAGGCGATAGCTAATGCTTTCTCTGAGCTTTGAACGTCTTCGGTTTAAATATGACTGAAAAAAGATACCAGATGCCAATCTTATTTATGTTGAGTATTTTCTGCCCCAACTTTTTTTTTGTGATTAGCAAATGGTACTGTATTTGGATTCTATATTTCATTATTTAATGCACTCTATCTTTTTATTTGTAGGAAAAGTGGTTACCTATTTTTTTTTAAATAAGAAGTAAAATTGTGATGTAAAACACCAAAAAAAAAAAAAAAAAAACCATCTGGGGCAGCGGAAGAAGGAGGGAACTGTATGGAATGACTTTCATTTCTTCCCATACCCCCTTCACTCTTCTAGGCCCCAAACTGAAGGCAGGTTGTACTGCTAGGCCCATCCCATGGTAACAGAAAAAGCACTACACCACTCTCCTTCCCGCCTTAGACACAAAGTCTCGCGTGTGGCTGTGTGACTGATCACAGTAGCCTGTCATTGGACACTGGGAGGAGCATGGCCTCCAGTGCTGCATTTAGCTGTGTGGTCTCCTTCTGCTGTGTTTTGAACCACATGGAAGAATGTGTTCACAGAGCAAGCTGCTACACAGTCTGCTCTCCACTCAGAAAAATGATAAACATTAAAAAAATGCCACGATGAAACCCATTACTTTGTCTGCTAAGCTAAAAGTAAAGCAGATGCCAAATGTCTGAAGACTTATTGAAAAAAAAAAAAAGACATCAACGCTCCCTCCTACAAGAGAATATCCCTGGTTTTAGTCCTCAAAGTGTGGATTTATACATGTAAAAGTACATACAGAAACTGCTATGGTTTGTTCATGTGTGAAGTGAACACGCCTCCTTGTCTTTGTGCTCCTCTGTCACATCAAAGGTTTTAACTGAAAAACTGGACCTTTGCTCTCGGCTGGTGAATCTGTGTCACGGGGGAGTCAGATCATCAGTAGTGGTGACTTCTTAACATTCTTCAGGTAAAATTATAGCAAATGTTTGGAATTTACTGTGTTAATTTCAACTATGCCTGTCTTAATAGTGGCTGAAACAGGAAGACATTGGGGGAGGAGGGAAGCCCCCAAATCATTTAACCTTGCTAGTTAGTTATTTTCATTTATAGCAAAGAAAAATAATACACAAATGTGACAACTCAAGTAACTGTCTCAAATTTAATGTCATCCTTCAGCCTAGAAATACTTCGCTGTAATTAAAGAAACTGAAGCAAAAGTCCCTGCCAGCCAGCCCTCTTTTCTTTGTGTGTGTGGTGGGGGGCGGTCAGCAGGACAACTGCACCCCCGGGGTTGCTTTCTGTGCTTGGACTGGGGAGGTGCAGAGGAAAAGCTGTCTTCCAAACCGAAGGGCTAATGTGCAGAAGGACACCTACCCTTTAATAGAGAGGGGCGGGATAAAGGAGTCACTGGCCCTAGAAAATTCTCCCAAGTTCAGAATCAGCATTTTGTTGAGAGACATTTTAAAAGCTCCTTGGTCAGGAAGTTCTCTGAGCCTCTTACTCTAGACACTGACTTCAAGAAGATAAAAACCTTCCAAATAATGACATTTAATGACTGCCTGCCATAAAAGGCTGAATCCATTTGACTTATTTTTTTTTCTATTTAAGACAATTCACAGATTCAAAAGAAACCTTTTTTATTTTCAGAGGGGGAAAAAAAGTGTCACCCAGAAGCAGCCAGGAGTAACCCTGCCCCTGCACCTTAATTTATGTGTGGCTAAAGTTCAACTTTCTCAATATGCCATGATCTCAGCACAACTGGCCAGACTCCACAGTGGGCAATCAGCTCTATCTTAGCAGGGCAGATTTGCTCTGGGAATCTATGAGCCTGGTTTGCTGTGTTGTACAAGAAGTTGCCAGACCTGCCTGGCTTGAGAGCAGGACTTGTTGAGCAGGTTCTGTGGTGAGATCACTGGCCAGCTCAGTTTTATTGGGCTTGGCTGAGAGAAGCCAAGAAATAAATGGTATGACTTTGAGTATCTGAAGCTATTTTTCCTATTTTCTCTTCCAAATTCCGTCTACAGTTTCCCTGGTGGATGAAACCTTCATTCACAAGCTTATTGACTTGCTCACCGAATGTTTGCTGAATTCTGGAACTGACTTGACACGAGATGTTGAAGAGTGAACAATGCATTCCTCTGCCTTGATGGACATGTCACAAATATTTACAACAGCCACGAAAATGTTATAATTCACAGATGTCAGCAGTTCACATCATTACTTCCTGTCTTTAAGAAGGAGAAAGTGGATAAGTGCTCTTGGAAGGGGCTGGCAGAGAATGGCCTTAGATCTGCCAGTGTATCACGTAGCTCATGACATCTGGTCCACACCTCACCAGGAATTCATCTCCCTCCAGTACCCAGGCTCCATGTTGCCTTCCCTGGCCACCGATGCTCCTGGAACACGGGCCCAGCAAGTGTCCGTTTACACTGTCTTTGGGCAAGTGCTCAGACACAGTAGCAAGGTGACCATGATGTTAACCTTGGCCTTGTTCCGTTGGAGAAGGTTTAGCAGATGCCTTTGAATCCTCTCCCCCAAAGCACTGATATTTCTGCAAGAGTGACCTGAGTTCTGACTTTTTCTTTTATGTAGGCATACAAGAACAATAATGTGCCGGGCAGTGGTGGTGCACGCCTTTAATCCCAGCACTCGGGAGGCAGAGTTCAAGACCAGCCTGGTCTACAAGAGCTAGTTCCAGGACAGCCTCCAAAGCCACAGAGAAACCCTGTCTTGAAAAACCAAAAAAAAAAAAAGAGAGAAAGAAAATGTTTAACTCTCCTATCCAATTCTGCCCATAAAATACATGATTTGGTAACATATTGCCACAGCTATGTGCACATGCCTTGGGAATCTGTTTACAATGGTGTTTTATGATACTCCTAATAATACACTATCATTTTGATGCGATTGAAATATTTTTATATAGGAATTATAATTATTTTTTAAATTATAATTGTAAGAGACTATATTTTGATTTTGAAACTTTAAATTACTTTTTTTAAGCATTTATAGCTTTGTCTGTGTTGTTCAGGGTGATTGGCTTTTCCACATTTGCTATCTTTATATTTTTTTCTCTATCAAGAACTGTCTGAATAAGGGAACTGTTCTGGTTGGAGAATTATGTCTACTGAAAGTGCAGTACTTGATTGTCTACAAATCTATCAGTGTTCAGAGGTTGGGCACATATTAATGTACTGATCCAGATGAAGATTGTGTTTGCCTTCAAAAATCTATGGTCTGGTTAGTGAGAGACTTGCCCATTTGAAAATGTGGTCCTTCTTCCCCTCTCCTTGGACTGTAAAAACCGGTGTTGATGTTTCATTTCATTGTTTCCCACACATCAGCGGCTCATGTCCCATGCCCAGGACCTTTGTGCTCTTTGCAGCTGCCAGTATTATTATGCTTCTGGAAATGTGCTATCATTTTAAGCTTAGGTGAGTTTGTTTGACAATAGAAGCAATATTGTTGAATCCCTAGGTTGATGACACTTTCAAATAAAAAGACTTTAACATAAAATATTTGACTGCTAAGTAAGTACTGCTGCCCATATCCATGCCCAGTCTTGCCCCCAGTCTTTCACATGCCCCAGGGAATCTGTACCTGCAACATCCCTTCTGGGACTGAGTCTGGCGGAAGAGAAATGGAGAGCAGTGGGAGCCCTGGCAGTGGGGACAAGAGCATGTGTTTATGGAGGGCGTTAGCCTTGCCATTTGACTTTAATTCGTTTTTACAGCTCCTCTCGTGGGCACATACATCTCAGAGGCATGAAGCAGAGGGCAGGGGAGGGAGGACTGGGTAGCTGTTAGCCACACATGACGTGATGTTTTCAGGTTAATTCTCTTTCCCTTAGTCGTTCATACCTGATTAGCACATTCAAATCATACCTGATGGTGGAAGAGTAAGGGTTTTTAACATTTTCAACATTTGCTGTTTGTGAAGCAAAGTACTGATCCCAGAATGAAGATATTGGTGCCAGCTGCACCAGTGTCTTACAGTTGCATCAAACATCTTTTCTTTCTCCCCTTCCTACTGTTTTTTCTTTTTGGTTTCTCTCGCAGTTAGCAAGAATATTTTTTTCATGCTGAACCCTGAGGGCATTGCTCGGAAGTCTTTGCATTCAGGGCAGTATTGCCAATTTATTATTGTTATTTTTACTGTTCTTTTGATGGTCTTACTTGTGGCCCAGGCTCACCTATGGGGCGCAGACTGACTTTGAATGTGAGGCGATCTTCCCACCTCGGCTTGCTAAGGATTGCAGGTGTAAGTCACCACACCCAGCATCTGCCTTGCTAGAATCCTCCAGCCTTCTTAGAGAATATAAAAGTAAATACTTTAATAAACATGAGACATAGAATTATTAGTCTTAAACTTCCCCATGTTGCAAAGGAAAAATCTGAACCTCAAGAAAAACTGGTGGCAACTTTCTTTTGGTTCTGTAGTTAGTGTTACCGTTGTAAGAGTTGCACTGCAAATCGCTTCTTGGCCATATGGCTAAGGCCATCTAGACAATTGTGTGGGCTTGTTTTCAGATATGTCTCATTTTTTTCTTCAAATGCACGGGGAGCTGTAAGCATAACTCATGCCTTAGGTGTTTTCCACTCTGCGTTCTTTCTTAGCACTGTGTCTTACGCAGGCTGGTGGGCCCTGATTGCTTTTTTATTTACTAAATGGTATAATGAACTCTGTAAACTTGTTTAATTCTTTTTAAAGACAAGGCCACACTAGCCCAAGTTATCAATGAGGTGACTGTGTAATTGAACCTGGTCTTAAGCTCCACATCTCCTAATTCATCCCCCCGAGGGCTGTGATTATCACTGTTCACTACCATGTCCATATCTGGACCCCAAACCCTGTTTTTCATTGTTCTTTGTCACAAACCTTCCAGATATGCACCTTGGTTTGTTTTCCTGTTGCTGTGCTGGAGTACTCTGGCAAGAGTAACTTAGGGGAGGCTGGGAGCATTTGCCTCTTGATTCCAGGTAGAGTCAATTCACCATAGCAGGGGAAGACAAGATGGCAGGGACTTGAAGTGAGTAATCACATGACATCCACAGCAGCCGAGAATAATGATTGACACACACATGCATGTGCTCAACTGCCTGTAACTCTGGCTCCCGAGGACCCAATACCTCTGGCCTCTGCAGGCATTGAAGGCACATATGCAGACCCCCACATATAATTAAAAGTAATAAAACAATTCATTTAAAATGGGGAAGATGAAAAAAATCTAGAGTTGTTTTGATGAGGTTGATTAAATATTTTAATTTGCATAAATGGTAGGAGTTACAGGATGTAGCAAGCTATCTTTAGCAATTGTGAAACATTAGCTGGTGTGGGAGTTTGAATGTAATTGACCCGCATAAATTCATAGGGAGTGACACTATTAGGAGGTGTGGCTTTGTTGGAGTGGGTATGGCCTTGTTAGAGGAAATGTGTCACTGTGGGGGTGGGCTTTAAGGTTTCTTATACTCAGGAAACAGCCCAGTGTCGCAGTTAACTTCCTGTTGCCTGCAAGATGTATTAGTACTCTTAGCTACTTCTCCAGTACCACATCTGCCTGCACGTCACCATGCTCCCCACCATGACGGTAATGGACTGAACCTCTGAAATGGTAAGTGAGCCACCCAATTAAGTGTTTTCCTTATAAGAGTTGCTGTGATTAGGGGTCTCTACACAGCAATAGAAACTCTAACTAAGACAATTAGAGACTATAAAATGCCTAGGGAAAGGAAATACATTGTTTCCCATATTTAATCAAGCAATTGCTCTGATTATTTTTCAGAGTGATCTAATGAAAGCAAAACTTTGCTTGGTTTTGTTAATATACTGGAGTATGAATGTTTTTGAGATTTTCTGTATAAATTGATACACACATACATTATATGTGTGTGTCTTAAAAATTACTATCATGAGATAGCCCAGTTACCTAGGGTAAAACCAAATAAAACATTTAAAGAAAGCTTTTTTTCTAAGAAAAAAGTAGCAATAGAATGACCCCTAATGGCATTCTGCTGTAGATCAGTGCCTTGCTCAGCCATCAGCAGGGAAGCTTCTTCCTTCCCAGATGGGAACAAATACAGAGACCCACAGCCAGACAATATGCAGAGTGAGACCTTGGAAAACTCAGCTTTAAAGGTGATGTCTCTATCAGATCTCTCTCCTCAGAGCTCAGGGAACCCCATGGAAGAGGAGGCAAAAAGAAAGAGTGTAAGAGCCAGAGGGATGGAGGACCCCAGGAGAACAAGGCCCTGTAAGTCAGCATGAGCACAGCTCACATGAACTTACAGAGACTGAGGCAGTGTGCACAGGGCCTGAGCTGACGGGAAAAGTGGACACATGCACCCATCTCTAACCCAGAAGCAGTCTCTAACTGATGGCCACTTGCGAAAGTGAATTTAGTTTCCTCCAAGGGAGTCTCACTGGGAAACAAACTACTCAGAAGTAGATGGTCAGCAGAAAACAAGCTCAAAGGCATCTTTGGAGGTTCCTTGTCTCACAATGTCATTTCAGAGCTCTTTCTATGAAAACAACAACAACAACAAAACAATAAAAACCTCTTTTATGATCTACACACACACACACACACACACACACACACACACACACACACACACACACACACACCTCCTTATACCCTACAGGTCCCTTGCATGTATGTTATGGCTTCCAGCTTAATGTTTTGTGTGATTCCTGAGTGTGTGACTGAGTAGGTCTCTGTGTCTATTGTATCTATTTCCTGTGCTGTTTCTAGGGCTCCTTCTTTCCTTCCTTCCTTCCTTCCTTCCTTCCTTCCTTCCTTCCTTCCTGTTTGTTTTGTCCTATTCCAAAATATTAATTTGTGTTTTGTCTTACTATAGCTTACTTTAGTTTATTATTATCCGTTGGTGGCCTGTTGGTTTTAAAATGAGAGACAGAAAGGGAGGATCTGGATAGTAAGGGAGGTAGGGAGGGACTGAATACAGGGAGGCAAAGCTGTAATCCGGAGTTATTGTATGAGAAAAATATTTTTCATAAAAACCGACAAAAATCATTATTACCTACCTAACTGAATTATTAGTAATTCTAAAAACACGACATTAGTCGTTAATCCTGCTTGGTGTGCCGATCACTTTAAAAGTGTATTTTGAAAGTCACATTATGGGTGAAGGTCAATGTACCTGGTGCATCTTCCATTCTAAAAAAACAGCCTAATGAGAAAAAAGCACGCTCCTCTCACCACCCCCCGCTTTTTTTTCTTGCCTCTTTCTACTCTTGCGGGCATCTGGACTTCTTCTGCCAAGTGAGTCAGTTAGAGAGGAAATGTTTAGCCCACATTTTCACCCTAGCTGGGCAAAAAGGTTAAAGGGCAAAAGTTGCCAGGTTAATTTTCTTTAGGACCTTGATGGACTCTCCTGATTCTTCTGAGGACAGCACTGAGAATTCAAGTTAAAAAGCACTAAGCAACCCACTTTCATATATGCATTTCAAAAGACCAAGTCCCAATTAAAAATTTTTTTTAATTGGATAGATGTTTACCTACATTAGCACACATTTTCCTACTATCTAGTCTCCTGCAAAGAATTTGTTTTAAAAGCATAAATAATAATCATGGAGAAAATTTTTTAATTTAAATGTATTTATGTCATGTTTATGAACATTTTGCCTGCATGTATGCCCACACTATGTGTGTTCTTGGTGCCCACAGAGGTCAAAAGCGAGCATCAGATCCTCTAGAACTAGAGCTATATACGGTTGTGAGGTGCCTTGTAGGTGCTGGGAATCCAACTTTAACTGAATGCCGCATCTGAAAGGTACTTGCATTCTCCTCAGTGGGATGGCTGGAGACTTTAGGGAAAGTTCCTTTCTGTTTTGTGTGAATACAAACCTCCATCCGGGCAGTGGTGGTGCCTGCCTTTAATCCCAAGTGCTTCACCACAGCTGGATCCAGTGTCTGCCCTGCAGGGGTTCAAGGCGGGAGGTCAGATCGGCTCAGACAAGGGAAAAGCAGAGGGAGTATTGAAAGTCTTCGCATTTTGTAGCTTTTCTCTCTGTGTTTCCATGGTGTCTGAAATCAGGATGTGGTCCCGAATGAATGACAACAGGAAACACTTGGATGTTCATTCTGTCTAATTGGGCTTCTTGAACCTCACGTAGACTGACTGTTTTGGAGTCTATAGCCCCGTGTTCCACCCCACCCCCTTCCTGTGCACTCCTTCCTCTGGTTTGTGGGCTCTGCAATTGCTTCATCTTCCTCCTTTGAGAGGCAAGCTGGGCTGAGGGTGAGAGATTTTTCTGGGCTCTGCTCTCTCTTCGCTATCCAGTATCAGCTCAAGCTTTCCTTTCCTGTCTTTGCAACCTGAGGGAACTCTTTTCTATAGCGCTCTCTCTCTTTACTCATCAAGTTAAATGAGAGTTGGATCCTTTTCCAGACTTGAGCTTGTAATGATTCCATTCCCAAAGAGTTATGCTTTTAAAAGAACATAGATGTGCTAAACTTGGGATTGACTTGGGGACTCTTGTAAACCCCAGAGAACTCCACTGTGTAGTTATTGTGAAAGAACTTGCTTAACAGTCTGCTAATTTGTCTGAATTTTCTCTAAATGCAATTATGTGCAAAGCCTCTTAAGACTAATGCTCTGAATTTGCAGTTGGCAGCTTCCTATTAGGGCTCTGAAAGGCTCCTAAGTCCTGGAGATTATGTCTTCTTATAGCAAGCCTAGGTGTGTATTATTTAAAGAACCCTAATTCATAAGAGACTGTATTTGATCCCCAGCACAGACAAACAACACCCCTTCAGTTATCAACCTGTGGGTCACAACATTGGAAAACACATATTTCTGATAGTTTTAGGAACCCCCAGTCATAAATCTATCTTTTTTGATCCACAGGTTGAGAACCGTTGTTTCAGGAGATTTTAATGGAGGGCCTTAAAATGCTCCATTACTGTCAGTGGCCACAGTGAACTTCCCCCTTATAGGTCAGGTTATAATTATACTCGAATTGGATCTTATTTTTAGCTCGTATATGCCATCTATCATCACCAGCCTTACATTTTAGAGTGCACCAGCCACTGTCAGGAACCTTGTCTTGAATTATTTAAAATCAAGTGATGTTTCACTAACTGTGTTTTGAAATAAGATCTATTTTAGTCTTTAGTCTATAAAGCAAGGGAGGCCTTGGTAGCTGGATAAAGAAAATTGCCTTACTCTTATTTCTGACATCCCAGTAAATTTGTACTTGTAAGACCTTAATAGACTTACTGCTTCTGTCACTAAAACTTGAAGATTTTAACAGTTTCTCCCCCACAAAAACCAAACTTCAGCACTTTTCTAGTGCTCTTGAAATTGTTAAGGCTCCACTGTGGCTTCTTGAAGGCATGGAGCATGTCTGACTCTCTGAGTCACTTCCTGTTTTGTCTCCAGAGCCCTCCATGTTCCCTAGAGCAGGGTACCCATGAATGAAATGAATTAGTGAATGATTAGTGAATGAAATGAAGGAATGAAGTTAGAGACAGCTGCATTTTCATGACAATATAGGATGCACAAAAACTAGTGGTGCGTCTGGGAGAGGGAGGCAGGAGGATTGTGTGAGTTTAAAACCAGCCTGGTCTACATAGAGAATTCCTGAGCAGTCTAGACTTCAGTGTAAGACCTTCCCGTCCCCCCCTTAAAAAAGTATTTAACCCTTCTTAAGAAGAGACTTAGTCTAGAATTTGAGTTACATAAATATTGATACTCCCCTACCCCCCTTGGTGGTAGAGCTGAATCTTACAGGTGAGTTGAAGGCCCAGGCAGCCTGTCTAGACATCAGTATTTCCATGGTGCATGTTGTATGAAGAAGGCTGTGGGTGTGAACTAGCTGTCTTTGCATCAGAACACCTAGAATCTGGCCAACTTCTTGCTTGTCTTTGGACATTAGTCAGCCTGCAAATCCCTGATTTGTTTATTTAGTTCAGAGCAATACCATGGAAACAATAACCATCACATTGGCCTGTGTTTACGCTTATGACAAACAATTGATATGCATCGGTTCCTTTAGTAGTCCTTGCAGTGGTTTTGTGAGATAGGTATTGCTGTTCTTTCCTTTTCACAGATGAAGAAACTGGGCTTAAGGAAATAATTTCTCCAAGGTCACACAGCTGCTACATGATGGGGAGTACATGCTCTTCACCACGTAGATAACCAATGCTTCTTTGAGAATTTAGAGCACATATGGCATCCAGGAGAGGCTTGCTGTGTACTAAACCAGACTAGATGATCAATAGGGGGTGCTAAACAGGCCACACACAGTCTCTTAGAATTTGTCACAGTATCAATGGCTGCTGCTTACTATAAACCTGCTTGATGCTGGGAATTTCTTTTTATGGTAACTCACTGAGTTGTTGTAAGAGGTATTTTTGTCATGTTTTATGTGAAAAACAAAGTTCAGAAAAGCTGAGATATTGGCTTGGGATGATGTGTTATTGGCTTGGGATGATGTAATGTTGGCTTGGGATGATGTGTTATTGGCTTGGGATGATATAATGTTGGTGTGGGATGATATAATGTTGATGTGGGATGATGTAAATAGCACACGATGCAGCTGAGGATGAAATCCAGGTTGGACCTTCCTAAAAGGCCTTACTCTTTCTGCTCCCTGACTTCTTGTGATTAAACTCAGATTTGTTATTTATCATATACCTGCCACATTACTTTAAAACAATTACTTATTTTTCATTGAGGCATAGTTGACAAAAATTTTAAATATTGTTCCCAAGTATGATGTTCTGATACATGTATGACACTACGGAATGGTTAAGTCATGGTAATCAACAGTCCACCACCTTACTGACATATCAATAAGCTGTTGGTTTTTTGTTTTGTTTTAGTTTTTTGTTTTTGTCATGAGAATGTTCCCAATCCGCCCTCCTCAGTCTTCTACTTCGACTAACTGATTTCTGGGATCCAAGGTTCACACTGGTGCCGTCTTTGCATTACAGATTAAATTTATTGTTTAAAGTTCATGGGTCACTGTTGTCACTCCACCCACAAGACTCTTGCAGTTTGCTTCTTTTCACACCCATGATCTTGAGAAAAGGTTGGTGTAACGAGTCTTTAAATAGTTATTAGTACATGTTCAGGTGAAGCACATGACAGCAAAGCTGCTCACATCCCCCTGCTTTTTCTTTTTCTTCATTCCCTCCTCCTATAGTTGTAAAATAAGATAGGACTTGAGAAAACACTCTTTCCTGAGAATTGTTACCCTCTTATGTTTCTAAGAGGGTTAGGAAAATAGATGAGTAATTCCTTTGAATTAGTGGCTTTGAATAGTGGCTGATTCCATGCTGACCACTAGAACTCTGAAATGATAAAAGTAGTTGTCCTTTGAAGATATTTTTGAATATTTGAGAACTTGTGTTTTAGTTTGATCCACTTAAGATCTTTAATGAACACCTATTGCATGCCATGCACTTGAGTGTATCATGAGGATTGAGGCCTGTAAAACAGTGTGATTGGGACACAAAGAAAAAAATATATCTCCTAGATGACTTGATATATGTATCATTATAGAATAAAACATAATACAGTTTGACATATAGTGTTCTGTAGGGTATTATGGAGTATGAGATCATTTTTCTTAGTGGAGTTGGGACATGCAATGTAAAGTGATAGCCTTCTTGCTCTGTCTTGAAGGACAAATAGTATGGACAGGGAGAGTAAGTTCCTGGGCAAAAGATTAGTAGGAGAAAAGTGAGTATTGAGATAGTGGAGGATAGCCCTGAGTGTTTCCAGTCAAGGCACAGGCAGAAGTAACAGAGAGCTGAGTTTACATCGTGAGTAAGGAGGCACATTAGTACAGCTGACTAGTCTTTCTGTCGTCACACCCTCTTGGTTCTCTGTCCTCAGTCTCTTTCGTGGCTTATTTTTCTTAGCCTGAACTTTCTACCTGTTGACTGATGCCAGCAACTCTGTTTTCCTAATTTACTAGCCTTAAACTACCCTTGAATACCCTCTGCACACTAGCAACTGCCAAACCTTGGGGTCAATTTCTCCATAGCTTAATACACGAAGAATGCACAACAAAGTTTCTATTCAACATCTTCACTTCGATGTTTAATTTTCTATGCCCAAGTACTCATAATGGTTCATTACCACCATCTGTTGGAAGCCTGTTCTTCATCAACCCTCGCCATCATAGTTAATAAGTCTTTGTTGCTTGTTTTCTGCAAACTAGGAGTTAATCTATTTTTGCCTTCGTTCTCACTTCTCCCAAATGATAAATTATTTTGATTCTAAAACTACCTAACCCCAAATAGGTGAATGCCCTTTTTATTAGGAGGTTGTAATGGTGTCATGGTGTTATTTTGATAAAAATGGACGTTAAACTAAAAAGATCCCCACAGTTGAAAGAAATACGTTCAGCTTCTTTCCAGAAATTAACTTATAAGTTGTCTATAAGAACCATGTATTCTTCAGTTTGCAGGTATGTTAGAATTGTTTCCTCCTGAATTCCAAAACAGCCCTGCAGCCCCTTGCCTGCAGACACCCAGGTACAGTATGTTAATTTTACAAATACATGTTTATGTATATGTGTTTTATTCAGTGAAAATTACATTTTAAAAGCTCATAGTTTTTATCAAAATGAATTGAAAGTCTTGAAACATGGTATAAAGGTAGATGCAGCTTCCAGTACAAATGGAGTTTTCGCTAGGTACACATTTAGGAAGACAAAGAGATACAGTTCTAGACAGATGATGTCTTGGAATTTCTATTGCTGTGATGGAACATTATGAACATCAGCAACTTGTGAAGGGAAGGATTTATTTGCCTTATGCTTCCACATAGCTGATCATTACTGAAGAAAGTCAGGGCAGGAACTCAAGCAGAGCAGTAACCTGGAGTCAGGACTCATGTGGAGGCCATGAAAGGGTGCTGCTTACTGGTTTGCTCCTTGTTACTTGCTCAGTCTGCTTTCTTATAGCACCCAGGGCCACCAGCCCAAGGGCAGCACCACCCTTCCACATCAATCACTAATTAAGAAGACCCCCCCCCCCACAGGCTTGCTCACAGCTGGATCTAAATTATGGAGGCAATTTCTCAACTGAGGTTCCTTCCTCCCAGAGGACTTGAACTTGTGTTGAGTTGACCTAAAACTAGCCAGCACGGGTGATTTAGTATATAAAATAGATTTAATTTGTTTCATCTCTCTGTAGGTCTCAAAATTTACACTTAGGGCTAGAGAGATGGTTAGTGGTCTGAGCACACACTGGCAGCATGCTATCACAGAGGACCTGGGTTTGATTTCCAGAACCCACATGCTGGCTCATAACCATCTTCTGGCCTGTGTGGGCACCAGACATACATGTGGTACACAGATACACATGCAGGTAAAACACCCATCCATATACATAAAATCATTTTAAAAATAGTTATTTTTGTGTGTGTAATTCTCATGTAAGTTTCAGGGTAGCTTCATTTTGGTGGATACTGATAAAATTGTCACACTCACCCCTTTATGTTCATTTCTCCTCAGTACTCCCAATGAACTCCATCATCAACACAGGAGTGTCACCATCAAACTGAGGTAAAGTTCTAGGCCAGTCTGGGCTACTTAGCAATGCTGAGCATGAGTGGGGGTCGGTGGGTATGGCATGCACAAAAGGAGGAGGCAGGAAGAGAAGCAAACAAGAGAGTGGGGAGAGAGAGGAACACGTTTTAGAGAGAAATGTGAACTTAACAAGAAGACAAATGGAGTTATTACTGGAAAAGATGTTCAGAGGGACTGTGTGACATTTGCATCTCTATTGGACTTTTCATTGGGGCTACTCCATCAGCTAAGCTATAAACAAAGCAGTTGAATTAGCCAAGGTAAATCATGCTAGGCTGTGGTTACAAACAGTCTCAAAATCTTGGTCCATAAAAAAAACAGAATAGTTCTCACTTGTGGCACATGCTCACACAGGATCCCCATGGGTTCTGCTTGCTGAACTTCCTTCAGAACACAGGCTAATGGAGCAACTATCTTTTGGTCACTATAGCAACTTCAAAAACCAAAAGCTCTGAAGAGACTTGTATTATAATTTATATCTGATATGGGAGTTGTGGTAGTTTGAATGTAATTGGCCCCTATAAGCTCATAGGGAGTGGCACTGTTAGGAGGTGTGGCTTTATTGGAGGAAGTGTGCCACTGTGGGGGTGGGCTTTAAGATCTCATGAATGCTCAAGCCATGCCCAGTGTTTCAGACCACTTCCTGTTGCCTGTGGGTCAGGACTTTCAGCTCCTCCAGCACCATGTTATACCATCATGATAATGGATTAAACCTCTGAAAACGGAAGCCACCCTGGTTAAATGTTTTTCCTTTATAAGAGTTCATGGTCATGGTGTCTCTTCATAGCAATAGAAATCCTAAGACAGAAGTGAAACATATTTTCTTATTTATCTTATTTTATGTGTTTGGGTGTTTTTCCTGCATGTATATCTGTATACCACATGTGTGTAGTGCCTGTAGAGGTCAGTGCCTTGAATTCTCTTTTTTTGGGGAGGGGGTTTCCGAGACAAGGTTTCTCTGTGACTTTGGAGTCTGTCCTGGGACTAGCTCTTGTAGACCAGGCTGGTCTCGAACTTACAGAGATCCACCTGCCTCTGCCTCCAGAGTGCTGGGATTAAAGGCATGTGCCACCAATATCCGACTGAGCCTTGAATTCTCAGTACCATAGTGTGGGTGCTGAGAATTAAACCCAGGTCCTACAGAAGATCAGCAAGTGCTTTCAAATGGAGAACAATCTCTCCTGCCTGTGAAACATGTTTCCATATAACTGGTTAGTCATAACTAGACAGAGAGCCCCAAGCAAGGGGGGGGGTAAAACTGCAATACTGACGATCAGCACTAATGAGGACCAGAAAGAGATTCAGACCGAGTCTGGTATTCCCCCCACCACCACCAGGCCTCCCATTTCTGTAACTCTGGCAAAAAGAACCCACTTCATCAATAAAAAATTGAATTCAGTTTTCTTTCATTTTATGCTTGAAATTTGAAAAGAGCTCTGTTTATAAGGAAGTGAGGGTTGAGCACCATGAGTGCAAAAAATAAAGATCTTCGGGCTTGGGAGATGGCTCAGTGGTTAAGAGTACCTTCTGTTCTTGCAGGGGACCCAGGTTCGGTACCCAGCATCCACAAGGCAGCCCATAACCATCCATAACTTTGGGATCTGACACTTTCTTCTGACTCAGGCACCAGGTATGCACATGGTGTACATACAGCCAGGCACACATATGCTGTACATACATACAGTCAGGCACACAATGCTGTACATGCATGCAGTCAGGCACACACATGCTGTACATACATACATACAGGCACACACATGCTGCACATATATACTTGCAGGCACACACATGGTGTACATACATACAGTCAGGCATACACATGCTGTGCATACAGACAGTCAGCACACACATGGTGTATATACATGCATGCAGGCAAAACACCCCTCATACACATACACATACACACATAATAAAATAAGTACATTGAAAAAAAATGAAGGTCTTTAAAGCTAATAGACTTTTTGGCCACTAACATGGACTTTTTAAAACATGTATGTGAAATTACATTTATAATGCTTAGTCAAGCCAGTCAATTACAAAAATTGGTCTGTTTACACCATTTCTGTCACTAGGTGAAGAGCAGTCCTGTATTAAAAGGATACTTTATTTCTTCGTTTGGAATAAAAAATTACATAGCCTCAATTTTTTGGCTCTTTTTTTGTTTTAGATTAGGTATGCCTATCCACTTAAATATGTACAAGATGTATGGCAATGGTCTTCTCCCTGCAATGTCTTAGTGTTCTCTGTAAAAATGGGAATAGTAGGGCCCACTCTTACTGCTTTGAAGCTGACTTTGCTCAAGTATGTAAAACATTCAGTCCTTTGTAGATCTTTAGCAACTGTTCAAAAATGTTAGCTATTCTTATTGCATCATCCTCATTATTCCAATCGGTAGGATACACTCAGCATTTACAGCAAAGCTTTTTGTTATGATTTGAGTGTGAAATGTCCCTCCCCAACTCATGAATTTGGGCTCAGAAAACAGTGCTGTTTTAGGAGGTAGTAGCACCTTTTCCATGACTACTGCTCCCTGCTATGTTAAGCTGTGAGAAGTTACCAGCACAAGTCCTCATTGCCACAAGCCAAGTTGTCCACTGTGCCTTCCCTGCCAGTATGGGCTGTACTTGTACTCTACAATCAGCTACTCTCTTGAATTGCCTCTGCTAAGTAATTTTGTTTTGTCACAATGATAACTAAAAACCAATTAGTAAACCCTCCAAAAAGACTTTTGGAGTAAATGAAGATCACCTCTTTACTAGGGCATGAATTTCAGGAGAGTTCTTACACATTTTTAATCATTTTGATTTGTGTGTGTGCATGGTGCATGCGTGCGTGTGAGTACATACATGTGTAGGTCAGAGGACAATTTCCAGGAGTCCATTTTCACTTCCACCATGAGGGGGTTGCAGGGGTCAAACTCAGGTAGGCAGGCTTGGGAGCACACACCTTTACCCATGAAGCAATCTCACCAGCCAGCCCTCTTGGAGTCTTCAGACACTTGCCATGTAGGTACTGAGTTAAACGGGCCTCTGAAGGAATGTCTCAGGAAGGCCTGGTGTTTTGCCTCCAACCTCTACAGTTCTAAAGCCACAGGAGTCATTGTCTCTATTATTCTCACACAAGAAAATGCACCAGATCCTTATTAGCACGGAGCATGAGTTTCTCTTTGTTTTAAAAAGAAAATTCTTTAGGATGCCATTGAAGACATCCCGTTCTTGAACATGATTATCTTTACTACACGCAGGTGCCAGATCCCAGCACCTCATTTCTGGTCATGAGACATGGAAGGTAGTTAGTTAGTGATCTATATGAGATGAATTTAAGCTGACATCATGTTTAGGTCTGGATGTGATGCCATCCTCTTATGATTTTTTTTTAAATCACCTGGACTGTGGAGCTGTATTACATGTGACTTGGCACTAAATGAAAATGATACTTCCTTATTTGGCTTCCTGTCCGTCCATCAGTTGCCATAGTCTCATTTGTAATTCTTAGTGGTATCTTTGACTTAAAAAAAACCAAGCAAACAAACTCCCTTCCCAGTGAGGTAAAAGTCTTTAATATTAAATATAGGTTTTGGAGGCAGATGGGAGTCTGAGTTGGCTTGGCCTCTTACTAGTTGTGTGATATTACGCAATCTCTTGACCTCTTTCAGCTTTAATTTCCTTATTTGAGCAGGTTGTTCATTATTTGAACAGGGAAAAGGGATTGGACTTTAGAGAAGATTAGGAGATAATGTGTGTAAAAATTGTTGATGGATTGGGTTGGGCAGAGGGAGGGAGCAAGGATGACTACCAGGTTTCTAGCTCAAGGACTTGAACTTGGGTGGCGTTTTAGTGCAGGGGAGATAAAAGAAGGTGTGTGCACACGTGTGTGTGTGTGTGTGTGTGTGTGTGTGTGCGTGTAAGATCCAGAGAGGCAGAGATGGAAAGGGAAAGATTAATTGTGGCTTGAGTTTAAAAAATTTGTGTGCATGTACAGGTGTCTGTTTTCATTTGCATATGGGTCCAAGTAAGCCATGGCATGCAGGTAGTCAGAGAACAATCATGAATACTGGTTCTTGCCTTTCACCTTGTTTGATATGGAGCCTCTTGTTCACTGCCGTATAGATCAGGCTTCTTGGCCTGTGAGCTTTCAGGGATTTTTCTGTCTTTGTCTTCCATCTCACTGTAGGAACATTGAGATTTCAGATACCTTTTACCATGTCAGAGTATTCATGGCTTCTGGGAATTTGAACTTAGGTCCTCATGGTTGTGTATCAAGCACTCTCCAGTCTGGTATGGGATTTTCAGATGCTTTTTAGACAATGTAGAAATGTTGTCTTGAAAATTTCATGATGCTTAGAGAGAGATCCGAATAGGTTAACAGAGCTTCCTTGAATAAATAGAGTAATGTAGGTGAGGTGAACCTCTGCAACTAAGAGAACATTGGATGAGCCTTGAGAATGTCTTTATTTACTGGTCTTGGGAATGGGGGAATCTGGAAAAAATCACTTTTTTTATCACAAGCCTCTGATTTTCCTCTTCTTCAGATATCAGCTTTTGAAAGGAAGAAGAAATCATGTTGTCTATGTAAAACAAGGGCACAATCCTTAGTAAGGTCCCCTGGTAGACACAGAAGTGCATTTTTAAACTGTTGAAACCAACAGTAGAGAATAGAATTAGTCAAGTAAAAAGACTGAGCAGAGTTCTTGATGTTCCGAGGTCAGACACTGGGAGTGTGTTCGACAATAATCGGAATGGTTAACTTTGACTCAGTGCTCACTCGTCTAGATTCCAAAATAGCATTGATCTTGTGGTGAGAGTTTGCTGTGTAAATGCCATATTGAGAAATACAAGTGGATTTGAGGTTGCTGGGGAGTGACTAGATCAAATGTCCAATGGCTTGTAGTCTTGTTTAGGAGGCTGGTAAACTCAGGAAATGAAAACAGGAAGTTGGGGGACTCCATGAGTTTAGAGAGTGGGTGTAGGCACAGTCAAGAGAGCACTGGAGAAAAGGGTTAGAGGAAGGATAAGTTGTACTTGTGATTTTGGGTGTAGAGCCATTCTCTCCATTTTTTCATTAATATTTTTGAGATTACAAGTATAATTACATCATTTATCCCTCCCCCTTTCTCCGGCCCAACCTTCCCACACATCCTGCCTTGCTTTCTTTGAAATTCATGATCTCTTCTCTCTCTCTCTTTTTTTTTTTTTGTTAATTGTTGCCAGGCAGCCATGTTGGTGAGACTTCATGGATTTAACTTTTGACATTTCTGTAAGACAAAACTCTCACAGGAAACTTCCTAATCCTCTGGTTCTTACACTATTTCTGCTACATACATCTTTTGAGATCATCCCTTGAGCTTTTAGGTAGATGTATCAACAGGAATAGTGTGAAGCAATTCTTGGTATTGAAAAGCTCTTTGATCTCTCCCTGACAGTGTGAGGGCTCATGCATTTCCAAAGGGTCAAGCTGCTAGACTAAGGAGTGGCTGTTTCAAGAGAGCAAGCAAAGAGGAAGGATAGAGCTAAGGACAGGGGAAGTAAATTGCTTTCTTCTTGTGAATGAGCATTCCAGAAATTCGAGCTCTAATCGGGTTAGGTGACCGCAAATATTACAAAGATGGAATGAGTCATTTAGTGGCAGAGATGTCTGAGGGTCTGAGGTGGCAACCTTCCCAACATGTCTGTGTGGGCTTCTCATGAATAAAGACCTCTGTATGCAGAGCAGACAGGCCAGGTCAGCTCTTGCTGGGGTGGAAAGATATTTTCATCTATCATCTCATTTCAAACCTTATAATAAGCCTGGAAGGTGGGCGCAGCAGTAATAATAAGATATCTTACTTTTCTTCTGCCCTTGTAGCTATGTTGATTCAACACAATCATTTGTGCATAATACTCTTAACAAGCTTAACACACAACATATGCAAGTTTTATTGTTATTCACACCTTTGAAGCATCTCTGCTTGTGTTTTTCAGGGCATCATGACATGTTCCCTAAAGCAATTGGGGTTTCCCTTTAACAAAGCCAAGGCTGGCACCTGGCTAGATGCTCTTTGTTGATTTTAAAAGTCTTCATGTGGAGTTGAGCACCTTCTTTAGGTTCTTCTCATGGTCCAAACTCCATGTCTTTGTCTGTCTGCAACAAAGCACACAGGCCACCCACCAGGCCACCCACCAGGTTCCACTTTCCAGCCCAAGGACACCTGTAAGTGCTGATGGGTTTATAAAATAACTGAGTTGAATGGCATCCTTAAGCAGTTTGCCAGGGTGGTCTAGTTTTCCAGGCTTCCCTGGTGAGTCAGCAGGAATGTATGCACTGGACTCTGGGAATCACATGGTCTAAAATAGCTTCAGATTTTCCTTAAGAGAGGCAAATATGACCCTATCCAAGGAGTATGCCTTTAGCAGTGCCCACTTTGAAGTTTAACAGACCATGCTAGAATTCTATTTTTTTTTTTTTTTGGTTTTTCGAGACAGGGTTTCTCTGTATTGTTTTGGAGGCTGTCCTGGAACTTGCTCAGTAGACCAGGCTGGCCTCGAACTCACAGAGATCTGCCTGCCTCTGCCTACCCAGTGCTGGGATTAAAGGCGTGCGCCACCAATGCCCGGCCATGCTCGAATTCTTAGGTGTTCGATTTTCTTGGAAAGGGAAAAGAAGCTTCAGCAATGGAGTAAATAGTGACTCCTCCTTTTCTCTTCTCAAGCAATTTCACTAGCTTCATCACCTTTTCTGTTATTGTCAGTTGCTTGTGTTTTCTTCTCAAGGCTTGGGACCTAGAATCTGTTCTGCAGAAGACATGTTCGTTGGAGCCATTGTGCATATACCGTATGAAGTGTTCAGTGCAGCACACCTCATTAGCTGTTAGGGCAAGAACATTTTTATTTAATGGGGAGATTTAAGCTTATGTGGCATGATCCTGTAACTCACTTGGTTTATGACACTCCATGATGCATACACCGTCTTCTCAGTGTTTTTGTTTCTGGGTTATTATTCTGAACATAAGGAATCTTTTTGGCTCCAGGTAGGAACTCTGCCCCAGGAGTATGCCATGGGCACAGAAGTCCTTTGACCTATCATTGACTTAGTTGGGAGACTCTAAACATCACCTGGGAAGACTGACTGTCCCCGCTACCATCTTTCTCCAATGAGTCATCCGAATTTAGTGCAACTCCCTGATTTCTTCAATTTCGATACCCTTCATGTTCCTTCACATGCCCTATAGAGTTATTATCACATGGTGATGAAAAGCTGACACATACCATGGAAATACTAGCTGGTTTAGAATTCATGTTCTACTTACATTTACTTCTCTTAGTAACGCTGCTTCTGTGGTCTCCTGAGAATTTCCCAAACCGCCTGCTTATCCTTTATCACATCATTCTAAACTCCACAAGGTGTCCTTATAAAAACATAGAGATGTGAAAGGGGAGAGGCTTCAGCATGCTCCCGGTCCAGGACCACCTTCTGTTAGAGAAACCCCTCTTGAGTCTGGTGCAGTGGCACACACTTGTAATCCTAGCTCTTGACAGGTCGAAGCAGGGCTGTGAGTTTTAGAGCTTGAGTTTTAGAGAGTTTGTGGCTATATAGTAAGACCCTGTATTGAAAATGTAGAACTGACCCTTTGGTATTGGATAGCCAACTTATATGCTTTTCCCAAGGAAAGACCATTTTTCCATTTTCTACCTTCTGTGGTTGTCTGTAGTTCTTTGTCTAGAGATGAGGCCTCATGAGCTTTCCCCCTTCCATGTTAGCATGTTAAATGATCAACCCTGAAACATAAAATATACAAGCTACATTATACAGACTGAGCAGATTGTGTTTACAGGAACACACACACACACATACACACACACACACACACACACACACACACACTCGGTACAGAAAAGACCTTTGACAAAATTCAGCCTCCCTTCATGATAAAAGTCCTAGAGAGACCAGGGAAACAAGATACATACTTCAACATAATAAAGGCAACTTACAGCAGGCCCACAGCCAGCACCAACCTAAACGGAGAGAAACTCAAAGCATTTCTACTAAAATCAGGAACAAGACAAGGTTGTCTACTTTCTCCATACTTAGTCAATAGAGCACTTGAATTCTTACCTAGAGCATTAAGACAACCAAAGGAGATCAAAGGGATACAAATAGGAAAGGAAGAAGTCAAAGTGTCTTTATCAGCAGATGATATAATAGTAGACACATAAGTTCTAAAAAGTTCACTAGGAAACTTCTACACTGATAGACACTTGCAGAAAAACAGCAGGATACAAATTTTTCTATTTTATTTTCTTTTTATTTAAGTTAGAAACAAGCTTGTTTTACACGTCAATCCCAGTTCTCTTTCCCTCCCCTCCTCCCCTGACCCCCCACTTACCCTCTATTCTATCCCCTTTCTGCTCCCCAGGGAGGGTGAGGCCTTCCATGGGGGATCTTCAAAGTCTGTCATATCAATTGGAGCAGGGCCTAGGCCCTCCCCCGTGTGTTTAGGCTGAGAGAGTATCCCTCTGTGTGGAGTGGGCTCCCAAAGAGCAGGATACAAAATTAACACACACACACACACACACACACACACACACACACACACACACATCAACTTCCTTCATACAAATGACAAATAGTCTGAGAAGGAAGTCAGGGAAATAGTACGATTCATATTAACCATGAAAAATACCCTGGGATAGTTCTAACCAAGCCAGTTAGATAAAACAGTTTAGGTCATTGAAGAAAGAAGTGGAAGTAGGCAGGCTTTTGATGGAAGAAGGATGACTTGGGTTCTAAAACCAGATAGAACTGGTTCTTCTTACTTGTCAGGTATCAGTCCTCCCTTTTTGCTTCCAAGGTCAGAGGAGTCTCTATAAAGCTATTTTTTGTTTGTTTTTTTGTTTTGTTTTGACTTTTAGTCTTCTTTCATACATTACATCCTGACTGTAGTTTTCTCTCCTTCAATTCCTCCCTCCCTCTATCCCTCCCCCCCACTCCCAGATCAACTCCTCCTGTTTCCCTTAAAAACACACCACACACACACACACACACACACACACACACACACACACACACACACATTCACAAAAGGCAGGCATCCCAGGGATATCCACTGAGCATGGCCCAACAATATACAATAAGACTGGGTACAAATCCTCATATCATGACTGTATAGCTGTTGTGGAAGCCTGGTAGAAGTAAAAGAGTCCGAAGCTCAGGCAAAAAGAATCAGAGATACCCCTCCCCCATTCCCACTGTTAGGAGTCCCACACGAACACCAAGCTGCACGGCCATCAGCTATGTGCAGAGGACCTAGTGCAGATCCACCTCTGTGATTGTTGCTTCAGTCTCCGTGAGCCTCTATGAGCCCTGGTTGGTTGAGTCCGTAGGGGCTGTTCACGTGGTGTCCTCAACCCTCTGGCTCCTCCTACAAAGTTAGTTTTTTGTATTTATACGTTATGAGCTGCAACATTTTGAGTGATAAGAGCTCCAAGTAAAAAATAAAATAAGAAGACCATGAATTTGAGAGAGAGCACAGGGAGGTTCATGAATGGTTTGGGAGAGAAAAGGGAAGGGGTTCATGATATAATTATATCTTTTTGTTTGTTTGTTTGGTTTTTTGAGACAGGGTTTCTCTGTATTGTTTTAGAGGCTATCCTGGAACTCGCTCTGTAGACCAAGCTGGCCTAGAACTCACAGAGATCCGCCTGCCTCTGTCTCCCAAGTGCTGGGATTAAAGGCATGTGCCACCAACGCCCGGCGTCATATAATTATATCTTAATCTCAAAAAATAAAACAATATCCAAAAGTGAACAGTTTTAAAAATCCTTTTTTTCTTTTTCTTTGTTGGTGAGTTATTTTCAGAGTACAAACTCTAGCAGTCACAGACTACCTGTTTTTTTTTTTTTTTCCCTTTAAGCAAAACAAGGCAAATCTAGAATGTTTCGTTTCTTATTCAGGAGCCTGGGCTTAATCTTTGTCATCTCAGGACTCAGTGCTGTGGCCAAACTGGTGTGGTTAGAATGAGGGTGGGATGTCAGACAGCAAAGCTCCAGAAAGAGTGAACAAAAGTGAGTCAAGGAAGCAGCTAACTACCTCGGTTCGTTTTCCCAACTCAGCACCAAAGTGTGCCACTGTCATTAGAGTGCTGGTTTTAAAGGAAAATAAAACAGACAAGCATATACAAGCAACCAAGTGTCCATGACCTTTGGAGAGCTTGAGATAAGAAGGTAGCATAGATTATCTCTGCTAACGTATGCTGCTCACAGCTAATGCAGCATGTCCGTTAGGACCCGTCGATTGCATTCCTTTTGGAAGGAACAGAAAAAGTCCCAATTATTTCAATATTTCCAGAAACTTAGGTCTTTATAGTCTATATCCAGGTTTAAACATATCTAAAAGCAGACTCTGCATTTGGTCATAATCAAGGTACAAAAGTCAAGGAGAAATGTTGAATCTTTAAGGTTTCTTTTGTCTCCAATTTGTCTTTCATTTCCCCTTTTCTATTTTCGGAATCCAGATATGTTCCTGCTTTACCAACCATTTATAATTTGACTCAAATAAGATAATAACTGTAAGTTCTTGAACAAGAGCTGTGGCCTGCTATGATTTGCAGTGCCAATTGTCTTAGCCTAGTGCCTGACACAGAAATCACTGGATGTATATTAATTACTAATCTTACTCTTGTATTTTCTCTCCCTTTCTCTCCACTTGTATAAAATAAAGGAAACCAGACTATCCCATACTTGTATTTCCTGCTCCATTAGTACACAGGATAGAAAGGACCCTGACCCTAATGGACTTGGGAATCCACCAGGGGAGGGAAACATTGAACAAACAACTCCTGAAGGAATAAGGAAAATGCCATTATTCAAGGGAATGTAACTAACAATCATGAGATGTATCTGAAGGAAAAACAACATTTGCTTAGGCTTAGCTGGGTTATCAGCCAGGCAGGGGGAGAAGGTACCCTATGCAGATGAGACAATGTGTATTGTGATGGCTAATCCACTGTCACCTTGATTGGACTGAGAAGAGGTCTGCCCAGGAGGTTATGAAAGCACACTTCTGGGGTGTGCCAGTGTAGGCATTTCCAGAGACATCTGGCCTGCGGGATAGTAGTTAAGCTGGAGGGAAAGCCGGAGCAGACAAAAGCAAAAGGAAGAGGAAGCCAGCAAGCTTGTGGAGGCTTGATTTTTCCTGAGCAGGCCTTTGATGCTGCTTCCATCCCCCGTGGACATCCGATGCTCGTTTCCTAAGCTTTTCCATGTGGATCCATGATGAGACAGGGTTTCCAGGTCTCCTGTCTTGGTCATCAGCTTCGTCCCTGATCTCTCCTTCCTAAGGCTTCCATCTTGGAATGAACTGCTATAGATTCTTGGTGTGCTAATGGCCATTGTGGGGGTATCCAGCACGGACTATTGCCGCCAGGCTATTCAGTCCTGCTTCACATGTTTGTGTATATTCTCTGGAGAGAGCTCCGAGTAATACACACAGAGCTTTGGTTTGAGAGTGCATGGTTCACTAAAGTACTCTAAAAATGTACTTTTTCCACAGCTGCAAAGTAAGGGTATTGTTCTTCAGAGACCTGTGCTGAGCTTTCCTCTAGAGGCATAACCACCGGACTCTTTGTGGTTTTGCAATGGTAATAGCAACATAACAGTACTGGATGGGCTCTTGTAATAAGTGAGGACACATAATTTCTGAATTTGTTTTCTCAAATCATAAATAATCAAATAAAATACCATCAAACTTGGAGTTGTTTTTATTACATTAATATAACAAAATACCTATGGGTAGGTAGCATAGTAATGAAAAGAGATTTACTTTGACTCATAGTTCTGAAAGTCCATGATCAAGAGGCTTCTTCTAATGATGGCCTTCTTGCTGCAAGGGTTCTAAGGTGGGCCAAGACATCATTTGTCAAGAGTCAGAGAGTGTGTATATGGTTATTTCCTCTTGTCTCTTTCCCTTTTATAAAGTCATCAAGTCTCAATTATGAAGGCTTTACCCTAATGACTTTATTTAGTTCTGTCATGTTCCAAAGACTGAACCTCTAAACATCATAGTTGGATGAAGTTTCTACCCTCTGTATATGCCACAATGGGGATTAAGTTTTAATACATGCGCCTTTGGGGACACATTCAAACCACATCCAAACCACAGTAGAAAGTATCTTCTACCAAGATTGATGGTTTAGTCAAGATTGGCAGGGACAAGGTGGGCAATTTACTAAGTGGCCCGTAAGGTGGACTCTAGTATGTAGTGACCACAGCCAGGTTAGAAGCAAAGTTGGTTAGGCTACAGTGACTTCATTCCAGGAACCCGTGTTTTAGGAGATCTTTCTTGTAGGTAGTTGGTGTCATCAGATGCACACCACTGACACCAAAGAAAGGGCAGTGCAATGTTCTTCTCTTTCCTCATCACGCATTACCTTTCTTTTCCTTTCTAGGCCATTTAGACTCCTTTAGATTCTGTTTTCCTCATTTAAAGGTAATGAGGAAAGAGATACATGGGACATATAAAATGGTAACCCCCTCAGCCTTTGTCCTATAGCACTGTTATTCCCCATGCTCTCCCTGGCATCATAGCCTCTGGGAAATCTCTGGTAGTGGAGGAGTAGAAGGAATATTATGATCACATATCTAATTCTTGAAGCACATGGCATTTTCTTTTTGACCAAATTGCCCCTTCTAGGTAGGGAATGTCTTTTAGTGGTATAGATTATGCACTCAAAAAAAAACCCATAACTGTATATAACCCACCCTGGTTTTCTTATCAGAGAACTCCTAAGACAGTCATTGTCTGAGATACACGCCGTTATATAGATAATGGAAAGTACTGCTCTGTGTTTTGAAGCTTTAGGTTCAATGCTGATGGGTTCTCATTTACTTTATGAAAACCAAATAAACAGTCATTATTTTTTGAGAATTACATATATGAATACTGCATCAGAATAATTTCCCTTTCTCTTCTTGCTCTAACTCCTGTGTCCTTCTTACTCCTTAACTTCATGGCCTCATATTATTTATTAATGTTACATGCATGTGTATATTTATAAATACAACTAGCTGAATGCATTTATTGTTGCTCACATGCATATGTGTTTAGGGTTGACCACTTTGGGATTGGATAACCTATCAGGGGACCTTGTCCCTTGGGAAAACCAATTCCTGTGGGTAGTTGATTAATTAATTAATTGTCTATAGCTCTTAATCTAGGAATGGGACCTTGTGAGATTTCCCATATCAATGTTGATATTTCACTTGCTACTGTTTGGGAAGGCATATTGTTGAGATTTTATGGGTGCAGCTTCTCTGTCCTCTGTAGGAGATACTATCTCACAGCAGATGTGCTGATATTCTGGCCTTTACAGCCTTTCACCCCCACTCCCACAGTGTCCCCTGAACCTGAGGTGTGGTGGGTGTGTTGTAGATGTGCCAGTCAGGAATGGGTAAGTTGTTCTCTGCATTTTGACCACTTGCTGCTTTACACGTGCTGCAAAAAGAAGCATGCAGGTATAAGGATAATTATTTCAAACGAAGTTAGAAGTTATACTGGCTTAAGAAGGTGGTAAAAGCAGGTTTTTCTGTAGGTTCCGTAGTTGTGTAGGTTTACAGTGTCAGGAATGAGGTCCCTTCTATCGAGCAGGCCTTAAATCCAGTATATAAGTGCTCCTATTGCACCTTTTGGGATAGCTTGTCATTGTGGCCATTTTTGTAGTTTGTAGCCATTACAGTCGGATAGGACTACTGAGTACATTTTACCATGAAAACTAGTCCTTAGTGGGGAGGCTTCTAGGTCACGTCTAGCTCTGTTTCTGCAAGTCTTGTGTCGAAAGCATGTGATGTCTTCAGCAATAAGGTTTTACTTCCATTTTCTGGAAATGGCAATAGCCTATATGGCTTTGGGAGTTCCTTACACTCCCCTGACCAACAACTGTAAAGGAGGTTTCCTATGCCTGGTGCTTGGATTTTTGTTAGGAAGTCGATCGTTTTTTGTGGGGAGTGTCATTCCAAGTGGTGTAACTTCATTTAAAATTTATGTCTATACGTATACACATACTCTCATATATATATATATATATATTGTAGGTAATTTCCAGAACACATAAAGTAATATAATTTCATATGGCTTTTAAAAATATCCTTAGTGTTACCTACCCCTGTTTCTCCCCCCTACCCTTCTCTAGAGTTTCTGCCCCTCCCCTAACAAGTCCCTTTTTACTTTCTTTGTATCTATGGTTACTATAGGTTATATACTCACATCTAAATAGTCAGAACTAGGATGGATTTGTCCTGACAATGATTTAGAAAGCTTGATTATCCTATTTTATGGAAATATAAGAAAGTAAATCTAATCTTATCAGGCATTTAGAGTAGGATATAAGAAGGAGATACATTATTTTTTAGTTGTGTTTTAGGCTAAAGATTAGGAGAATAATGTTCTTGTTAGGAGTAGCTAGAATTCATGGGTTAGCTGATTGTTCCATTCATTGAGACTTATTGAATGGTTTCCATTGCAGATGCTGCATTTGGTCATGGAGACACAAAGAAGCCAAGATTCTTTCTCTGCAAATGCCAACAGTGTCAGAAAGAAGGCAGCTAAGTGAATTAATGGCACATTATATGGCAGGGCATCCAGTCAAGACAGGCGGGAAGGTCTAAATCAAATGAGTAATCATTTGGTTGGAGAGGAAGGCTGCAATCAAGGAAATTTCCAAAGGGGAGCAATACTTAGGGCAATACGCCAGCATTTTCTAGAGCAGCAAGGAAGAATATAGATCTCCCAGGCAAAGGCCAGAGATATGTGGCGTACAGCATGTGAATGGAGCTACAGTTGGGCAGAGCTGAGATACTGGATTCGTGTCAGAGTTCCAGCATGGGAGTTGCTGAGTAACAAAACCTGCCTCTGGTGTACAGAGAGATGTCAGACTTCCTCAGAACAACTCATATATTCTCACTTGGAGACAATGTCTTGTTAAGTAGTCCAGGCCTATCTGAAACACTTTATATGGATCAGGCCGGCCTTCAGCTTACAACCTTCCTGCTTTTGCCTCCCCTGCTCTGGAGTTTTATGTGTGCTCCACCACACCTAACAGCTCAGTAGTTTTATAAGCTAAGATAGACATAGTAGGCAGTACAGAACTGACTACTGAATATGTAACTGTCCTAAGAGGCATTTTATCCCTCATTGTTACTGATTTTGTCTTATAAAAGGAATGACAAACATTTAATTTTTAAATTAATTTTTATTTAACAAGGTGACTCTGACTGTGTGGAGAGCAGCTCTGGTCTACTTCTTATTATGTTGACCTTCAAGTTGTTCTGTTGCTTCAAAGTTGAGATGCAATATCACTTGAAAAGTCCTAGGAAGGTTTAGGTGTAAATTCTGAAGTTAGAGAGCCAACTCTCAACTTTCTTTCTGGTCATTGTTACCTCGGTGATTTTTCACAGACAACTTCAGTTCTCTACACCTTAATATTTTTCTTTTAGTATCATGAGAATAGTAGTATCTCCATTCAAGGATTGCCCCACACAAGGATTGCTTCTAGCACAACCTAAGTCAATATTATTAGACAATAGATGCTCAGTAAAATTTCCCTTTGAACTGTGGTCAACTACTACATTAGGTAGCAAAGAACTGAAGCATCAGGACCATAGGGCACTCTATTATGAAGTTGGTAGCCAGAGTGAAGAGGTACCATGGATTTATAATCTTCCTTGTACAAAAGGTGATGTGGCAGGGTTTGTCACTGGTTAATATATTACTTTCTGTGATTGGAAACATCATTTAGCTCTCTAGACTTGTATTTCCTTATGGTAAAGTTAGAGATAATATCATTATCTTAGTTCATAGGCAGTGATAGGATATATCAAGTGGCATCTTTAGGAAAGTTAAAAACTTAAGTGTAAAAACCAATCCCAATATGATACAATTGGCATTGAAGGGTAGTGTTGTTACAGGCCATTCTTTTTTATATACAGTATACATTATTTTGTATAGCTCTCTTAAAGCCTTATTTTCTCTTCTGTGCGATAAGCCTGTCTTTAAATTTTGTACAGAACACGAGGAAGCAGTATCTGTCTGATACTCAGATAAAGGAATAAGAAAAAGAATAACCTTCACTATTAAAAACAGAATAGCACACACCTTTAATCCTGACACTCAGAAGGTACAGATAGGCAGATCTCTGTGAGGTCAAGAACAGGCTGGTCTATAGAACATTTTTATGGAAGCCAGAGGTACATAGAGACACCATCTCCAAAAACTAAAACAAAACAAAACAAAAAACCCAAAAAAACATAACAGAGAGTCAGCTTCAGTCAATTTCTTAACAAGGAAACTATCGTTTCCCTGTAAAGCACTATTAATTTTTAGGACAGTGTTTTTATAATTCAAAAAAGTTACATGAGACTTTATGGGTTTAACTTTTGACATTCTTAGGAGACACATCTCACAGCAAACCCCCTGTTCCTCTGGCTCTTAACAGTCTTCCCACAATGTTCCTTGAGTCTTAGGAGCAGGAGTTGTATTATGTATTTATCCACTGGGACTGGGCTCCACAACTCTCCAGTTTTGATTGTCTGTGGTTTTTTCTATTGCAAAGAGAAATTTCCTTCATGAGGGGTGAGGACCACACTTATCTGGTATAAGGGCAAATATTTAGAATGCAGTTAGGAATTATGCTAGTTTACTAAAGTGGCGATTGTAGGTTCTCCTCCAAGATCCATGACTTCAGGTAGTCGACAGGGTTCTAGTACCAGGCATGGTTTTCCTCATGTTGGGCATGTCTGAAGTCTTGTCAGAGAGATGTTGGTCACTGCAGACATACGTGTTCCACGTCTGCATCCTAAAGGTTATTGTGTCATTCTGGTCACTGATGGGGTTTATAGGTATCATAGCTAGGTAAGACTATTGGTTGCTTGCATAGTGCCGTCTGGTACCATAAAAGCTAGTCTTCAGGGAGGTCAGCCCTGAAAGCATACATACAAGAAACACTGTAACATTAGAAATATATGTGTTCATATATGTGTGTAACAACAATTAATGAAGGGACCATGAATTTGAAAAAGGGTAAAGAGAAAAAATGGGACAGTTTGGGAAGGAAAAGAAAAGAGGAAATGATATACTTTTACTATAATCTCAAAAAACAAATAATTTATGCAAAAATTTATCTGGGCATTGTAAATCCATTACATACCTTTGCAAAAACAATTCTAAGAGAATTTGTGTGCCTTTTCTGGGAAACTATGTAGAGTTAGCGAAAATCCCCTCACATTTTTCACACCAAGTCATGTGTATTTGATATGTACCACCTCAAAGAACAGAAGCCGTCTTCCCCCCCCCCCCAGCACTGTGCAGCCAGGAAAGAACATAGAGATTTCTAAGAATATACTGGTGTAATTTTCTGTTAAGTGGAAGTGATTGGCAGTTCTTGGAAAGCCTCCAGAATAACCTGCTTGTAGCATCATTAGTTTTATTTGATGTGAAAAAAAACCAATCTGTTAACCCATCTAACTACCAGAAACTTTCTACTTATCATTGTATATGCTTAAACACCAATGGGTATATTAAACAAAGGTCTATGTCACCTTCACATTATTTTGAAAACCCATATTCATGTGGTTGTTCTGTCGGAGAACTGGTGGAAATAAGGCCATGCAAGTGAAAATGCAGTGCAGGATAGGTCTAAAGTCATTTGGGGATTTTAATACTGCAGTCTTAGAGTTTTTAAGGTCATGCTTATAAAGGAAGATGTTTTGTTTCACTTTGTGTGCGTGGTCAATGAGCACCTATGTCACACTGTTAAGTGTTGTCCCAAATAAAACACATTTAGAAGACAAAGTCAAGAAGGGTTTGTCTTCTGTGAAGAAACTGACCTAAAAGAAAAGTTCAGAACTGTTCCTAACCTCACCCCTGAGGAGGGATAGGTACAGAGCCCTATGGTGACCCTGGAATTGTAGCACACTATGCTCAGGCTTCCAGTTTCATTGTTCCCTTTGGCTCCTGGTTCACTGTGTCCTACCTCTCCTTCTTCCTCTCTTTTTCCTTTCCCTCTCCACTTCCTCTCCATTTCCTCCTCTTCCTCTCTTCTACCCCTCTCCTTTCAAGGTCTCCTTGTGTAACTCAGGCTAGCCTCCAACCTGAGATCTTTCTGTCTCAGCTTGTCAGAGCTGGGATGACTGATGAGCATCACCCGTTAAACATCTTTATCCCTGCTAAGGATGTAGGGATGCTTTTGTTACAGATGCCCCGTGGTGAGGCGGAGGAAGAACACTGGGGGTGGGAATGAGTTCTTTCGGACTATTCTGCTTTCCTTGAAATTTATTGGGGAGGACAATGGCAGAGAAAATGATTTTGAGAGTCAACAATTGGTCTTCAGGAAGGTTTCCTCTAAGGAGGAATTCTTAGCAGCATTTGGGAAGATGAACAGGAAGGATCTGGTCAGGACTGACACGTTCCAAGCTTGTTTCTTAAAACCAGAAGCCCAAGTTGTGAGCTTTGGGTCTTCATTTGGTAGGGAGAGGGTGAGAAGAACCAGCCATAATGTTGTTGCTGAAACAGGCTTGCCAGTGCGTGTAACTTCTGGAAGATAGGCAGGGAGGAACAGGCTGAGGGGGTTCTTCTATGACCAGCCCTTTCTACAGTCAGCAGCAGTGGCTGCGGCCCAGGAGGAACAGCTGAGGAGCTCTGCCCACCTGAAACAAAGGAGCAGAGATGGGAGCGTGTCTTTGCAGAATACATTCCTGAACCATTTCCATTCTATAGCTGGAAGTGATGAAGAGTAGGGTATTTATGTGTGTGCACGAACAGGGCTCTGCTTCACCGTTTACAGTACCTGGGAAATGGGCAAGGCAGGGAGAAATGGCATTCTTCATGTTTTCTGAGAGTTCCTGTCTTTCTTTTTCTTCTTTTCTTTTCTTTTTTTATTACGAGACAGGGTTTCTCTGTATTGTTTTGGAGGCTGTCGGTCCAGCCCAGCCTCGAACTCACAGAGATCCGCCTGCCTCTGCCTCCCGAGTGTTGGGATTAAAGGCGTGCACCACCACCGCCTGGCTGAGTTCGTGTCTTTCTTAAACTAGGTATACTTGACAGAAAAGCCGAATACTAGTACCACCAGATTAAAGGACTTTCTGTTCCTTTGTTGAACATAAACAAAGACGTTAGATATCTGATGGTTTGTTCTACAAAGAATGAGACTTACCTCTCTGCCCTGCTGGGTCTTGCTGAAGATGCTTTGAAGCCCCAATGGAACCTCTCAATAATGGATTTGTAGACCGTGGATGGTTCTTAAGCATCTTATTCAATGATACTTAGATGTTTGCCTACAAATTAATATTCTGGTCCCTCTCTATGTACCATGTTCTTATTTGTATCTGTTTTTATTAACTGTGGTATCTTAGATTGCTATTAGATACAGCACTTGACTGACCTGATGCTTCTCTTGATGTCCTTGCTAACTTGGATTATTTTCTTGCTTTCAGTTTTTGTGTCTTTTTTTCCCCCATTGTTTGGTAGCTGTTAGTCATTTGACTCATAACAAACCTACCAGTAACTGAAATCCCCATTTCGCCTCTTCCTGTACATGTTAGAGTAGTTTCACAATGCTTTCTGAAGCACCTCACTTTAAAAAAAAATAGCAACCAAAAGCTCTTCTCCACTTGATACTGTTTGAAGCAGTTAGGCCTGCATTTACCTGCTATGGCAGTTAAAGCTGTGTTACGTCATTGGGGGCAGGGGAGATAAAGGGACTTAATGAACCTGGGGGTGTGTCTCAAACCCAGCACACAGCAGATCTTGTTAAAACTCAGTCAGTTCAGAAGGAAAGTCCAGGGCTTTACATTTCTAATAAGTTCTTGTAGACTATATATGTATTTAAAATTATTTTACTACTGTGTTTTATTTTTTACATGTATAGTGTTTTGCCTATGTGTCGTTGTGTATATCACATCTGTGCCTGGTGGCAGGAAAGGGCATTGGACCTCCTGGAACTTGAGTTACAGACAGCTGTGAACAGCCGTGTAGGGGCTGGACATCAAACCCAGGTTCTCTGGAAGAGCAGCCAGTGCTTTTGATTCCTGAGTCATCTTGCTAGCCCTTGTAGACATGTATGTGTATGTGTGTGTGTGTGTGTGTGTGTGTATGTGTATGTGTGTGTGTATGTGTATGTATATATGTGTGTGTGTATGTGTATATGTATGCATACACGCACATATTTTTTTCTATTCATTCCTGTCCCTTTGCATTTGCCCTTCACCCCTGTATGCCCCCCCCAATAAAACAATATTCAAGAGAAAAAAGTTAGAAAAATAAAATAGGAATTTTTTTAAAGGAAAGGAATTAAAAATCTCATCCTGGAAGCTGCAAGCTACCCAGCAAGTCATGCCGTATACCCCTTTGTCCATACATATGTACTTGCACGAGTTCATTGCAAAGAGCCATTTGTCTGATTAGAGACACCTGGTCTCCACTCTATGTCTGATGCTGGGCCCCCACTAGGACGCTTCCAGGACATCCAGCTGATGCCCTGTGTTGTGGAGACCTTGCAGCTTTGGGCCCGTGGGTCAGGTCCCTATACATGCTCCAGCAGATCATAGATGGGGTGGATTTTTGGGCAAGCCAAGTCATAACCCTGGATCTTGGCCTGGGCAGCTGTAGGACTGGTCTACCAGACGGGAGATGGAGACAGCTCGCCATGCTCACTTCGTTGGGGCTGGCTTACCTACACCTGAGCTACCAGGGCTGGCTCCATTGTGCAGCTCTGTCCAGGTGCACGGCCTGCTCTCCTGAGTGCTGCAGTTGGTGGGGGTCAGGGACAGCTCTCCCGCTCTTATGACCACAAAGCCAGCTCTCTCAGCTGTCCCAGGAGTTAGTGGGTCGGCAGTGGGTAGAGGGCACTTTTCCCCTGCTCATGTCACCACAAGATAGATGGGTAACGGGGACAGCTTTCCCATGGTCCCTGTTTCAGGGCTGGCTCTCCCACACCTGTGCCAATAGTGTGGGCTCAGTTGTGCTGCCCTCATATTTGAAGTAATCAATTCAGGGCATTCCACATTCTTTCTTGTAATCAATTTCTCTTGTACACTTTCTTCCTGTGAGGTGAGTGTGCATTTTCCTTCTCTTCAAGCCTATCCTGAGAGCCTTTAAAATCTTAGCCGAGGCTTTCTTATGCAGTGTTTTAAGACTCCCATTTTCTTCAGGGAAGGAGATGTATTGAATCTTGGGTTTTCCTCCATGGTCTGGTAAAATGAAAAGCATTAAAGAGTGGTGCAGATTTTTTCCAAGATTGTTTGGATCCTGTGAGAGAGCTAGGGAAAACTAGTGTGGAAGCCTTCTAGGGGAGGCAGCAAACAAATACCATCGCCCTGGACAGTCACCAGAAAGGCTTTCCAGTTGGCTTTCTCTCAGATTTTTTATTTTTTGTAATTTTTTTAACACTGATTCATTCATTTTTTCCAAAATTCAAAAGAATTCATCAAATAACACAAATATTAGAGATCATGTAGTCTCACTGCAGGAAAGCCAGGTTTAGGCCAGGAAAGGATCTGTGATGCTTCTGTAAGCCTTGGGCCTCTTCCATATGGTTTACATCCTCAGGCACTGACCCAAAGTGAGGGCAAGTGCTTTTGCTTTTATAGAATAGAAATTACTCTTTCTTTTTAATGCCCTTGTCATCATTCCTCTCAGATACATACTCTTTTTCATTGTCACAGCATGCATCTCTGTATATCATCTGTCGGTCTATCTGTCTGTCTATCAATCAGTCGTCTATTTACTATCTAGTTATCATCTATTTACTATGTATCTATGTATGTATGTATGCATGTATGTATGTATGTATGCATGCATGCATGCATGTATGTATGTATGTATGTATGTATCTATCTATCTATCTATCTATCTATCTATCTATCTATCTATCATCCATCTATCCTGTTCCTTAATCTTGGGTTCATCTAGCCTCATATTGCATTGATCAGACTTCCTTGAAAACTAACTGTTTGTCAAAGTGTCTTTCTAGTAATCTAGACACCCCTCACCCAGCCCCTTTGATGGGGTTTCAGTACAGTCATCTAGGGCAGCATTGCTTTACAGAAATGAATCTGACTGAATCTGGCTACTCTCTAAAGGAGAGCAGACAGCAGGTGGAAGCACCAGGTGCCTACATCTCAGCTCTGAGAAGATCCCTTACGGGCACCTTGTACTTTCTTATCTCAGAAGTGGTGCCGAGTATCCAGGCAGAACACATGAGGTGTCGGGAATGTCTGTTTGCCTGGGTATATGAGGTCAGAGGCAGAGCCCTGTTTGTGTGTGTAAGACGGGGTTTTCCCCCCTCGCCTGGTGGTAATGTTGCAAGAACAGACTTTCCCCTCCCTGGCTCCCTGGAGAAAAATGGCTGCCAAGGTATTTTGGAACAGAAACGTAAGAATGTTCTGGCCACTCCAAGACAGTAACAAGGGTCCTTTGATATTTTCTGTGTTCTCTGTGAACAAGCTGGCATCCATTTTCTTCTTAGGTTCTGAGATGTCATAGGCTAATACTGGCTTGTGACCTACTGTTTCTTTGAAGGATATGCTGTGGGAGTTGTCTCCTATTTGGACTAGAAGTCTTGAAGGAGCAGCTCTTTACAGAATAGTTCTTGTGGAGTCCACCAGGGAGAAGGAGGAAACCAAACACAACGGGAAACATTTAACAATTAAAACCAGCCCTTGCCTGTGTGGTCCTGTGGTTTACTATATCACTTTGTGGAAACGGACAGCTAGGAAGATTCCCGACAGCTGATAGAGCCAAAGAACTGTTATAGCCTAATCTATAAGGTAGTCAAGAAAGTGACAAAATCTTCACAATGTCAAGGAAGTTATTAAACAGCTATGATGACTTCTGGGCCATAGCATTACAGTTACAAGACTGAGAAAATAAGAGGCTTAGAAAATAGGAGCCCAACTCAGAAAAAGTTAAAAAATGTGCTATGATTTTCCAGGGAGCAAGCCTTTTTATTCATTTTAAGTTAAGTTTTTATTATTTGTAAATATGAGAATGTTTTTAATAAAACACACATTTTGTTCATTCAATATGCGATTATAAAATAGAAGAACAATGCCATTTTTATTCATTTTTTATTTAAGTTAGAAGCAAGCTTTTTCCTTTTAGCTTTCTTGTATGTATGTATGTATGTATATATGTATGTGTATGCATATGTATATATGACTCCCCCCTCTCCACCCCAACCTCTCAACAGGGTCTCACTGTGTACCCCTTAGATGACTTGGTACTCACTATGTAGACCAGGCTGGCTTTGAATTGATAGAGATCCACCTGCCTCTGCCTCCCATCATGCCAGAACCCTCTATGTTTCAACCAAAACCATAATTTTTCTAGATTTATGCTTCGTCGTGTATGTAACCCTTTTCATTGCTCCTTCTTTCTTTCTTCCTTCCTTTCTTTCTTTCCTTCCTTCCTTCCTTTCTTCCTTCCTTCCTTCCTTCCTTCCTTCCTTCCTTCCTTCCTTTTTCTCCTAAGGCCCCTCTTCTTCTTCTTCCTCCTACTCCTCTTTTCCCTCCTCATTCTTTTTATAGGACACTTCTACCCCTACTTTCCAAGGGCTAGTGTGACAGGTGCTTGCCACCTACATGACCCTGTGGAACTGTCATGTAAGTTGTAATGTCTACTTTTGTGAGCTGTGCCTATTTTACTAACTTTTGTGTTATTAAATGTTGTTCCATATCTTGTTGAGATTTTTTCTAACGTACAAAGAATGAGGCAATATGTCTAGAGGATTTTGGATTAATTATTCAGCCCTGATCTCTGGAAGATTCTAGTGGATTTGTGAGAGAACTGTGTGAGTTGAAAAGATAGAGGTAAGGTGAGTATCTGAAATGGTCTAGCCAGCCTTTAGTCGACACTTGAGACACACAAGTTCTTCTTGGCTTTAGGTTCACATGTGACCTACAAGATCAGTCCTGATTAGGACTGAGGACAATGAATCGTAGGGTGTAAAGATATAATAGTAAGTAGGGTTGGGATATAGCTCAAGGCTAGCCAAGCTTACCTGGCATAGCCCACAGTTTGCTTTGTGGTGCTGTAAGCGGGGGTAGGGGAAGAAACGTATAATAGTTTCACTGTGAGTGCGCTATGCAAACTGATTCAAGAGAGTTCAGAGAGAGGCCCCTGTTCATTGAACTGCGACTCCCACCCCATTCAGAGATCCACAGTCACGATCCTGCCTGGAGGTGCACTTACTCGCTGCATAGTCTCAGGCATCTCTGTTGTCCTGCCCCCACCCACTCCAAAGCACAGTTATCCATGTGGAACCCAAGCAACCACTTACAGTGTTGTGACTTTTATAGGAGAAGATATGAAAGAACAAACAGAATAGATAGATTCATAATGGATGCCCAGTGGAAGTCACAGCCATCCTCTCCATCACTGCTGTGACTGCATCCGTCTTGATAATCTATCTCCCATGGTTTTTACTCTGCCTCCCTCTGTCCTCTAAACACTCTCAGCCATTGTTTGGGTCTTTCTTCAAACTCAATGTATTTTTTTAAACATTTTTATTTATTTATTTTGGAAGCACTCTTATTTACATATCCATCCCCCATTCCCTTGCCCTCCCATTCTCCCATGCTCCCCACTGATCCCCCCAACCCACCCACACCCACTACCCAGGTATAGTGAGGCCCTGCACAGGGGATCATCAAAGTCCATCACATCATTTGGGGGAGGGCCCAGGTCCTCCTTCCCATATCTGGGCTGCAATAGTATCCCTCCATAGGGAATGGGCTCCCAAAGTCCCAAAGTGTGATCTAACAATAAGCACTGGCTCCCCTGTTAGAGGTCCCATAGACTGCCTTGGCCTCCTAGCTGGCACCCACATTCAGAGGGCTTGGTTCGGTTCAATACCACCAGTTCCTCAGCTTTAAGACTAGGGTCTCTGCACTCTCACTAGATCAGGTGAACTGTTTCTGTGGGTTTCTTCAGTACAGAGTACAGTCTTGGCTTCCATGTTAAACCTCTCCATGTCTGTAACAGTTCACCCCAAATGTCTCAATCAAGTCAAGCAAGGCTGTAGTTCTTGATCTGACAGAACTTCAGTATCACTTAGGATATCCTGTAAAACACCAGCCCCTCTCCAAGATTCAGAAAGCTTGTAGAATGCTGTGAGAAACTGAGTTAAAAATAAAATGGAGACCTGTCTCAAGGGAGTAAGGTGGAGAGCAATAGAATAGCCTATCTAACATTCTCCTGTGTCTTCCACATGCACAGGGACAGTCACACCTGCACACGTGTGGGCATGTATCACACACACACACACACACACACACACACACACACACACACACACACACGATTCCGTAGGAACTTGATACTAATTGAGGTTACTGTGCTTCACATGCCTGCCCTCCACCCACCATATCTGCTACAGCACCCTTACTTCCAGGCCCTCCTATCTCACTTGAATACTGAGATGTCTCTATATACACACATCCTTTGCCCAGTATATTCATTAATCTATTTTTCTAAGGACTTGGTGATGCACTAATCTGAGCCCAGACCTTAGCAAATATTATCATGTAATCACCTGACTCTTCTTGCTTCCTCAATTGTGGTGAGCAGGACCCACGGTTAGAGCTCATTACTGATTCCACCTCCTTTCTCCAGCCCGGATGCCAGTAGTGAGACAGAGACTGCATCTCTCAGTTCAGGTTCATTTCCATGGCTCACACCTCCTAAGACCTGCCAAGATGATATGCCTTATCCAAGTGGTAATATTTCTTTTAACTTGGCTTATCCTATGTCTCCAGTAGGATTTACTCAAAGCCAATTGAATAGAGTCAACCACCTCATGTCTCACAGAAATTAGTATTATCTGTGTTTCTTACAGAGCCCAATTTACCAGTTGTTTAATATGTAATATGTTCCTTCCTAAAGTAAAGGTCTGAGTCTTGACTAAGCCAATATCTAGTATAAGATCAGACAGAAATAAATTTAGAAAGTTTGTCATCTCCTCCTACATTATACATTATAGTGCAGTGCTTGGATATTCAGCTTCAGTTGTGGCCACTTTCCACATATATGAGACTGGGTATTGTTAAGAGAAGCTTTTTCTTTGAGAGAAGCCTTCCCGCCCGCCTGGTTCTAGATCCGCATCAGTCCCAAATAAACACACAGGAGGCTATATTAATTATGAAGCTGTTGGCCTTGCTTGTTTCTTACTGGTTAGCTCTGACTTAAGTAATTACCCCATAATTGTTAATCTAAGTATGTCTCTTACCGGAGAGGTTTCCGGGCTTCCTACCCCAATGGCGTTACATCTCGAACTCTCTTGTGTTTCTCCTTCCCAGAATCCTCCTGGACTCCTAGTCCCTCCTATCTTGGTTCCCTATAGGCTCAACAGTACTTTATTGACAAATGCACAGGACTTCCCCCAACAGGGTATGTTACTTGATGTCTATGGGCTGCACCACGATGCCACATAGGAGAAGAAATAACATTTCCCCGATATCCTGAGGACCCTGGCAGACTTGTGTGCCTGTCACTAAAGAGGTGTTCAGCCAACAGTTGTCATTACTATTGTTAGGAAAAGAACAATTATGTTGTTGTGTCGAGGATGACCATTCCTTTCCAGGCATGCTATAATAAGCATGTCAGTAAGAAGAGAAGGGAACACGTCAGTAAGAAGAGAAGGGAACACGCAAACCAATAGGACTAGAACTGCAGAAATGAAATGTGCAATAAGGCTGGCTTATAAGGAGCATCATTCATAAACTTCCCAGGAGGAAATAAAAAGAACTGGAGGCCAGTCAGAAGAGATGTCGTCTTTGGTGGGCTGGTGAGTCTGCTAGATCATGTCATCAAGAAGTCAGAAAGTAAAATATTTGATACTGTAAAAATACATTGTGTTAGAGAATTCTCAATAGAGGAATATAAAATCACTGAAAGACACTTAAGAAAGATTTTGAGGGTAAGGTACTGAGTTCATTTTGGGATGCTGGAATGGACTGGTCCTGTTGGTGATTGAATATCAATATTTAAAGCATTTAGACTGCCAATATGGAGGAAATTGATGTTTTGGGGATAGTTGCGCTATAACTTCTTTTATTATTTTGATTTTTTTTATTCTCTGAACTTAAAATATATCATTTTCTCCCTTTTCTTTACCACCCTCAGTTCCTCCCATGCATTCCCTGGCTCTCTCTTTCAAACTCATATCCTCTATTTCTTAATTGTTGTTATGTATATGTGTATTCCCAAATATATAGGCACAATCTACTATTTTGTATGATGTTACTAGACATGGTAACACGGAAGGGGGAATTTTCACAGGGCCCCAGACTTACACAAAGAACGACAGGCAGATAAGGAATTCTGAGGCCAAGAAACAACCTAATACCGAGTGGTCAGCCTCAAAATAACATGCACCACACGCAGATTGTCCTCTATATTGTATAGCACTCTCAAAGAGACCGAATCTCCACATTTCTCTCATTTATCAAATAATGGCTCTTAAGTAACTGTCTTTATAATCCTTTATTCAGTCTGTTTGCTTCTAAAAATTAAGTTGTAGCTGGGTGTGGTAACATATTTTTAATTCCAGTACCCAGGGGACAATGGCAGGAGGATATCTGTGAGTTCAAGGCCAGCCTGGTCTGTATAGCAGCTCCAGGCATAGAGAGAACCTATATAAAAAACTAACCAACCAACAAGCAACTTAAATTTCTGTTTCTTTATGGCTCTTTAGGTTCTAGAAACATGGAAGACGTTGTTCTTGATTACTCTCCAGAGCCTGAAACTAAGATGCTATTGCTGAAAACACCATGTACTCCAGTCGTAGAACATGGGTAAATCAGTCTTTCACCAACCTGGAAGCTTCATCCTTGCTGGCTAACTTTTGTAGTGCTAGACGGTTCATTTATGTCACGGGGAGAAAAGTATTCATCAGTTAGCTGTGAACTCTGTGAGGTATGATAATGACTGGGATGGCAAGAAATGCCCACTTGTACAATAGTGGCACAAATGAGAGCAACCAATAACTTACTGGGTGGATTTAAAGCTCACACTACAAGGCAGAACTCATGTCTGTTAACCAGACCAAATGTGACTGGCTAGGTCTTAGGCTTAGGGGAGAATGCAATACTATTATTCTGCTAAATGGACATAATATTAAATTGCTGCTAAGATTTTCTCATCATACTCAGATTAGTATTGTACTCTCAGCAGGAGAACTTTGTAGTAGGTGACAAAGACCCAGAACCAGTCAATGGGCAGAGAGTAAGAGACTATTTGTGTTCAGCTCTAGACAAGAGGTCTGTAACACACACAGCCTTTTTGCCCAAGGTTCAGGCATCACAGCAGGAAGGATGGGGGTAGAAAGATCATAAGAGCCAGAGTTAGTGGATGTCTGTAGTCAAACAGTAATTCCTGGGTATGGCAGGGCTGTTGCACACATGAACTCACAGTGGCTGTGACTGTAGGCATAAGACCCACAGAAGAGCAAGCCAGCAAAAATTCCATTCTGAATTGGGGAGAGGCCTCATGAAATCCCCCCTCTAGATGAGATGCTAATGCCAAGTAATGACTGCTGGAGGAAGGAGACTGTTTCTCATGGATGCAAGTGAGAGACCACCTGTGCTCCAGTAGATGGTCCTACACTCATGTATATACAGGCAGAGCTAAATGGGTTAAAAAAAAATAGAACACATGAAGTTCAGAGGGAAAAGTGATGGGGGTGTAGGAGAAGATTTGGAAGGGAAAAATGGGAGCATTTGATCAAAGCATATTTATATGCATATATGAAATTCACAAACAATAAAAATGAGTCACATACTATTATCAGTATTTATTTGGATCAGCTCATGGATTTAAACAAGCAACCTTCTAAGGTAAAATTTATTACCTTTATGCTTTAGTATCTAAAGTTTTGATGAAGAGATTGCCCAAGGTAGTACAGAAACGAAGTATTAAGCCATGCTTTGTTTTGGTTTTTCTTTTTTGTCAAGTTGCACATGCTAGGAAAAAAATCCTACCACTAGACTACATTACCAGCCTTTGAGCAAAAGCAAATTGGATCCAAGTGTCTTTCTGACTCAGAGCTTTTGGACATTCATGGCAAGAGTCTATCTCTTGAGTCAGACAGCGAACTTCTATATACTATTGTAAAGGAATATGACTTATGACTAATAATTTTCCACAGAGTAATTCCAGTTTCCATCTAAACATAGAAAAATTCACTTTGAAAATGAGTTCAGGGCCTTGTTGAGAAGTGGACTACTTTCTTCATCATACTTAGAAAGTTGGCTTAAGTAGCTTCCCCATGATCAGTATGATTGGACTGAGTAAAGTACCTTCCCAACTCTGTCCAGCACCATATGGGTCATCAACATTTTTTGTACTCTTAAAACAGCATGTTGGAGAGGGATGTGGCACTGTGTTCTTATGAATGGGTACTGGGGAGTCCAAATTTAGGACCTCTTGGTTGTGCATCAAAACTCTACCAACATCTCTCCAGCCCCTTCCAGCATGCTGTGGGGGCATATTCATTTTGGCACTGATTGTAATACGAGCTGTTGGTAGCCCAGATAGAAAAGATGTGTAATTACTAATGCTGACTTTCGATAAATACAGGCATCTGCTGTCTTTTCTTGGTAACACTGGCAAGTGTGGGATGCACTAGTGAGATCATTTTGAAACCTGCCTGGTTATGTTCATGTGCTCAAAGAAATTTCATTCTTTTCCATATGACGAATCATGCATTTGAAACCGAGTGGCACCATCTGGGCCAATAACCATAGGAATCACACTTACTCTCCATAAGTGACAGATAGCTAAGATAACACTGACCCAGATGATGGAGGCTGCAATGCCTCAGCTTCTGGCTTGAGACATGCCCATCAGTGATGGCTTTCCCAAAGGTAACATGGTAAGACTTTAATAATGCCCGGTAAACAGTTGCTTGCTAACCTTCTGGAGAACATAAGCTTCTACCAGTGTTAAAAATATTTGGGCTATACTGTATTCAAGCAGAAAGACATCTACCAGTAGGAATTGGGTGCCTGGCTCTCCTCCAGCATATACACGTGAGAGTAAGGGAACCTCACTTACCTGGGAAAAGGCAGTCTTACTGTAGAGGTATTTTTCACCAGTCCAGCCCAGCCCTGGCCACTGTGTTTCTTATGCCTCGGGTGTGCCTGTTTATCTCTACCACACCTACTCCTGTTCTGCCTCCACACCAAAGAACACACCAACTGCCCTTCCCTTTAGATGTCAGTGTGTCTTGGGATTGGTAGCAGCCCCTTACCTCCTCCTCTTTCTGTGTGTGTCGAGATAGGTACACCGCTTCTTGTCTGTTCAATTTCTGGCACATAGTAGGTGCTTAATGCCTAACACAAATACCCAAGAAGCAGGACTGTTCAATAGATCTGTGGGTCAGAAAGACCTGAAGTCCAATTGCCACTTGACTACTAACAGCCATTGTAAACTCTAGTGAATTACTCTTCTTTGGACCTTGTTTCATACATATATACCTTCTTATTAAAATGTTTAAGTTGCTGTACAAAATAATGGGTTTTATTATGATACCTTTACACATGCATACCATTATACTTTGATCATATTCTGCATGTTTAAAATTGGTATTAAAATGTTCCTATCAGAACCTTGTTGCTAAGAAAAAAACCCATAATAGACACAGAGGATATGACACTATTAGCTGCCAAATCATTAATTGTTGGATGGTCACTCCTGTCACTCCACACTTCAGAATTATCCATTTAAACCATTTCTTTAGTTTTATTCATTGTGGAATGGAGCATATAGCCCACAATTTAACCTTCGAAAGCATTTAAAAAACAAATGCTTGAGAGGCATAAGGTGGATTCTTATAACCTATTTCAAATATCTTTTTGGAACTGAAATTTACTCATCAGAGCCAGATTAAGAATTTATAAGTCCTATGCTCCAGATAAGATACAGTTCTATAACACAAATGATAAAAATCGTGCTACACAATTCTCCATGTATCTCCTTTGTAAGTTAAATTCAAAATATGGAGATGTATACTAAATTTTATGTTGTTTCTTAACTTCCCATATAGTGACTACTCTGAGACTTTTAAAAAACAGTAGGTGCTTAAAATGGTGACAACAATCCTTCCTTTTTTTTCTCTCTTGTGTCTCTCTGGCTCACGGGATCTTAGAGTTTATTATACAGAACAATCATCAATCATTGTAAACCCCAAGAGCACCTGCTTACTTATTTTGAGATTTTACTCTATCTGGAAACTTCAAAAAGAGAGCCTGTAAGTTAAAGTACTATCTTCTGTGCGCACGTTCCCCATATAGTATCAGGTTCTACTCTTGACCATGACAGTTTAGTACTTATCTCCTACGTCAAGCCTCTCTGAGCAGCCTGGAATTGTTAAGGTTCTCTGATAATCCGAATGGATAGAAACAATATGGGATGCCCACTCAGCAGTCAGTTCCTTCACATCCTTGCCAAGAGACAAGTCCTCAGTTACCAAGCCCCATGGTCCTCATTAGCCAAGTCTAGCCCCAAGTAAATCAGGATGGCACGAAGGCAACTTTGGCAATTTCTTTTTCTGGGGTGTGTGGGGGTGGGGTGGGAAAAATCAACATTTGATTTGGTATGAATGTGGAATGCAACCTTGCTTAAGTAAGAAAAAGGAGGAGAAAAAATAGGGGAATCTTTGGGTTAGTTTCCTTTGCTCTTGAAACAAAGCAAAACAGAATCATAATTTCTTGAATCTGGTCATCTTTTGGTCACTTTTGAGTCAGAAGCTGATGCCATGGAAGATATCACATGACCCTGTAGGGACAAGCCCAATGGACCTGCTGACAGGCTATGGATGGCAGAAAAGAATGATGAGAACATGGGTCCTTGGTGAGATCACTGAACAGCTGACTCAGTAGCTGGAGTCACAGAGATGGTCCTTATTGTCTGAGATGCTCTTGGCTGCCTTCTATTATGAGCATCTGAAAGCACACTAAACAAGCAACATCAAAAATAGCTTGCATGCTTAGTGCTTACTGGTCCTTTTCTTGCTCTTTAGATATGCTTCACAGAGACACCTGTTGCTAGGTATAAATATTTGTCCTCAATAACATGAATTTCCCTCAAAGACTTCAACTCTCCTCATGAGCGAATTATTCTTGCTTTCATCAAGTTTATGTCATTAAGCCGGGGGGGGGGTGGTGGTGGTGGTGGTGGTGGTGGCACACGCCTTTCATCCCAGCACTCAGGAGGCAGAGACAGGTGGATCTCTGTGAGTTCAAGACTAGCCTGGTCTACAAGAGCGAGTTGCAGGACAGCCTCCAAAGCCACAGAGAAACCCTGTCTCGAAAAAACAAACAAACAAACAACCAAAAAATTTATGTCATTTACCCACCACTTAGTAATTTTATCAAGTCCTGTATCATCTGTATTAAAAGTATTCCCTTTCTTATTTCTTTTACTAATATTTTTGTCAAAAATTTGAAATGAATACTATCTATAACAATAAAATAGAAAAATAAGCAAACCTCACACACATAAATTTAAATTCTTATTTGATAATTACATATTTTGATTTGTAAAAATATAAAAAGTATCAGTTATATTTGCATCATGTTTTCACAGATTTTAGCAATGTAATAGTAGATCCTAAAATTTAGTTGTATGTTTGTATACGTGAATTTTAACTCATACAAATAGCTTGAAACTTAAGATATAAAAATGAGATGGAACATTTAATATTTTTCATCTTGAATCTGTTATTTCAGTTAACAGAATAATTTCTAGGTTCATATATTTTCCTGTCACTTTCTTTTTCTAAATTAAAAGAAATTTATTAAGTCTTTGAGAATCGCATGCATTGTATTTTGATCATACTAACCCCCCCTTCTCCTAGATCTACTCCCCCCCTTCCATACTCACCCAACTTCATGACCTCATTCTTTGAAAACTCATCCAGTGCCAATGGTGATACCCATTTGCTGTTAGGTGTGTGGCTGTGCACTGGATCACACTAGACCTCTCAGGGGCCACCCAGCTAACCCTTCCTCTCCTGGCGGCTGTTAACTACCAACAGCTCCTATACTCAGTATTCTTGCTGTAGCTTGCTGTCCCCCTCCTTTTCTAAATTGGACCCATTCATTTAAACAGGAACTTTCTTGTTTACTACAAATTGAAAACCAGTATCATTTGTCTTCAGAGGAAGATTACCATCAAAAGAAATGTCATGGACAAGTTATTACACTCTTGTCAGATAAAATTATCTGTGAAGACTATTTGAGGCTTTTCTTAATATTGAAAAGAGCGTGACAAAAGTGGTAAAATTATTTCACTGCCAATTAGGTCTATTTGTTTTCTGTAATCAGGAGAACTAAAAGAAACTGTCAAAGTGGAGTCCTTTCTTATTTGAATGTGTCTAACATCATGTCAATGCCATCTAATGCTACTGGGTAGCTCATCAATGCTCCCATCCTATGGTACTAACTGCCTCATCACAGACTCCTCTGCTTGGCCTCTTGTCCCAAGCAGTACCTACTAGAGTGAAGTTCAAAGAACCCCCCCCCCCCAGGAGAAGAGGCAGCCTAGAAAGCAACCCTTAATTGCTCAGATTATGGAAGATCATGGAAGCAGTATTGCAAAGTTTTACTTTATACGTATACATATCCACATTATACATATACATCATGTACATACATGCAAGAATAAATATTTCTGATTCCCTTCATTTCAGTAGTGTTGGATTCTGTGGCCTCATGTGACCCATGAAGAATTTCTGATAAGCTACAGTTCTTTTGTTCAGCCAAAAGCATGATATCACTCATATACATATGATCAACGTACAGCACTACACAGAGGTATGATCATACATGTGCACACAAATCAGCAATTCAGGACTCTAGATGGCATTGTGTATATTTCACACGTGCCTTCCCACACTCACAGTTTGATTCAGCTCACTGAAAACTGTGGTTGAATGTAAAACATGGGTTTTGAATATGTCTGCCAATGACTAAGAGTGGTGTGTTAATTCAAATGTGCTAACCAACAGCACTTCTTACCCCTCATGGCAGCTTTGAATAGACAGAAGTTTCCCTGATACTGCGTCCAAGAGGCTCCAGGAATGAGGTCAAACTCTATAAAAAGAAGATTGACCAACCCTTAAAGCCATCCTTGTGAACTTTAAACACCACTGAATGTACCTAGTAAAATTGTCTCTGGGCACACCGACTCCCAGGCTTGGGCGGAGTTCACATGGGTTGTTTTGCTAAGATAAACAGAAATGACTGAGGACATTGGATTGCTTTTGTCTGAACTGGTGTGTCTGGATGGATCAGCGACAGTACTGCACATCATGCCTGTTTGTCAAACCAAAGGGAAACTCAAACAGGCACTTACTTCTTACAAGTGAACTTATAAACACCACACAATTGTAATTTGTGGCAGCCTGTTTGTTCTTAAAAACCACCCCACACATTTTCCAGCCTTTGAAAGGCATGGGACGAACAGCAACATGAAGCAGGCCATTCTAATCTCTAATTTCAAAAAATAACATCTTAAAATTCAACTGTAGATCTAATGAGAAACACTCATTTTCAGAACAAATTTCAGTTAGCTAGTGAAACTAAGAGTCATAAATTTAATATATTTCTCAAGTTTTAAATTTAAATTAATTATATTGAGACTAGTTAATTTCAGACAATTATAGATGGCTAGTTCAAACTTGAGAGGAACATTTGAGTTAAAAGTAGATGACAAATATACCATATGCATGGATGAAATTCTTAAACAAGAAAAAGGCAGTTGAAAAAATAATATCAGAAACTGTTTTAATAGGATATTAAGTTTTGCACAGAAGATTTTAGAAAAATACCAGAAAAAACTTAACAGAACTTCATATGTTCATTATCTTCAGTGAAGCCCCTTGTTTTATATTAAGATCCACCCACCATTTTTCTTCAGTTTTATGTTTAGTCATGACTTGGCCAAAGATACCAGAAAATTACCAAATGTCTCAAAAATGTTTTCTAATGCCAACAAGAATGAAGTTATGTGCTTTACTCGGTTTTGAGCTTCATTTTGTGTCTGGAAGGGTTTTAGATTTAATCTCTTAGTAATACCATGAATTTATAATAGCCACAAATGAAATGTGAAAATGTTATTACTTTAATCTTTGAAAGTTGCTTTTTCAAAAGCAAACAAAATTAACTCAATTTAGTCAATGATGGGCACGTTATACTGATTTGGGCAATAATTTAATTTAATTTGATATCAATTAAATTATAATATTGCCTTTGTTTGTGGCCTGTGAACTCCTTCAGCTGCTTAGCTTAAGGAATGGGTCATCTGTGCATACATTTTCTCTATTAATGTTGAAAATATTATTTGAGTTTTGTGCAATGCATTAAGGCATTCTTGATAAATATGTGGGAATGTAATTTCAGCAAAACAAGATGAGCCCCTCTGGGTTACAGAAAACACAAAATCATTTTCTCTCATTTGATGATCAAAAGTATGTGATGTGGCTATGCACACATTAGCATTGCAAGGGTGGGCGGTTAAGAATACGCTGGGTGAGGTGGTAATAATAAACTTAAAGTTCTTTTTAAGAAAACTCCAAATCACTGTGGTCAGTGTTCTTGTGAGTATTTAATACATACATATCCATGTGTGTGTGACACGTGTAATTCAAAAGAATATCTTCTATTGTTGGTTGTCTTCTCAATGGTTACACACTGTGTGCCATTTGCACGAATGCTTTGAGTTGGTGAGTAATGGCCAATACTCTCTCATAAATAATCTCCTTAAAGCAAAAGCCAACCTTAAATTTCACTAACGCTTCCATCTAGATTTTTGAAATCATCTTGGTTCAATTCTGTAAACATAGTGTGTATTAATGTGGTCCTGGGGCTACCAGCTGAAATTTACCTGAGAACTGGTTTAAGATCTAGACTTCTGAGTCTCTGAGCTACATCCCTTTCCTTGTTACCTGAAATTTCAGTAGGTCCCAGCTTGACTCACACATTAGACCACTGAAACCATTGTCTTAGGGGTACAGTCTGGAGACTTAATCATTTTCCTCACTCAAGAAAGTTGTGAATAGCTTTCCCATCTCTATGGTCCTGGAAAGCTGCATTTTTTTTCTTTTTCTTTTTTAATGGGGGAAGGGAGAATTGAGCTGAAACATTACAATCCCTCCATGACTCCATCGTCTTCCTTTTTATCTGCATTATCGTAGTTGCTGTCGTTTATTGAGCATTTACCAGATGTCAGGCTCTGTACTAATTGCCTCTCAAATATGATCTCATTCTATCCCCACAGTGGGGCCTTATGATTGACAGAGAACAGGAGCTCCAGTTCATATAGCTGCCACAGGACGGAGTGGGAAAGCTATCGCTACGGCTTTCAGGGATGGCTCTTCCATGGCTGTGATGACCCAAAAGTAGAGGACTAGCTGGTCGGAGAGAGAACATTTGCTATGAGCTGTCAGTCAGCCAAGCACTTCACATTCATGATATTTGCTTCATGCAAGAAGTCCTGTTTCTGCCTTCATATTACAGCTGTTTAGTTCTGGGCTTCAGGAGCTTGAACCTTCACCCAAAGTCACATTGCTGATGGTGGAAAAACTCTTCTTAGGGCAGGCTCCTAGCTCTAGCTAGGGTAACTTCCAAGGCGATTATTTTTCTCCCTTCTCCATTAAGCCCATGTTTTAGACAGAGCTTTTAGTCATAAAACTTTATGACCTATGGCAAACTGATATACTGCACTGTGGCACTGTTGCTTAATTTGTAAGATAAGAACAATGCAGTGTGGATGTCAAAGGGTTTTTTTTTGAGACTTAAATATGACTATGAATAGTATAACTCAGTGAAAACGGTGCTTCCCACACTTAAGCACTCTGCAAATATCATTAAACCCCAGGGGTGGAAATTAGGTACAAAATAGTCAAGGGTTAATTTTAGGGGGAACTGAAAGATGCGTCTGTAGTTTTAATATCATTCTTAGTGAAAGCAGTGAGCTGTGCCCTGTCTTATAAGATGGGAAGAAACCTTTGTGTATAAGGGAGAGGGCTCCTAATCCCACCAGAGTTAGGAAGACAACCTGGAGAAGAAGAGGTAATTGCGCTGCCTCTGAACTCTTGTTTATCCAAAGAGGAGGGCCGAAAGATCGCTGCAGAGATCCTGACTTAAAACAATTATTTTTAATTAAACCACGAAACATGATCATCACTAGGAAATAGGTTACCTTTTATTTGCATAATAATAGGAAATGTATATCTAATAGGTGGTTTTGATCTATGTAAGATTTCTGCAAGATAGTTTGGAAAAAGATCTGAAGGGCAGTTAAAGATAAAGGCCTAGAAGCTGCCTCACTAGACTCAGGACTGTCCAGCCATACACACAAAGGTTAAGGGGACAGTAGAGAAAACCCCAGAGGCAATTGGTTCTATAAACATAGAAGTATCCACTGGCTTTTGGGATACATGCTAAAAGTAGCCTGAAATGGCTAGAATGCAGAAAAAAACTTTTTAGAGGAAATCATAGAATGAATTAAATCCAGAGGTGATAAAATGTAAACACGTTCAAGGATATTTGAGTGCCCCTTGTTATTTAAGCCTGCACTAGATGCTTAAGGAAGCAAAATGAGATAGTCTCTGTTCTCAGGCTCAACGTTCAGAATTGCACACCCGTCCTCCATCTGACATACGTGTACAAATTGACTTGGGGTGACAGTAGTTTTCTGGAAGAGAATGGTGAATCTGCTGTCTCTGCTTGGCCAACCCATTAAATTTCCCCTGACTCCGGTACCTGGTTCATGGAAGATCTTTAGTATGCTATGGCAGAGATTTGCCAGTGGTGTGTGACAATTAACTGAAGTTATACTTGCAAAGGTTCAAGGGCTTCAGGTAACTGACTCAGGACTGTCTGAGGAAAAAAACAATCAAAGCCAAGGAGAGAGGAAAAAAGCAATTTGGGTCACAGTCACACTTGCCCACAAAATACAGACCTGTTATTCCAGAATCCACACAGTGCCAAACTTTTAATAACTTGAGGCTTGCAACTTTATCATTTACTGTTGCAGACAAACTAAAAGAAAAATAACCATTTTCTAAGCCCAAATGACCTCATTGTAATATCAATTCTAGATTTCTGTGGAAACATTGACTATAAATGAATGAAGGAGTACCTTGATGAAGTACAGCCCTCCAATGGAACTTGATTACAATTCTAAGCATAGTTCTTTTATAGCTGAAGGCTCCCCAAGAACATGCTATTCTTAAGATGAGAGCCAGGTAAGAAGCAGTGATGCCGAGGACTCCCTGTTCATGGGCTGGAGCTCTGTGCAGCATTCTGACCTCAGTCAAGGCAACAGACCTTTTTATGCACTTGCAGGTTGTTGCCTGTGGCCTGTAATAGCATTCAGGCTGTCTTTCACCATTTCAGTCATGCAGCCTCTTTGTGGTTCCCTTCTGAAAGAGCTGAGGCTGTGAGTCAAGCATCCGCCTCTCACCTATAGTTCAAAGTTGAGATGTGAGGCTGAGAATAAAACCCCCTTTCCCACACACTTGTGTCCTTGATCAAGATCCTGGACAGACTTAGAAGGGTCTAGTCTATTTAAGTATCATGACAAAACAATAACAACAACAACAACATTCCCAACAGTATGGACATAGCAGTGTGCATTTTATGCTAAACAAGAGAAGAAGATAATGTCTTTATAACTGTTAGTATTTAAAACTGAAACATTGGAGGGAAGGGAAGAATCTTACTGAAGGTGATTGCCCACAGAGGTTGGGGAAGGTTGAGGTTGCGAGTAGGAATTAGGTGTGTGTATCTTTTGTTACCTTGTTTTTGAAGCTCAGTGTCTCAAGCATTTTCAAAAACAAGGCAAAAAAAGTAAGCAAGCTCCACTTGATAACTGTAGCCCGATCAGTAGTGTGTTTGCTTGTGGGAACACACAATCCCTTCTTCAGCAGATGCCCCAGACGCTGATGAAGCTGCCATGCTTACAGTACCAACCCTGCCAATTACTATAGATGTTCTCACTATTTTAGTCCCTCCAGCGGCCCTTCCAAGTGGGCAAGAAGGATCATGTTCTTTAAGAGAAAAGCAAGTGTTGGGACAGAGAGGCAGTCATATCAGAGCCCATGACTGGTATCTTTCTCACTTCTTTGCCAGTGTCCTTTCTCTGGTACCATGCTGACCACACCTGTGATACCAGGATGTGTTGACTACACCCAGAGGCCAAGGGTCACGTTGCATTCATGGAGTCGAATGCTTGCCATGTTCCAGGCAGCGCCGTGACAATGCTGTCTCATGTGAGAAAGGCACCAGCAGTGGAGAAGACAGGCAGGAAGGCAAAGAGGCCAAGTATTAGCAAGAAACACTCTTGATAGAGTTAAGCACAGACAGCCTGGCATTCAGAAAGAACATTTCTTTAAACTGGGGAAGTTTGTGGCAGTTTTCCCAGAGATGGGTCTTTGAGGACAAATGGTATTCAGCCAGCAGGAAAGGGGTTTAAGTGCATTCCTAGCTGCGGGAACAGCATGTACAAAAGCTCCAAGTTCTAAGAGAGCCCTCCATTGCTGAGGACTAGCCAGGAGTTTAGCATGCTCAGAGCACAGAGTTGCAGTGAGAAATAAGACAAGAAGCAGGGGAAGGGGCTTGTGACATTTAGTGAGACTTTCCCCTGAGGCAATGGAAGACCGTGAAGGAGTTTAAGTAGATGAATAAAAGGGAATGAAAATCTAGAACTCTGGGAAACTGGCAGGATAGATGGCTGCGGATAAAAGGATCCGTGTTTGATGTTGAAAGATTGTTTGAAAGAGTGTTATGTCACTTTTTTTTATTTGTTTGCTTTTTTTTTTAAAACAGTGTCTCTATTACATATCTCTAGCTGTCCTGGAACTTGCTATGCAGACCGGTCACATATGATTCATAACAGTAGCGAAATTACAGTTATGAAGTAGTAACGAAAATAATTTTATAGTTGGGGGTCACCACCATGCAAGGGACTGCCTTAAAGGGCCATAGCATTGGGAAGGTTGAGAAACACTGCTCTAAGGGCACAGAGCAGTGAGCTAAGTTGTGTAACCAGCATCGCAGTCATCTGGGACCAGTTTTGTCATCCTGATGCGCTTCGCGCCTGTTTCCACCCCCGGCCTCAGGGAACCACTAACATGCATTTTGTAAATGATTTTACATTTTATATTTTATATAGAAGGAGTTTTATCTTATACAGAAGGAGTCATCATTGCTTTAGTATGTTTTGCAGGCCTATAAATGGTATCTGCTGTAGTCTCTCTGCAGATAATAAGTAGTGTGTGGAAAAGCCATATACCATATTTTACTTTTCCACTCAGTGGTTGAAGGTCACTTTAGCTTTCCCTACCCCTTGCCTGTGATGAGTAATTCTGCTAAACATTCCTGTTTATGTCTTTATGTGAATGCATTTTCACCCTCTTAGGTGGACCTCATAGAGTAGACTGTTATACAGGTAACCACTATTTGACTGTTTACGGAATTGTCAAACTGATTCTCTAAGTGCCGGTGTGATTGTATACTCCAATGAAAATCCTGTGAGGGTCCCCACTTCGAATTCTTGCCAACAGGTATCTGTTTGTTTGCTTGCTTGCTTCTGACAGACTCAAGTGGTTTCGTGGGCATTTTCCTGATGAATATTGATGCCCAGTGTGTTTTCAATGTTTATTAGTAATTCATCATCTTCTCTGGTAAAACATCTATTTAAATCTTTTGCACATTTAAAAAATTGGGTTATTTGTCATTTTGTTACTGAATTAGAGTTTTTGTAGTCTTAATTTCCATTTGAGGATAATAGTACATTATTAAGAAGGCCCATTTCTCTCTATATTCCTGAAACTATTTTAATCCCTCTATTGTTCAGAGGGAGCCTTCAAGGGAATCTCTTTTTGCAGACTATTTCCATGACGAAAATGTTTCTATTACGAAAATTGGTATGTTCCCCCCTCATTATGGTCTTCCCTAACAGCTGCCATATGAATCTTGGCTTTTGTAGAATTTTCATCATCTTGCATATTCTTAGCCACCTTCATAAACAGACAGTAAAAGTCCATGTCCCAGGGTTACTTTAAAATCACCACAGGGCGCTGAGGCTGGGAGCTGGAGGAGGCGGTGCCAGTTTTAGTTTTCTTCTCAGCTTATAGCTTATATGTTACCGGAAATATTTGCCCTTTTTCGTAAATGTGTGTTAATGCTTATGATGAAAGGTCAGAAAAAATGACTGAGTTTTCAGTTCTCCCTGGTGAAAAACTCCTTTTCTTCTAAAGCCCCCCCCCCATACCGCCTGGGTATTTTTAAATGGAAGGAGTGCAAATTACACCATCATAGAAGAAGAAAGAGGGGTACCAAGACAGATGAAGCAGATCACTGCTTCAGGCTTCAACAGAGCCCTTCTCTCTGTCCTCAGGGTGAGTGATGGTAACTGTAAGTAACTGGGGGTGGCCGGGAGAGGAAAGCAGGCCTTCATTCTTGGCTGTCACACACCTCTTGAGTATTTTTTAAAGGGTCTGTTGGTTCATGAGCCACAGCTGGCCACTGTGGTTACATCTCAGAACTTAGAAATGTTTGGTCATGTCCACAGAGTGCCCTTTGCCTGTTTGGATTTGAACCAACACTTGAAATGCAGGAAATTTAAAGTAACAGTTCAGTAAAACAGGCGAGATTTGTCCACACTGAGCTGTGTCATGAGCAGTATCAGTGAGAGGAACAGGAACCATGGGCACTGCTTTCTGATAGGGCGTCAGCATCTCTCTTTTGCTGAAGTGCTAGTATTTTCTGGTATTTCCTTCCTTTCAAACGGTCAGTTGCCATACTGAATATTAATTATTTTATTTTGATCAAAAGAGATAATGACTTGCTATGTATCTCAGGATGGCCAGAACTTACAAGTTAGTTCAGACTGGCCTTGTAATTAATGGCTATCCTGCCTGAGTCTCCTGAATGCTGCGGTTGAAGGCATGAAGTGCCATGCCTGGCTGACCCATGAGCTTTCATGAAGGACATTACAACCAGCATCTTCCCATCCATATCTGCATTGCATGCACTATTCCTCATACGGTATAGAGTGTGTAATTGGTTATTTCTCTGCCTACCCTCCAGTGATTACAAGCTCCATCCCCTTCAGGCAACAGAAATCAACGTACAGTTCTGTGGGTAAGAAATTCAGTCAGGATGTCAGTAGGACCTGGCCTCTCACAGAGGCTATGTGGGAGAATTTGCTGAACTTCCAGTGTCTTTAGAAAGGTTTTGTCTGGAAGTTACCTCTGCAGCATCTGCCATCTCCTCTTGTCCCTTAGTCTTTCCTCTGTGTGTTTCTACTAGGACACTTATTTATTTATTTATTTATTTTTACCTCAGCTTTTCTTTTTTTTAAATTTAAATTAGAAACAAGGTTGCTTCACATGTCAATTCCAGGTCTCTCTCCATTTCCCTTCCCTCCTCCCATGCCCTCCCACCAACCCCCCCAATATCCCCTCATTTCCCCAGGGAGGAACACTTATTTTTGGACCACTGAGTTAATTCATATTGAGCTAATCTTTAAGGATTTTTTCCTTACATTATTAAGCTTGGAGGGTTAGGAGGAATATTTTGGGGGGGGGGAGATTTACCCACTGCATTAGCCAAACGGGATAATCTTGGAGAGCACAGAGACAGAATGAGGAATTGAAGTTGTAGCCATTCATCAGGGTAAAGAAATAAAATGAAGGCAGGATCCAAGAGGGTAATTTTATCTCAATTCTGGTTTGCTAATAGAATCAAACAACCTTAGCCTTTGAACCTCCACACATTTTAGGGAAGACTTAGTTCCTCCAAATCACCAGTTCTACCTTGGCTTACTGTATCATGTGATCGATCGCTTTACCTTGGCTGTGAATCTACCCGGATCCATGGGTCTCTTATTAGGTTTATTGCTTTCAGTTGCCTAAAACCACAATAACCATTGAAAAGACTCAGTGAACACGGGCACATTAATGAACATAGACACAACGACTCTTTTCTGTTAAATGAAGGATGATGCTGAGGTCAGAGGATAGGAAACTAGGTAGTGTTCAAAAGTAGGCACCCGCCGGGCCAGGCTTCAAGCTGTCTGGCAGCTCTGTCATGCCATGTGAGCACCAGGAAGCCACTCCCCTAAAAAAACATCTCCTAGTTATTTCAGATCAAGGAATTGTAAAACACCTCAGAGACAGTCCTAAGTCCAATTGAAGGCTTCAGTTATGGGGAATTTGAAGCAAATCAAGTAACCAGGAGTACAGCAGCATATAATGCCTCCATAATTTAGAAATCTTGCTTATGCCTGCTGACAGATAACATCCTGCACTCTAGTGTTTCCTGTCAGGAAAAAATGTTTGTGGTGTGTGTGTGTGTGTGTGTGTGTGTGTGTGTGTGTGTGTGTGTGTGTGTGTATTGCAGAGGGCTCCACAGACAACCATACCCAGTCTCACATAGATCTCTATCACAACCAGAGTTTAGGGTTGCCAACAAACATCTGGACTCTTTTGTTTGTCCCTTTGCTTTTGTTTCTGTTTTGCTGAAGCATGATAGTCAGGCCAGTGAAAAGCACAGGCAGGGGGTTGGCCAGAGTGTAAATCTAGGTAGCCTTGCTGAGCTTTGGGTAGAGCAAGGAGTTGGAGTTGGGGAGGGGGGCAGGAGGGTGGTTGCCAAAGAGAGCAGCCTGACATTCTTGCATGCTGACATCAAGCTCCCAAGTTGCTGCCCTCTGGTGAGTCAACAGCAAAAGGCCTACATGGTCTGAGAGTGGCTGCCCAATCAGAAACTGTGGTGGCATACCTCAGAAATGTGTCCAAACCTCAGCATTCTGCAGGCTTCAAACGAATCTTTCTGAGAAAGAATGTAGACATGATTAAAGCTATAATAAACACACAACCTGTAATCACAGCAACAATGAGATAAATTCCACATTTCCTTCTAAGGCCAACCTGCTGCATTTTAATCAGCTGAAACAAGAGAGCATATTGAAGGACTGATTGGTGCACTGGAATTGTCTGTATACTGATATCAAGGTGTCCTCGAATGGTACTGCAGGCCTGCAATGGCAGTGGGCTCCTCTGATGCTTATTGCAACTCATCAGGAACATCCAGAGAGTGTCAGCTCTTATCATGAGCGTTCATACATACATACATATGCACATGTCTATGTTCTATATTGCAGTAAACATTAATTGTAGAACTTCTTTTCTCATCTCATTAATAGTGGTGGCACTGCTGTTCAGTATTTCTTTGAATGTGTTTTCCATTGAGCAGAAACCACAAGGGAAATATAATGGATGATGCAAGAGGCAAATTATTTGCTTAGTGCAATGCAAACCAGCTCATCAGGTAAGAGCAGAGTCCTTTCAATAGTACTTTCACCATATGGCACTACCATATCATACAGTCCATAAAGGGGAATGGCACTGTAAAGATTAACTAGATTTTGTTTGGCAACGTTGGGCATCTAGATGACATGCTGTAAAATGGCTAGAAGGAGAAAAGGGATCATAAGAGATTTTTGTCAGTGGCTTTCCTTACCATCCTGCCATCTGATTTGGACTGTCATTTGCCCAAGTGAAGATGCCCAACAAGACTGTGTGGCTTTGTGGATGAAGTGGCTTCCAAACCATGCTTGTGGCATGGTAGCATCATTGAGAAAGAGATACGAATTGGATAGGATGTGGACCAACACTAAATTCCTCATGAGCTTGAGATCACCTCCATTTGATGTCTCCCACAAGCATGATTATTTACCCAGCACCCCTCACCTACTTGCTTATTCATTCAAAATGATATTTCTTCACATTCTAAGCATTAGGTATTAGGGATATACTGCTGTTTTTCTTTAAAAAGATTAATAGTTCACATGAAGAAACAAATAAATATTTGCCATGCAATATAGTCAGTGTTCCAATATATATCACAATACAGCCAAAACACCTGTTAAATACTGTTACAGTTTGAATCTGAAATGTGCCCACAGGCTTCTATTTTGAACACTTTGTCTCCAGTTGGTGGTGTTATTTTGGGGAGATCCTGTTGGCTTTAGGAGATTCTCTCTAGTAGTCTTCTGTTGCTCTCTCCGCCTGCTGTGACATGAGCTGAGTGGCTTTGCCACGCCTTTCCTGCTGTGATGGACCAAATCCTCTGAAACCGTGAGCTGAAGCAAATCCTTCTGCTTCATGTTACCCCTCTTACTATTTCATCACATTAACGGGAAAGCAATTAATAAAAAACCGAGAGCTTTCGTAGGATTTGTATGTACATTTCGGCATTGCGGTTGAAATGCAAGTTTCACTGTAACTCCAGGAGGAAACTGAGGTCTAGTCAGACTGAGTATCAGAACTTAGTAAAACCAAAGAATAAACCTAGAAAATTTGACTTCATATCTGAGTCCTCAAGTGCCCACTTACACATTTAAGGGCAGATGATTGCCTTTGTGACATCTCCGGTGATTTGGGTCAGCTCGTAGCTCTTTGAGTGAAGGCTTGTGTGTGGTAGCTGGTGATGACTTGGAGGCAGGGGTGGCTGCACAGGTGAAGACTATGGCGGATCTGTCATGTGGGGAGGAATGAAAATGATTAATTGGTATTAGAAGTTTCCACAGCCTTTCTGGATTTTGTTATGAAGAAACAAAACAGCCTAACATTTCCTGACTTAAATAACAAGGATCGTACGCACACCTCATGGATTTTGCAGTGTGGGCCGGTTTGGTTGAGATAGCTCCTCTCTATCCCATCAAGTGCCTACTGGGGTTGCATAGAGGACATCTGAGCAGCAGGGCCTCTTCATGCCTCCTTATCTTGGTGGGATCTCTTTACGGTTCCCTCAAGCCTAGCACCTTCAGGTAGCATGACTTACTATATGGCAATGTAGGCTGCCCAGAGGGCAGTTTCAAAGGAGTGAGCCAGACAGAGCTGTATTACCATTTATAACCGAGATCTGGAAGTTGAATAGCTTTGCATGTGCTAGAATTAGTTAACTGAGGTGGTTGTAAAGTCATTCCTAGGTTCAAGAAGGGCATACATTATAAATGTAGAGGTTCCAAGGTCCAGGAAAAGCGTATGTGACTAAAAATGCTTTAATGAAAATATTTAGGAAATTGGCTGGCATAAAGGTAAAATATTGTTGTGAGAACATATTTGGAGTATTGGGCACTGATTCCAGATCTGCGCTCTGTTCCTTACAAGTTCAGTTCCTTACACCAGCTTGCTTCACTTTTTTGAGTCTCAGTTTCCACATCTAGAAAATGAGAATACCAGGGCTGGTATTTTAGAGTTGTTAAAGATTAAGTAAAGTATAAGAATCTCTTGGTAGATCAGGCTGGCACAAATCTCAACTCAGCTACAAGAGGCTACTGATGGACCAGAAGCAAGATAAATAGTTGGAGAGGGTGAAGGGTAGATTGTGGTATAGTTTTGTAGCTAATGATAAGTTGGTCCAACAATAATACTGCAAAGTTACTGTGACCTAGGCATAGTTCTCAATTATTTAAAGAGTCTGTCGCTGAATCTTAACAATAAACTAATGAAGGATTATTGTTATTCTTTCTGTTAGATGAGGAACTTCAGGATCAAAAAGGTTAAAAAACAGTTTCCAAGTTGGTATGTAGCAAAGACAGGATAATTTTAAAAATGCACGCAAAAATCTATGTTCCACATATGAGAGAAAATGTGATATTTGTGTTCCTGGGTCTGGGTGATTTCTGCAATATGATAATTTCCAGTTCTACCCATTTCCCTGCGGATGATGTGATTTGTTCTTCAAAGGCAGAATCTGAATCAAGATAATGATTTTAGAAAGTCAGAACCCATACAAGAATAAGCCTGCATTTCAACTGAATGTTTATCAGAAGCCACTAAACAATTTCAACAGGGTAAGCCTGTGGGCAAACTTGCTTTTCAGAAAGTAATACTGGAGATAGTTCAGAGACTGCCACCAGCTAAATGGCAATTGCTGTATTATAAATGATAAACATAAACAGTGAGAAACCAATAGAGAAGAGGGTGAAGAGGACATTCACTGAAAGTAGTGGCAATTACCTAGATTGCTGATTGGACATAGAGAACATGAGAGGCACCATCATAGCCACAGGTGAACTCTTGAGTGTAAGCACTGCAGTATACACATAACCCAGGGCTCTACATGGAAGAAGAAAACAAGCGTGGGATATCTTCTGACCTCAAGCATACTTCCTAGGCATTTGTACTCTCAGTCTAGACTGAAAACAAACAAAACAGATTTCTCTGAAATGCTGGAAACCCTCCCCACTTGAAGCTCTCAGATCTCTTACCTTGTAAATCTAGCTTTCAAATTCGTGCTGGACTTCCTTTCCCACACCCCAGGTCCTTGTAGTGGGGATTACAAGGATTGAGTGTGTGTGTGTGTGTGTGTGTGTGTGTGTGTGTGTGTGTGTGTGTGTTGATTGTTTCTTACACATCAAGGGCCTTTGAGGATGACATAACACTGCTTTCTCCTGCTCTGACATCCTCCCCCCAGCCCTCCAGCTGCACCCACTGTTGGTTTGTAGCAGATGACAGACTGGGTATTCTAGTCTCCAAAATAGTGCCAGAGATTGGTTGCATGAAATGGTCTTTGGGCATCCAGGGGCAAGCTCTACATGGCATCTTTGTTGACTATGTCATTTAGTTTCATGGTAAACTTCGTTTGGACCATAATATGCACTTGGTAGGACAGAGCAGGAATGTGTGCTGTTCAGTAAGATATTCCATAGCTCAGATGGAGGAATTTGGTCGGTCAATGTCTAAGGAACATCATAGCCATCAATGAGAAAATTTAAAACAAGCAAACAAACAAACAAACAAAAAACTCAACCAAAAACCAAGAGTATGTAGGTTTTTGACTATGATGGTATATCTTTTCGAATTACTTGAACTCAGGTAATTTCAAATATTTAAAAAGTTTCTGTAACTGTCTGAGAGACATGATCTCTGTTATATGCTTCTGATCTTTTTCCTTATCCTGTTTTATTTAATTTGTGATTAATCTGAAAAATAATTTTGCTTTTTTCTGATAACACATTTTGAATAAATCACTGCCTTCCCCACTGTGCTATGGAGATGAATATTTTCTCTAGTTATAGTGAATGATGTGCTTAATCCAGTGTTTCTGATAACAAATTATTTGAGTAGGGAGTTTTATTCTAATTGTTTTATTATTTGTTTATGCATATTTCTTGGTGACTTATAGGTATTGAGTCAGCCTTTTGCTGCAATTATGATCTAGTCAAGCTACAACAATGCATACCATAGAGCTTGATTGCAGGCCTGTGGGACTCAAACCTTTAGAAACTTGAGCTTGACTTTGTAAAATTATTCTTTTAGAGAAATATACTATGCCTCAATAAAAATTCTGCCTTTTCATATACAAAGGAGAAAAAAATTGAGCAGATTTCAGATTTAGGAATACACAAAGGAATTAGATTTAGTTAGACATTTCTTATAGTTTTGGTTGTGAGCCTAGCCTTTAACGGCTGAGCCATCTCTCCAGCTAGTTAGACATTTCTAATGAAACCTACTAAATGAATGAATGGTGAATGACTTATGAGGTTACTACACCTTCTTGTCGTGGCTACCACCAATACTGTGGAGAAACAACAGACTAGGGTACAAATGCTAGAGGAAAGCCTAGGCTTTATTCAGAATGCCTCTTCTCTCCTCCTTTCGCCCCTCCTCCCACTTCCTCTTCTTTCCCTTCTTCCTTCTTCCTCTTCCTTCTTTTTCTCCTTTCCTTTTCTTCTTCTTTCTCTTCTTTTTCTATCTTCTTCAACAGGGTCTCACTATGTATCCCTGACTGATCTGGGACTCACTCTGTAGGTCTGGATTGAGCTAACCTCACAGAGATCCGCCTGCCTCTGCCTCCCAAGTGCTGGGATTAAAGGCGTTCCCCACCATGTGGCCTTCAGAAGGCCTTCTACTTATTAAAGAGGACCCTAAACTCTCTGGAAGTTAGGCAAAAGGGTGAAAAACACGAAAAACATAGTTCAGTAATCTAAATTTCTCTTCCTTTAATTAAACCTCATACCTAGGAGATCAACTCCCCCTACCCCAGAAGGAAATCTCTTGTTTGTGACAGTCTCGACAATATAACTAGTTTCCAAGCATACAGAGCAAATAAGAGGCAATCATTTGTCAGTCATAAAGATAAGCCAAGGAATGGAAACACCTCTTCAGGTCCTATCACCTGACAGAAACTTTGCAGGGGTTCTTTCCTGGTTCAAGAGTTCACCGCTAAACCCCACTTTCTCTATCAGCTGGCTCTAGCTGATAAGAGCCTGAAATCAAGATTCTTTCCAAGATGTTATTTAATTGTCCTTGTGACATACGGGTTGTGGGGATTAGTACGTACAGAGACGTTTCTGGTTTGTCCATTTTGCTTTTGAATAAATAATTGTCTCTCTCGGTTCAACAGGTTAAATAGAATTTATTTATATAATTTCCACTGATTTCCCAACCCCTTTATGCCTATCAAGTTTTTTTCTGAGTACTTACTGAGAGATATTGCATACTGAGCCTTAGATTGTCTAGGGATAATATGATTCAAGGGCAGAATAATTAAGAGAAGAAATATATGCAAATAAAATATATTAGATTGAGGTGAGCGTGGGTTATTATTTTTTTTCAGTGTTAGTTAGGCTTTTATTCTTCCCAGGAGCTTGGCCCAAAAGGTGTTCTCTTAATGTATTACCCAGAAGTGGTCTGTTCGACCTTCATTGCTGGAGAGCTCCACTGGCTATCCTGGAAGGGGAATTTAGTGAGGGAACTCCCATGCTTATGTCACCCACTTTCCCTTCCACTCCCATCCGCCACCCCTTCTGCTTTATCTGGTCGATGCCAATTGCTGAGCAATTTCTATCTCTTCTGTACTTAAACCTTCGATCCACCACGGACCTGCCAGCTCCTTTCTTTCTTATGATTAGTGAACTGACTTCTGCAAATCTCGCTTCTTTCTTTCTAAGTAAAGCATCAGGTAAAGGGATGTTAAGGTATTATATTCCTGTATTTTCAGGAAATGTTGAGGTAGGCATTTGATCTGGTCTGTTACTTTAATAGCTACGAATGGATCACTCTTTTCCTTGGAGGGCGGCCTTCATCCCCTGGCATTACACAACGGAGCACATTATATTCTTTGGTGTAGATCTCCGCTGGTGCCTGATGTTTGACCAAGTAGAATCTTAGCTCAGGATCCAAGTATCCTTTCCTGTACTGTCCCTTGAGTGAGTAAAGAAAGCCTGATACACACCAGGATGGGTTCTGTAACAAGACTGGGGATTTGATGTGTGAAAAAAACTTCCAGAAGTCTCAGAACACAACAGTATAAACAGACAGAGATATGCTTTGTATTTTCTTCTTCTAATGTCTGTATGCCATGATGCTATCATTATGCCTCCCATCTTTAATCAAGAGCTTAGAACATGTTAGACACTTGTCAATCTTACTTTCTCAAAATGTAGTATTTAGTTACTATAAATATTAATTCTGTTTTGAAGTCACCTCATACAGGGGCTTAAAATATATGTATATTATAGGAAAAGCACAAAATAAACACCATACTCATAGCTCTACTTTAAAGAAAACATTTTTTATAAGTCCTTCAGTGCCTTTATATGCCTTCCACATAGTCTTGTTTCCCTTCCTAGCTCTGGAACCAACTTCTGTCTTGAGTTTTGTTCAGACTCTGACCATGTTGCCAAGTTTACCATCTGTGTATGAGTTCCAGGACAAACCCTTCACCGTGATCGTTTTTGATGTCGATGTAAGTGAAATCCTGTCGCGTAAATCCTCGAACTTAATTTACGGAAAGTTTATTTTGAGACTCACCAGTTTTCACATGTACAGCTGCAGTTTATTCACTGTTGTCACCAAATAATATCCTGTTGGGTGATTTTTACAGAACTTACTGTACTAATTGGTTTGCTCCCATTGCATTATGTATTTTGCTGTTATGGGGTATGTGGCCTGAATGTCTCTGAGCATGGCGGTGTGTTAGTCACGTTTATCACTGCCATGACAGATCCCCAAGACAGGAGGTGTAAAGAAGGGAAGATTTAGTCTTTGGTTTACAATCTTAGAGGTTCAGGTGATGCTTGGGCTGGTGCCTCTATTCTGCAGCAGCCATGAGGCAGAGTGTCGTAGCAGGGAAAAAGTGGTCTAGGAGAGAAACTTAACTTCTGGAAAGAGGGAGGAGATTGGAAGAGAAATGAGAAGGGGGAGGGAAGGGAGAGGGGGAGGGAGAGGGGGAGGCTAAGGAAGGGAGTGAAGGAGAACTAGAGAACACACAGGGCAAGGTCTTCAGTGACCTCCTTCCTCCGTGTAGACAACACCTCTGAAAGTTTCTGCACCTTGAAATGTCACCATCAAAGTATGAACCCACCAACAGGCTAGTTACTGATTTTGCTACAGTCCTCATTTTGATGATTGGATCCATCATCTGGGGACCACAGCATTCATGCATGAGATTTTGGGAACATACTTCCAATCTAAAGTATGACTCATGGTCTAGGTCATTTGTAACTGTATGTACATATACATCTGTCTGTCTGCCTAACTTAAGATGCACCAGAAAAGGAAGGACTGGTGTTGTGAACAGCCTGCTTAAGCTCAGAGTGATCTGGTGACATTCTTCACCACAGTACTCAGTGCACCCTCATTTTAAAGGCGGAGTTGAGAGAATTTTAGAGTCACTAGTTCAAGGAGTAGAGATTCAACAAAGGTCAGGTGAATAGATGCCATTTATTTATTTTTTTACAAGCTAAATATCTTACAATTCTATTTGTGAATATTTATCATAGAGGAGCAAACTCACACCTTATGTTATTCTTACAAGTTGTCAGTTGTCACAATGTAAAAATTAAAGTTTCAATTTTTGCTTTTCATCTATACTTGATTTAAATTTGTAATAATTTTTCCTCTAAGGTTATGAATAGACATGGAAAAAAGCAATGGGTTTTACAGTAGAAGAGATCTTTCTCTGTCTTGCTATTTTGCTTTAAGCCTGCTAAATATGGTTAGCAATATGCAACACTTGTAGACTCTTTTAATTTCAGTACTAATTAAAATACTCAGCACTAGATATAAAACAGATTATATGTACAACTGACATTTTATAGACTTCTAGATTCAAGATATCTTTAATGACTTCATGTGTCTATGTCCAAAATGGGAAAGAGTGCTTTGTATGGTTGTGAGCAAAAAGCAGTTCTTGAGCACATTTGATATTACAGCCCATGTTTTGACCTGAAAAGAGTAAAGGCAGGAGCCTGATGGATTACCAGCATCCTAGAAAATCTTGGATAAATTTCTTGGCTAGAAATTTTCCCCACCACATAATGTTTTCAAGATAAAACAAAATAAAAAATTCTATTGTGAGTCGTGTCTCTGTAAGAGTCTGAATCCCCCTTGGGCTGGTCTAGGGCAAAGGAGAAACATGCTGGTCTTTGGAACGCCAGGAAGGACTAGAAATGAAGTCATAGACAGGGTGAGGGGCAGCTGCATGGCAGAGCGCAGTGTTTTCTTACCGACTCTCATTTCTAGGTTTCTTCCTATTTACCCCCTTTCTCTTTCATTGTAGATTATCTCCTTATGCATGGCAAGGAACATTATTCCCAATACTTCCTCAATTCTACACCCTACAGTATTCTTCAACACTAGTGATGAGTTAATTGCTGCTTTCTCTGGAGAAAAGTTAAAAATTTCCAGTGGGGGATAGGATCCTCTCAGACTGAATAAATCACCAGTCTCTGGATCAATCTAATATTCCCTAGTGAGGTTGAGGCTTAACAAAATCTTGACGATTTTCTTGGAAGTACTTGAATTTCCAGGGAAGGAAGAATTCTCAAAAGAAAAAGTGTGCAGTTTGCAAGAGGCGGAAGAGTAGCTATATAAACACAGCTGTTCTCTGTCTTGCTTAAATAATCCCCACAGATCTATCAGCTCATTATTTACAAGTTTTTAAAATAGTCCTTCACTGTTATAGCAAAATTAACCTTACAATACTTATTGAAATCCTTTAGAATAAACATTAATCACCAGAAAGTGAGAAATCTGGTTTCTTAAAACCTGTGCTCAAGTTTGTAAGCTCAAAATCCAAGGAAATGGGTAAGACCAGATTAATCAATAATAACATGAAAATTTTGATCAAAATTGCATAAAAATGAGAAGGTATGTATTCTCCTTTATCATTTTGCTGCTGTGTATTTCTGTAGATTAAGCCTGAATAATAGAGCTGTGGTGATAATAGTGTTAGAATCAGAAAATCGGTTTTCTGTTGTTTCTCTGTTGCTGTGTAACAGTCACAGACTTAGTGGCATAGAATGCCCACCTATTATCTTACCTATCTTTGTGCTAGAAGTTTGGGCACATAGTATGTACGGCTAGGAGCTGCAGCTATTTTTCTGGACTTGACCTTGGTCCCTATTCAAAGCTTCCAGGTTGGCAACACTCTTTATGTCCTTCTCATGCCCCTGCTATCTCTATAGGACAGAAGTGACCTTCAAATCCTCCTGACTCTCTTTGGTACCATATATCTCTCTGACTTCTCTCTCTTCCTTCTGTCAGCAAAAGAGGTTTTTAAGCGACTATGTGATTAGGATACATCCCTGGGGATAGTTTGATTCAAAGGTCAACTGCACTATGTAGCATCTGATGTTTTTGCTTCACTGGGTCTATGTTTATATTTTAATGTAACAATATGCCAATATTCAATTCATTTACACAAACATTACTATATCTCTTTGTGGCTACAAAATTTCACACACTTGAGGATGCTGAAGGAGTAGTCAAATCTAAATTATTGCTTTTTATAATAAATGCATTTTTATTGGTTGAAAAAAGTTAACATTAGATACAAATTTTTTCTTTTTCACTTGGTCTGCTGAGTCCAAATAAAAGTAGAGTCCCCTTAAAAATACCCTGGGAGCTCATGGGCCCCAGACTGATGGCTGAGAAGCCAGCATGGGACTGATCCAGACCCTCTAAATTTTGGTGTCAGTGACGAGGCCTTGGCAATTGATGGGGCCTCAGGAGGTAGATCAGTATTTACCCCTGGCATGCGAATGGAGGGGAGCCCATTCCACATGAAGGGATGCTCTCTCAGTCTGGACACATGGGAGAGGACCTAGGCCCTGCCCTGGATGATATAACGGACTTTGGATATCCCCCATGGAGGGCCTCACCCTCCCTGGGGAGCAGAGGGGGTACTGGGTGGGGGGTTGGGAGGCACTGGTGGGGAACGGGGGAGGAGGGAAGGGAGAGGGAGCTGGGATTGACATGTGAAGCAAGCTTGTTTCTAATTTAAATTAAAAAAATCCTGAGCACTCCCGAGGGAGGAGATGCATGCATAACAGTGTGGCCAGCATCTGAGCTAAGACAAGCTCAGGCTTCCACTTCAGTGCTCTTTGCTCTATACCACACAGCCTCTCCTGGAAGATCTGTCAGAATGGGATCCCATTTGCTGAAATTCTTCTACTAGAGAAGGAGGTTGGTATAATTAGCTAAATGCCTTCATCATCTGAACATAAGCAAACACAGAGCAGGGTCCTCAGTGTTAAAGAGAGGTGATAAAGCATAGAGGAAGACGTTGATTCCATCTGCACATTGAATGGGAGTTTCTGAATAGCTTACAACCTTCAAACATGTTTACTGTGGCTCGGGATGGAATGAAGCGCAACTTAACTATTGTCATACTTCTGGGTAAATAAACACTGGAAAGAAAGAATAGAAAATTCTTCTGAGCATATATATGAACTGAATTATGACTGCTGTGACACCCCGAAGGAATAATTTCATTCTCTAAACAACCTTGGGAGCGAATGTGGCATTAGACATGAAATAAGTAACTTTGGACATTAATCACTGTCACCTCCATCTTCACAGTCACAATGTTCACCCATGACTTTCCCTATTGGACCAATTTCTTAAGTATGTTAAATAGTCTAATTCTTCTTGACCCTAAAAATATTCCTGCAGGACTGAGCCCTGTGAATGAGATGGGAGAAAAGCAAAAAAAAAAAAAAAAAAAAAAAAAAAAAGAAAGACCCTAATATTTAAATTCTAAGAAAGTTTGGCAATGATAACTGAAATCCTTAAGGCAAAGTGACCTGCCAGAGGGTCCCACACCCAGGAGTGGGCCTGCCTTAGTCTCCTTGTGGTGTTTACATTAGATGGTGGCATTCATGGAAAGCATAGCCTTAAACTAACATTGTAAGATTCCAAGGACAGGCTCAGGGACTGTCAGTCCATTGTACTCCCTGAAGTGGTGACAGTATCTGCTATCACAGACATTCATGAATTAATGCTCTTCAAGTTCTGTGTCATTGAAAATATGCATATTTCTAGCATCCCTTAAGGGATGATTCTCATGTGTCATACTTTATTTAAAACACTTTTACTAATTAATCTGATGATATTTAGTTAAAAGTTTACCCTTACCACTCTGATTGCCTCTTCTGTCTTCTTCCTGCAAACACATATACACACTCATACTCACAGCAAGGGAGAGAAGAGGAAATCAGAATGGCAATCAGAATCAATATATACATATGAATATATATGCATATACATACAAATAAATATATATCTGGATACCAAACCTCTAATTCTCAATGCCCAACAAATGTCGATTACCAGTTCCCGACTATAGAAATACAGTGATAAATGACCTCATTAGGATGCTTCAGAGTTTGTGATTTCCCAATAGATGAACTGGACCCTAACTATTCTGAGTCACAAGAATTCTTTTTCCCTGACAGATTGGAGCTAAACGAGAAGATTTATATTAATTGCTTGGGACTTGTTTGGGTTGGTTCCTGCTAGTCCATTTAAGGGGAGGGGTGAGGAGAACACATTCCTTAGAATGACCACAGATTGCCCAGATGAGAAGAATACTTGGAAATATTTATCCTCCAGGATAGCAAGAGCTAGAATGGCTCCGGAAGACTGGATCACATGGTCACTGTCTGATCTGTCTTGTCAGTGAGGGGGATTTACACCTTTTTTGTTTTGTTTTTACATTAAGTACATTTGGCAGAAAAAAGCAGTAATTTAAGAGAGAGAGGGGTTGTGTGAAAAGAGAATGGTACAGAAAGAAGATAAAACTTTTAGGTTTTTTCCTCAAAACCACAGCCCCGTATTTCCTTGTGAGTTTACTTGTGTTGTCACATTGCTGGGTCTTGTTTTCTGTGGCGAGGGTGAAGGCACGGGAGCCTATCGAGAGGTGGGAGGGGCTGCACTCCTTAAGGCCCCTCCAGAGTCATGGCTAGATGGTTATCACCCTGCCACATGCGCTTGGAATTTTTGGTGATTTTCCAAGATAAACAGGGCACATCTTCTTGGAGGGTTTATTTATTTCTCCAACAATCTGAAGGAAAAGTTCTTGTAAATGAAATCAATCCAAGATGTTTCATGGGATGGGATGCAAAATTCATCTGAGTTTTAAAAATAAAACATAAGGCTTCGAAGATGCAGGCGCTTTGGACTCCTGTTCAAATTCATTCCCCACTGAATGCTATTATTCAGTTCTCAGTTACGCATTATTACAGAAAGTTTGAAAAGGGTTATCTGGGGCATTGGATGTGTATGGCATTCTCTTACCTTTTTGGTCTCCTTTTAAAACTGGACTGGACAACACCGGAGATTGTCAGCTTCTGAATGTTTTGACAGCTACCTGGGGACATCACGAAACCAGCTAATTGAGAATGCTCAGGGCAACCAGAGTTCCTCAAGTGGAAGATCTTGTAAGCGTGGCAATGAGTGAGGACTGTTTTTTAAACACTATTTTAGGGTCAGTAGGTGTTGTTCTGGAAACTGTGATGTGGTGGCACATAGAAAATTCCCTTGTGGGTCATCAGGAGATGGAAGAGAAAAGAGATCGACAGAGGACGGATATGAACACAATTCATTCTTTTCTTTCTTCTTTTTCTGTGACAGGGTCTTACTGTGCAGGTCTGGCTGGCCTGGAACTCACTATGTAGGAGAGGATGACCTCTAACTCACATAAATTCACCTGTCTTTGCCTCCTGAGTTCTAGACTTAAAGGCATGTACTACCATGCCCAGCACAATGCTTTTTTTTAAAAGATGTGTATGAAACTGAAAAAAAATAAAAAAAAAAGAGTTACTACTACCAGTCACAAACTTACCCACCGGGAAATTCTCTTCCTCTCCTAGAGCAGAACAATGGACCTGAGGAAGAGTGAAGATAGAAAAAAACCTAATAAATAAGAAAACAAAAGACAGCTAGAATAGATGCAGAGCATGAGAAGATCACAGCCTGCTTGGTGCTACAAGCAACAGTGGCCTCTCTAAGAGGACATTCCATCTATGAGAAGGAGGTGGTCCTGGAAATAAGAGAAACAGTAACAAGTTCAAAGAATGTTAAGCAACTCAGGCTTTTAGGGGACAGAGAGAAATGCAATGTGGGCCCACCAGGGATGAGGGAGCCTAGTTGGTGAGTAGGCAGAGGAGAGGCTACAGGCAGCCCAGTGGCCCTGGAAAAAAACTATTCTAGCAACAGTGGATATTCCTGGAGCGTTTTCGGCTAGAGAGTATCATAACCACACTGGGGAGCAAGACTGACTCTTCCTGAATAACTGTGTTAAAAACTACCTAATGACTATAGATTCGCATAAACATAAAGCAGAACACAGACAAAGGGACTCTACTAAAATTAATCTTATTTAAATAATGGGAAGAAAGAATAGGGTCTGGGGGTATTTGAAGGATATGAGGAAAAGTCTTTTAATAATAAACAAGAGGCTACATTTTATTAGGGGGAAAACGTTACACATATAAAAGAATTTCAGTCAAGATTGAAAAGGGGTCTTGGGTGTACTGTAATGGTAAGCCCTTTTTAGACACACACAGAGAAATATATAGATAATGACATTCTGTTCGTTTATTCTTCAATCTATTTTAGTCTAAAACATAGGGAAGTATTCCCAGAGTTGGAACAGTCCGTTAAAATAGCATTTAAGTAGATGCATATTCAAGTGAACCAGCACAGTGTTCCTTTGATGTGGGAATTAAAAGTGGGAGTGGGGGACATCACCTTGAAAATGAAGACTAACTTCTTGGTGCCATGGGAAAAGACAAGGGAGCGTGCTGACCCATTTACAAGTTCCAGGTAGAAGCAGGTTAGAGTTAGGGCTGATATGCCTCAGTGAGTGAGCCACGCAAATAGGAAAAAACCAGGGACTGACTCAGCTCTAGCTAGGGCCGCTTCCCCTGCTGAGGTCTGTTCCTGGCACGACCTCTTCTGTTGTCCTCGGACCCTGCTTCCCTCCTCCTTTGTCACTGTAGAGAAACAGGAAGGAATGTTTATTAACAAGGCTGGCTGGGGTCACACCCAAGGCAATATCAGATTTTTGCCTCTCCTGGGCTTGGGAAGAGGTCCAAAGATCAAGGGCAGCTCCCAGTTAGTAAGAGGCAAGAACAAACCTCAGAGAACACCCTGCCTGCTTTACCACAGCCCCAGAGAGCCGTGACAGGAGTGTGATCTCATCCATTCCTCCTGGTCATTCTGGGGCTCTAACTCTGAACAGGCCACTACGGCCCTAATCCCCAAGGAGCTTTGGCCCAGATGATGGAAGAGCAATGTTTGGATTCTGACATGACTTTCAGGGATGTGTCTCCTTGGCAGGTGTTTGTAACAGCAGCCTTAGCTGCCCAGGTGGGCTCCTCCGCTCACTTACCTTTCTCCTCACTTGATCTTCCAGCCCCAATTATGGACTCACATCTAACCAGCTCCAATAATGGGTCTCCTTATGGACAGGCAGGCAGACAGACACAAAGTGGGGGATATTTCTTTTAAAATATTCCTGGCATGTTCCCTGCCTCACCCCACTCAATAGGGAGGAGAGACAGAAAACAAATTGACTGCTAGGAAGGGCATAAGCCAGCAGCTCAACGGGTGCCACTCTGTGTGAAAAATCTCAGGGATGCCAATGAGCCACTCGAGACAGTAGGGCTCCCGCCTTTCTGTTCTCATTCCTTATCAGTCCCTGGCTTGCAGAAGAGGAATGCTCAGAAAGAAGGAAGGACTCCATGGCGTCAAGAGGAGGGCAGACTTGTGACCCAGAGCCCCTGAAATAAATTGGTAAGAGTCGTAGCTTAGGCTCATAGCTTCCCCACCTTTCCTTTCTAACAGCTACACACATCACAGTCAGACACTCGTACCCTGACAATGAAACCGCCTCCTCTAAGCACACGCGCGTGTCTGGTTAGGTCCGCACAGCTCCGCCTGTGTGGTCTCTGACCCAACAGTATGTGACTGCCCTTGAGATCGCTTCTGTGCTCACCAGTCCTTCTGTTTGTTTCCGTCACAGCAGCTGACTAACATAGGACCGCTTAAATGGGTCAGGAGAAGCCATGAAAATGGTGTGTTTAAATATTTCTTATTTACTGACACATACTGTGTCTATGGCTGTCTGCCAGAGGCAATCAGAACTTTACTTTGAGAAAGTGCCAGGGTTGGAATCTAGCCACCGGGACAGTGAGAATTCTTATTCCACCACTTTCCCCCCCTCTGTGACATTGGAAAAGTTACCCAACATTCCTGTGCTACAACTCACTCATTGAATATGGGTATAATAACTGTGCCTACCTCATAAGATCACTGTGAGACCTTCAGGAATATTGCACCGCATGCTTTACCGGGAAGATGGAAAGTGCCTGTTATGATGACAGTGAACACATGGACCCATAACTTTAACATTTAACTATGGTATTGCTTATTCAAGGTCAAGTATTCTAATTTAATGGGGTTGTCCAAACACAGTAAAGATTCCTGGATTTCAAGACTGCAGCTTTATGGCTCCTTCGTTTTTAGGCTACTTCCTGAAATATTGTAGCAATGTACATGCTGACTTTACCCTTGAAGGGGAGCACACAAACGTATTTGTGGAGAAGGGTGGGGGGTGGGGGGAGGAGGGAAAGAAACCCCAAAAGCCAACAACAAAAAAGTCACATTATTCACTTCCCTAATGTCGCCTATGAAACAGTGACCACTTTTCAGATGCACTTGTCTCTGCTATTCTGTAGGTATGGAAGACCTGTCACTGCTCAACGGCTGTCACTTTCCATGTAGACTTGCAAGGCATGGTCCCAGCAAGGTGCCTTTGAAACACAAAGCTTTTTTGGATTGAAGTTTTGAAGATGCTTGCTAGAGTGAGCCAGTCTCCACTGAAGGACATCGCCCTCTGTGGGCTACTTGTTCATAATGAGATAAGTTCCCTTACCACACCTGGCCTTGGTAACACTACTCACGCAGAGCTCTGCAGGCTTGAAGCTGAGTAGCTATGCTAAAATAATCACTACCATTCCAGTTCTAGTAGATCTCAGATCTCACCGAGGCATCATGGGACTCAAAGCTTAGCTAGCCTTTCTCAAATCCTGCTCTGAAGGCAGTTAGTAGCTTATGGTCTCAGGCACTAACGTTGAGCCTTTCTGAGGAATTCATCTTTGAAATATAGGCAATAAAACCTTCCAAATAGGTTGTTGTGAGGCCTCAGTGAGGCTTATATTATAATCATCTCTAGTATGGATGTTCCACAAACATGAATGCCCTTGTTTTATCTTTTTCCTGATCCTCAGTCTCTCAGGGTCACATGGGAGTCCTGCTTTCTCAGTGCTAATCCATTTTACAGAAAGCAGTCAGACTCTGACATAGACAAAACCTGCCCTCATGTGCTTAGATGACTTGAGACCTGAAATGTAAGCACTGAGCTATACTCCCGGAATCCAATTGTAGGGAGGGAGGAGGGATGAGCAAAGGAGTCAAGACCGTGCTTGAGAAACCCACAGAAACAGTTGACCTGACCTAGTGAGAGCACAGGAACTTTAGACATAAAGCTGGGGAACCAGCTTTGGACCAAACCAAGCCTTCTGAATGTGGGTGCCAGCTAGGAGACCTGCACAGTCTATGGAACCTCTAATAGTGGAGCCAGTGTTTATCCCAAATAGTCTTTGGGAGCCCATTCCCTATGGAAAAATACTATTGCAGCCCAGATACATGGAAGAGGGCCTAGATCCTCCCTCAAACAATGTGACAGACTTTGATGATACCTAGTGGAAGGCCTCATTATCCTTGGGGAGTTAGGGGGTCAGTGGGGGTCATTGGAGGATGGGAAGGTGAGGGAATGGGGGGATTGATATGTAAAATAAGATTGCTTCTAAAATTAAAAAAAAAAGGCCAGTGTCAGCATTTATAGTTTGTGTTATGCTGGTCATCTGCATCAGAAATTTTGGTCAGTGGAGAACATGGGAAATAATAAGAATTTCTTAATGAGTTGTTGCATATCCATGCCTTGTAGCCTGTTGAGGGCTCTAGGTTTATGTGGTGGCACTTAAGCCTTTCCCTTCTTATTTTATAAATGAGAGAAACAAAACACAGGAATATGAAAGGTGATTTCCCAAGCATATAAATCAAGGGTTGGAAAGAGGCAGACTGGAATATGTCCTATAAGATCAATTTCTTGCTTAAAAATCATCAATATTATTTAAATACTATTACATTCTCATTCTAATAATGGTTTATAAGTAGGTAAGCAAGGTGAAGGAAACAAAACTTAACCCCACAATGATATGTTGTCATATAGTCTTCTAGTGTTTTTTTCTGTATTCTCATCATCATTGCTTGTTATTACCATTCTCATTAGAGCAGTAAAAGCATCGTATCTACATGGTTCCAGATGCTGATGTGGACGTTGTATATGCATTACTCACAATTCTAATAGCAACCTTAGGTCATGGTAACTGTACTCCTCAATCTACCAACGAAGAAACTGAAGCATGGAGATGTAGTGCTATTCCAAGTTGTTGAGATTCAACCTAAAGACTTTGATTCCAGAAAAAAAAAACTTCGACAATTCTAATATACAGACATATTGAAAAATAAAGCTGATTAGGGTTATAGTACCAAGCTTGATTTCTGCCTTGTTCAGGGACCTTATAGCTGTTGATTACTGCCAAGATACAAGAACTACTATTGATCGTTTAGCATTATCTTGCTAGGCTAGTCAGTGTTGTAGTTTGCAGAGGTCACAGCTGGATGAGACTATTCACTGCTTTTTTTCCTTTGGCACCTCGCATAGCATCTTCTTCAGGCAAGAAGCTTTCAGGTCAGTTCCAGTTTTCTTCCTCTCAGTTCTGTGTCCAAAGTGTATGGTGTCCTCAGCAATGGAGACTTACCTTCAACTTTCAGAGGCAACCAAGGGCAACATCAATAACCTAGATCGTTTGGGGAATGTCTTGTACCACCCTGACCAACAATGTGAAAGGTTTCTCATGTTTGGTACTGGAGTTTTTGGTAGGTAGTCTGTAGCTTTTGTGGGGGAGTATTATCACTCAAAGTGATATAACTTTAAGTTGTGTTCCTATATATACACACACATATATTTACTTGAGTTATATATATTTTAGGTAAATATACAATAATATGGTTCCCTCGGACTTTTTCAAGCATTCTTAGTATTATTTATCCCTATGCCCTCTCTCTTTGTATTGTCCTTGCTCCCTCCTCCCCATTTAAGTCCCAGTGTCATAGAGGAAAAAAAAGTGGTGGAATAAGAATTCTCACTATTCCAGTGACTAGACTCCAACCCTGGCACTTGCACATCTCAAAAAGTGTCGCACATTAAATGTATTGACTGCACAAGAGAAAATAGCTCTGAAGTCAACCAGTTTTGTGTCCTGCCACTTTGTTGAACATGTTTATCAGTTCCTAGTGGTTTCTAAAGGCATCTTTAGCATCATGTGTATAGAATCCCATCACCTTCAAATAGTGACAGTTTACTTTTTCTTTGCTAATTAGATTGCTTTGGTCTTCTTCTCTCTCCTTACTGCATGAACTAAGAGTTCAGACACTATTTTGAGTAGGAGTGGAGACGGTGGATGTGCTTGTTTAGCAGGAATGTTTTCAGTATATCCCCATTTAGTGTGACATTGGCTATACGTATGATATATATATATATATATCATATATATAGCCTTTGTTATGTTGAGGTATGCCTCTCCATCCCTAGCCTTTCCATGACTTTTGTCATGAAGGTATGTTAATTTTGTCAAAGGTTTTTTTTTAATGTGCCTTTTAAGATGGTCATGTGACTTTTGTCCTTGAGTCTATGTATATGATGGACAACATGAATGGATTTATATGTGTTGGAACCATTCTTGCACCTCTGGCATGAAGCCAACTGGGCCATGATGAATGATCATTATTATGTGACCTTGAATTCAGTTTGTCGGTATTTTATTGACAATTTTTCATCTGTGTTTATTAGGGAGACTGGTCTGTAATTTTCTTTGTGTGTGTGTGTGTGTGTGTGTGTGTGTGTGTGTGTGTGTGTGTGTGTCTTTATCTGAATTTGACAACCAAAGTGATGTAGAGACAGGCATGGGAAACACTCCATGAGTTTTATGACAGCAGGAATGGGAAGTGAGTGGTATAAGTTTCCACCAAGACACTCAATGTGTCTTCCACAGCCAAGCTGAAGGGTAAGGGAACAGATGGAGGGTAGAGGAGGAACTTGGCAGGTGCTACAATTATGATGATCCCAGGTCCAGGCATGATGACATTGAGAAAATAAATTTACCAAGACAGAAAAATTATAGGTAGCACATCCCTGAGGCAAAAAAGAGTGGGGGGGCTATCAGTACTATTTTAAAGCCTATGTGTTGCAAGGGGAAGAGATTGATATGTGTCATTGTGCAGGACAGAATGAGAACATATGGATGTAAATAGAGAAAGATTTAAAAACAAATGGAGACCCTCTCACAGTCAACTCTATGACAGTAAGTTGACTACTGGGTATAGTAATGAATTTCTGGTCACTATTGATAGAAGTGTTAAGAAGGTGGGATATTAGTTACTTGAAATGTTATAAAGGGAAAAAAACATGAACTGTAGAGCAATAAATATTAAATTAGTTCCCTTTCTAAGATCAAAGAATGTATTGTGTGCATATGTAAACACACCATCTGATTATCACTTGCCTTGTGTAATCATTTTTCCCAGTTTTTATAGGCTTAAGTAATTTAGAATAATTTAAACAGCCCCTTTAAAAAATTTTTTTGGAGACAGGGTTTCTCTGTATTGTTTTGGAGGCAGTCCTGGAACTCGCTCTGTAGACCAGGCTGGCCTTGAACTCACAGAGATCCGCCTGCCTCTGTCTCCCGAGTGCTGGGATTAAAGGTGTGCACCACCAACGCCTGGCCCCTTTTTTAATTTGTAAAAGTTTAATTTTATTTCCTGAGGTCATTACTAAGAATCACGATTTGAATCCCCATGTGTGACTTAAAACCTCCACTTTGTTCAGGAAAATTTTAACTCACATGCTAAGGGATTATGATGGAGATGAGAAAGCCAAGTGTGATGATAATAGGAGTGGAAAATGAGGTTTTAGGTTAAGAGCTTTAAATAAGTAAACAGCCTATTGCAAAATCCCCCTAGAATGTGACAGAGGGGACAGTTAAGTCAGTTTGTGACAATTTAATTGTCACAAAAACATGTCTGTCTGAAAAAGAGCAGCCAGAGGTGTGGTCATTGCACAAATTCCAGATGGAGAATAAAGATGGATTAGTCTATTCCTTTTTTCTTTTGACCTCATTTTAAGACTCTTTATAACAAACAAAAATGTCCCTAAAATACTATGTTCCCCTCCATATTTTAAAGTACTTTTATATTTCATTAATTTCTCATCATTTTTCTGGAACTAAATCTCCTCTTTCAATTTTTGAGTTCTGTTGCAAGTCATATCTCAGTTATTTGAGTCAAGATACTACCATGGCTATGGGGTAGAGTGGAGCCTCTCACCATGTCACAACCCAGGGTAGTTTCAGCTAAATTGGAAGTTGATAGCAGTATTTACATAGTCAGTGTGGTCTGCCTCCAGGAGAGAGCTAGGTGTTTTATGACCACCAGCTTTATGAGTTGTAGCTATAAACTCATCAATCTTTTAAAGCAAACATGCCACAATGTCTGCATCCAAGTGGGAATTGTCCTTCAGAGCCGTGACCTTGGGAAAATTTCAGACATGCTGGTATGAAACATATTTAAATCCTTCATAGAAACATCTATGAAACCCAGTCTCTCACAGTGTCCCTAACTATCTGCCTGACTCTTTCTCTGTCTTTACACCATATACACACAGACAGAAATTCGTAACCAAAATTTTCATATGGCTTGCTAACCAATTTTATTTTATTAGGTTTTTTTGCATGTGCATGTATGTACATATGCATGTTCACACTTGTGTTGGTTTGTATATGGGCATATGTGCATGTGGAGACTAGAGATTGACATGGGTGTGTTCCTCAACTGGTTTTCACTCTATTTACTGAAGCAAAGTGCCTTGATGAGCATGGAACTTGCAGATTTGGTTAAGATTCCCAGCCAGTCTTCCCCAGGGATCACCTGTCTCTATCTCCCAATCACCGTTGGCTTTTACGTAATTGCTGAAGACCTGAACTTCAGTTTGGCTTTTATGTAATTGCTGAAGACCTGAACTTCAGTCTTCATGCTTACATGGCAAGCATTTTATCTGCTGAGCCATATATTCAGCTCAACTTCATTTTTTAGATTATCTGTCAATAAATATCTTGGGGTATTTGAAAAGTGCAATCCATTTTTTGCTTTGTTTTGGTTTTGTTGAACCCCTGCTGTCCTACAGATGAGGCTGGCCTGGAACTCAAAGATCCACCTGTCTCTGTCTCCCAAGTACCGAGATCAAAGACATGAACTACTACCATACTATCATCCCACCAAATCCATTCCTGTTTTTTTTTTGTTTTGTTTTTCTTATTGGCTAGCTCTGTCTTAATTATTAACCCATCTCTATTAATCTAAGTATTTCCACAAGGTCTTATCTTACTGGAGAAGGGTCTGGACCTGTTACTTCTCTGGCATCCTACATGGTAATTGACTCTGCCTATGTTTCCCAGAATCCTCCTCATCTCCTAGTCCTACCTGTCTTCCTGCCTCATTGGTTGAACAGTGTTTTATTCATCAACCAATAAAAGAAATATATACAGAAGGACATTCTCCAGCTCACATAAATAACTCTAAAAGTCCCTAAGTCCCATCACTTAAAAGATCAATGTCACTTTAAAATATCCAACATCATTTTAAAGTCCAAAGTCTTTCTAAAAACCCGGTATAATCAAAAATAAGTTATATGTTGTTTCAAGAACCATGGCACAATCACAGTCTAAATGAAGCAAAACCAAACTCCAACACTGTAAATTCAATCCAGGAACTCAGTGTACTGCATCTGGGATTTACTCATGATCTGCGTTCCAAAAGGCTTATGTAGCTCCCCGTCTCAAGCTCTGCCATTCATAGCACACATAGCTTGTCTCAGGCTTAGATTGGCACCACTCCACAGCTGCTGCTGTCCTAGGTGGTCATCCCACTGACATCTCCAATATGTTGGAGTCTCCATACTTCACATGTTCACCAGTGGCCCTCCTGACCTCTCAAAGTGTCAAATCTTATCTGTTCTCCACAATCCCTTCACACCATCAAGACCAGTTCAGCCTGGTTGACTCTTACACTTTACCAAGTTTGGCCAGTGTGAGATATAACCTTCGCTCCTAGGTCTATATGATCTTGAGGAAATGCTTCCCAGAAGATTTAACTTCAATGATGCTGGTCTCTTCCTAACCACAGCTGATTTTACAGCCACTAACCCAGCCAAATAGAAAAGCCAAAGATTCACTTTGGTGGTTCTACTCTGTTGTTACTCACAACTGATTATTTATTCCTACCTAATCAGAAACTAAATATTGGTAATTCAAAACATCACACGAATAGCCCCGAGAGTCTTTGCTTCCCTCTGAAACTTCACAAACCAGACTTCCCTCATCTGCATTGTTCTCAACACTCTCTTCCAAGTTCCCACAATAGTTTACCAAGCTTTGAACACTCAATGGCTTCTCAGCCCAAAGTTCTAAAGTCCTTCCTCAATCCTTTCTAAAGTGTTGTGGCCACGTCTGTCACAGTAACACCCTACTCCTGATACCAGCTTCACTTTTTGTTAATTTGATAGAAACCTAGACAAATCTGAGGAATTGCCTCTACCAGATTGGTCTATAGTCAAGACTGTGAGGTCATTTTGGAGAGTCTATCCCCCTTGGGCAATGCCACCCCTGGGAAGGAAGTTCTGACAGCCAATTGTATTGGGATGGCTTGGCCCAATGGGTGTGGTCTTTTCTGGGAATGTGTGACTAGATAAGAATGGAGGGTGGGGGTTGCATTCTTTCTTGGACTGTGGAGGACTTGCTGGCAATGGCAGCTTGGTGACCTTCCCCGCACCTGCCCAATCACTCTTGGGAATGAGAAGATCTTCTGTATTGTGAGTGTACTTTATATTTTGCACTGATTAATAAACATAGATTAATCATAGAGATTCCCTCCCTCGTTATTCATGCTTTGGTAGTCATATTGGTGAGACTATGGATTTAGCTTCTGAAATTACTTGGAGACAACAGCTCAGAGAAAACACCCTGATCCTCCGACTCCTATAATCTTTCTGTCTCCTCTTCCACCATGTTCCCTAAGCCTAAGGTGTAGTAGTGTTTTGTAGATATATCTATTGGGACTGGACTCTACAACTTTATATTTTGATTGATTGTGCTTTTCTGTAATGATCTCCATCTGTTGCAAAGAGAAATTTCCTTGAGGAAAGGTAGAGGCTACTGCACTTATCTGTGGGTGTAAGGACAAATGTTTATAGATTGTCGTTTTAGTAAATTAATAGTTTGTAGATTCTCCTCCAGTACCCATGATTTCACTAACACTGAGAGTCAGCTGGCTTTCTAGCAGCAGGCATGTTTCCCTCTTGTTGCTAGGATCTTAAATCCTATTTGAGAGCTGTTGATTACTGACAACGTATGTGTGGCACTACTGAACCCTTAGCGATATCATACTATGCTGGTGGATGTGATGTTGTGGTTCACAGGCATCATTACCCTATAGTACTGTTGATCCCCCCATTTTCATAAGCTTGCATACATACTCTGGATACCATGAAAGCTAGTCTTCAGGGAGAAGGTATTCAAGTCAGGTCTAGCTCATATTTTCCTGGGCCCTGTTTCTGAAGTTCATGGCGTCCTCAGGAATAGGGAGGGTAACTAAGGACAACAACAATATGTTGTATGTTTTTGTGAGTTTCTTGGATAGCTCTGGCTTTGACCTTTTTTCAAAGAGAAGAGTTGAACACTGATTCTTGGTTTCTGAGTGTACCGGGTGATAAAGTGAGTGACTGCTCTACTAAACACAGTCAAATTAGAGGGCATGAGAGGTGGCTTGTAAGCTGTTTGTTTGTAGAGGAGGCATTTTACTTCACCTTCTAACTGACTAGAAGAGTGAAGCAATGACTCAGTTCAAGGTGACACAGAAGGACATTAGCATGGCCAATAGGTAGCAGAGCATGAAACCAGGAGAGCCTCTGTGAACTCTAGTGGCGAGTTCCTGGACAGGTTGCATCATTAGGAGGAGGTGGAGAGAGGCGGGCATGTGTCTATTGGACTTGGTTTCAAAACACAATGAAGGGAGGAAGGAGACTGAGAGATTTCTGGAAGTTCTTAGAACAACATCAGTTGTGGGAAATCGGCTAGGGTGAGGGAAGAGAGCCACTTGAGTATGTCTGTGGCTGTCATGATGCCCTTTCTTTATTCATCATAATACTTTCCATTGTTATTTTATGTTACATGTTGAACATTTCTTCCTGCTTTGTCAGGCTTCTTTTTCCACTTACAAGACTAAACACTAGATTTCATTTGTAAATGTAATTCACAGAGAAGACCTAAGGTTTCCTGGCCGTGCTTTCTTTTCTTAACTTTGAATCCTCCAGATGTGTGATCTGCTGGAGTGCGATTCCACTGACCTTCGAGGGTCATATGTTAACTGTCAGGGCCAGTTGGTTAAGGTTTCCAGACAGATGGTTCCCGGCCCTCGATGCTTTGCTTTATGGTTGCATCTGAAAGTACTGATTGTACTGGAGGCTCCAGATAGCTGTTGCGCTCAGGGTACCAAAAGCAAAGGGTTTCACTGTGTTGTCTCTGGCTCCTAAAAGTGCGTGTCACACTTTCATATGCATCATATCTGGAGCCGAGCTTACAGACGACTTTTCTCTTTCTGTCCCGGTGAGTCGAGGTGCTAAGAGCACTGTCTGCTTACTGGCACCAGATTCCACCAATGGGTGTGGCTTGAAAGTTGAGAGTTTATGAACTGTGCAGCTTCTGCTATTGTCTGCAGCATTTCCTCTCTTGTCTCTGAGTTTCATACTTTCTCAGGCAAGGCCAGTTTTATGTCCAGATAAATGTCTGGCTTTTCTTACTGCTGGGATGTGAAGAGTAGGGGAAGTGGGTTGGGGGTTGGTCGTTGTGGTATTCTCTTTCTGGCAGGGATCCTCGTGAGGTAGGGAAAGTCTGTCCTCTATAAAACAATACAGTGAAGTAAAATAAAAACCAGATTAATGACTAATCTCATTAGGAAAATGATTCTTGTTGATATGGAGTAAGGAAAATAGGAATGACATTTGGGGAAAGAAGCTATAATCTTTTTTTTTAAGTAGGAAAAATACGGAACTAGTCGGAGAAGAAGTCTACGTGAAATTTGAAGTTCAGGTGGATCAGTTGTTTTTATTTGTTATGGAGACAGAAAGGAAGAGAGTCTCCTCCCACTAAATCAATAAAGCCCAGTTTTTGTTTTGCTCTGGTAGTCACCAAGATTATTAAGCCCTGGTATATAGAAAACCAATTTTCAAGTGTTGAAAACCCAGTCTTCTGGGAAGCACCCTGAAAGCTGGCAGAGCCAGAATGAAACCCACAGTGTATGTGCAGGAGGCAGCGCCCTCAAATAGGATTAGGGCTTCTTCTGGCCACCTGCTGTTCCGGGTCCTGCTTCTCTGTAAACATTTGGTGCCAGATCAATTCACCTGATTTTCCTTAATAGATAGATCTCCGTATCGCTTTTTGAGATAAACTCCGTCTAAACAACAGGGAAAATATATCTGTGTAAATCTACGTATAACAAAACACACAGGGTAGAGTGACTTGGACACTAAGAGCATGGTGTACTCTAGGATATAGGATTACGGTAAATATCATCTGAGAGTTTCTCTAGTTTGTGTTGTTCTGCTTTCATGTGCTTCTTCCTGCCTTTGGTTTGAGTGACCTGCTGATCCGTGTACAGGTCAGAGCACCAGGTGCCATCCTGCCTTGTGGAGATTTTTTTGGCCACTTTTTTGAATCAAAGCTGATTTCACATGCTGTCCCCTGCAACAGTTCAAAGTCATGTAGACTCCACACCGTGTTCATTTGTTCTGCAGGCTGTTTCTTTTCACAGCTTTCAGTTCTTTAGATCACGTGACACGGTGTGATTCCCCTGCAATTCAAGGGTGATTTCCACATTACCATGGCTGGTGTCTCTGTGGAAGTGACTAGGGCTGCAGCGGGAAGGACTTTAGAGACACCTGCAACTACTGATGAATATATCAGTTTCCATTTAGGAGTCATTCTGAGCACCACCCTGCCTCCACCACTGCCGAGCTATACTGAAAACTGTCCTCTTGTTGTTTAATGGAATTGGCTGATAATTTAAAAGTCATGTAAATGCATGACCAAGTACATCTACACAAACAAAGGTTACATAGGACTCACAAACAGAAAAAGCCACAATTTGAATTTTAACTGGAGGGTAAACGTGAAGAAAATTGATCATAAGCACTTACTAGATGTCAGGAACATTTTACCATTTAATTTTTTAAAAAACAAATCTTCAAGGCAGAGGTACTTTGTGTTAGAGAATAGGCAAGTGAGGCTCTGAAATGTGGAATAACTTGCCCAAGTCATGGTGAAGTGAGCTTGTGACCCCTGTAAATGTCAGAGAAGCTACACCCACCAAGTATCATTGATATAGCTGCCTAAACAAGCCCTAAACAATCATGGCACCAATTGACATGTTAGCACGTAAGGGAAAGGCGCACAGGTTCTCATATAGCTAGAACTATGTGTAACTCAGAAATGCAGAGATTAGGATAAATGGTCTCCAAGTAAGAGACCCACTGGTTGGCTATCTAGTACCAAGCAGTCAGTCCTGAGATCATATACAAACAGGAGAAATATGGACTGGGTAGGCTGTATTTATATATTTAAGAATATATATATGTAATACATGTATGACATATAACATAAAAATATATAATATGTAAAAATAAAAAAACAGGCCATGATTAAGAGGGGGACGGCGGAAGAGTGAGCAAAGGGTATGCATGGGAGACGCTGGAGGGAGGAAGGGGGAAGGGAAGAGAAGGGGAAAATGATCCAATTATATATGATTTCAAAAATAAAAATATAAATAATTCCTTCGCCAAGGACAATAATTTGCTTAGCTGTCTTTTTCAGGGCCAGAGCTTCAAAATGAAAGAGTGAGATGAGAATTTATGTTTTAAACAAGGAATTCATTGTCCTTTCTGGCAACTAACTACACCATCCAGCGCCTAATCTGTCTAAAGCATGGGTTTCTTGTCTATTAATAGCCTGTCTACTAATAATGCATAGTAGCTTTCGATATGCCAAGCTTGCTGGAGTATTGAAGAATCGAACATTTGTAAAAACGACATCTAGAAAGTCTAGAGGCTTGCAAACATGTTATATGATTATATGTTATATGATTAGCACCAGAAGCTATGACAGGAAGGGAGGGCACATGCCTGCACTGAGAACCGAGTCATCAGACTCATCCATAGACACTTAACACACAAAAACTCTGTTAAGCTTATATATGCTTCACCATACAAAGGTAAAAGATCAGAGAGAGTACTTCCAGCACTGTTGTAGAGCCAGTGGGATTTATAACTACTCTGTATAGGCCTTAACTTTTCACGTGCTACAATCTAGTTCAAAGAACCAAGTGCATAGAGTTTCATGCCTTGAATGTCTCCTTGAGAAAATGAAGTACTCTTTGAATTACTTCCTAAGACTACCGGGTTAACAGCACTTCCTGCCTTTCCAGAGGGCCAGAGGTTGGTTCTCAGCACCCATGCCAGGCAACTTACAAGCACCTGTAACTACAGCTACAAGGGATCCAACACCCTCTCTTCTTTCTCAGGTGCCCGCACCACAATGTGTTTGCTTAGGTTTGCCTAGGATACTACCTGTTGTAATCTGAGACCAAAGACTATTAGAGTCCCTCCTCTTTTCTGAGATTGTTTCTTGATTAAATACAAATTTCATTACATTTTCATGATTGAAAGTTGAGCTGTGTTCTAGGCACAGAGATTGATTTAAAGAAAAGCCTGGGACTAACTTGACTTGAGTAATTTATCATTGAATTCAATGCTCTGTAAGACAGCAACATAAATTATGACCTGTCTATGACTGGCAGTGAATAGTACATACTGGACTGTACTTTTTTTTTCTTTTATATCTTAAGCTCGGTTCTTACTCCATCCAGTTCAAGGTGGGTGTTTTATCTTCTAATGCAAAGTCATAGCAGGTTATCAGCAGTCCCATTTTAAAAAGCACAATAGTTGAGACCATGGCAAATTAGCTATTAAAACAAGATAAAGCAGAGATATTAGAAGTTCACCTTGGAAATGAAGCAAAGTCAGGAGATGAATGTGAAAATTTGAAGGTCAAGAGTATGAAGTCAAAAGACCATTGGGAGCCATGTGGCTTCAGGACTGTGCGTGACTGCTTCTAGTTAAGATTGGCAAGGGCAATGTAAGGGCATGGTCATCACAATGAGACCTCTGAATTGTCTCAGAGACACCACTGTCCTTTGATACTTGGAGTGTCTGACCTGACTAACATGGCTCATGTTCTGAAAGACATGGACACCAGAGAAAAAGGACTACACTGTATCTTTTCATATGTCTATACAAATGCATGGCTCACAGGCCACAAACTTCTAAAAGATGGGAAAAAATTACCAAATATCTGCATTAAAACTTGCAATACATTGTTTTACTTCAGTTTGCCTAGAATGTGGGTCTACTTTAAATGTTCCCATTAAAGTGGTTTTCTGTTTTGAGCAGGCCCTGATGGAGCCCTCCCTCCTCCTAAATCCGTCTCCCAGGAGTTTTAAAATATAATTTTGGCATAAGCACATGGGGACTGGGGTTAAGGCTCTGTGTCAGCAGCAGAGGGCTTGCTTAGCATGTTCAAGGCCCCATGTTCAATCTCCACCACCATAAAAAATTACATATACATATTTAATTGACAAGCTTGCAAACAGGCAGCTGTGGTTGAAAGAATTAAATTAGAATTTCCTAAGGTAGTTTTTGTTAGAAGACTGAGGCAGCTTGGTCAAATATGACTTCTGATAAGGTCAATTGAGACTTGCAGACATGACAGCACTTCTTGCCTGTTTTCTCTGTGAACAGAGAGAGCTTCCAAGACAGACACTCTGCCTTTGTTCCAGTTTTCACATGGGAGCAAGTCTATTTTCCCGCAGCCAGTTTGCTGACTCCCTTTGCCTCAGAATTGAGCTTATTTCCATACTTTGTATTCTCCAGAACAAGTCATTGGAGGAGAAGGTAAGGTTTCCATTAGAGATCTAACGTAGAACTCTGGATGGGGGTTTTGGAATTCGTGTATCTCATGCAAGAAGAAAAGACAAAACGTTAAGCTTTCCCTTGAATATACTCTTGTCCTAAACAAATCATTCCTTTATTTAACATGTAGAGACTTTGTATGTGCTCTATCTAGAAAACAAGATATAGGACTGACACAGCAACATCCTTGTGTGGAATCATCTGGAACTATTGCTGCCTCAGAGCTTCTGTTCTTTTGCAAGTGCATGTGAATTTCTGGATGACTTGTCCTGATTTTAGATGGAGCATGAGACTCCTAATAGTTACAGGGTGACAAAATTAATAATAGGAACGCATTTGCACTGAGCAGAACTTCTATGTTGGCAAAATGATACACATAAGTGTAAATAAAAACTAACACTCATTGTGTATTCCTTCTCTACTATCATTGTCCTGGGCTCTTTGTTTGAATCATCTCATATTACTTGTAACATCTCTGTTAGGAAAGTTCTACCTTAATTCTCAATTTACAAACAGGACATGGAAGCTTGTTGGGGCTGGTAAACCTGCTTCAGAGTGATAAGAACTGAGCTCAGATTTGAACCCATTATGAGCACAGAACCAGTACTCTTAAACAAACATAGAAAGAGCTACCACTACAACTCCAAGGCTCACCAGGAGCACTGTGAGATAAAGCTGTAGTCCTGAGGGGATGAGTAGGGATAAGGCTGGTATTAACAGGGACTCATTAACAAGATCAGGGAGAAGATGAAGGAGATAGGGAACTGTGTTCATCGAGGGGAAAGGAAGGTGAGGGGCAGTGAACTAGGTAGACAAAGGTAATGGGAGAAATTCAAGTATATACATAAGCAGTTGTAGGGTAATGAGAGGAATATTACTCTAAGCCTTAACACAAGTGGCATTTCATTGCAGTGCCCTGTGGTAGGTAGCAACAGGTTTATTACAGTGACTACTGGGATCTGTATAACTCATAGATTTTGAGAGACTCATCTTCCAGATACATTAAAATCGGGTTCCCTTCCTCAGCATGAAGTGTGATGCTTCTTTCTCATGACATTTTTCTCTCTAAACACCTGAGGCTGGTTGAGGGAAGTGATCCCTGCTTTGGGGGAAGGAACACTAATTTCCATATCTTGCTAATCATAAGTCCTCTTTTTTCTGAACTCTAACGAGAAATCAAGTGTGCTTGGTTTTTTACCTTGAATATGCTTTAGTTATTTAATCTTCTGTCCCCACCTTTTAAAATTTAAATTAGAAACAAGCTTGTTCTACATGTCAATCCCAGTTCCCTTTCCCTCTCTTCCTCCCTTGCTCCCCACCAACCTCCTATCCCATTCCCTTTCCCCTTCCCAGGGAGGGTGAGGCCTTCCATGGAGGATCTTCAAAGCCTATCATATCATTTGGAGCAGGGCCTAGGCCCTCAATCCTGTGATGTTTTATAATTTATCATATACATGGCACATTTGATAAATGTTTTATTTGCTATGACTTTATTGGAGTAGATAACCTAGTTTTTTTTAAAGGTACATTCTGTCCTCATGTTAGGAAACTTGATACTAAGATAAAATGGGATACTTAAAAAATCTCAATAGAGCTAATATATGTACATAACAATGTTACATATATTTAGAGTTAATTCATATTTTAAAATATATTCTAAAATATAAAAACATTATATTAAATAAAAACCAAGTTACCAACTCTTTATTAATACATGTTTACTTTGAAATTTTTAGCTCATTCTACAAGGACAAAGTTTTCCGTTTTTGATTATCAAGTCTCCTGACCCTATGAATTGTTTTCATGTTTCACTGCAGTCGTGTAAGGCATTTTTACTTCAAAGGAAAAATGTTATGAATTTATAGTGCTTTTAGGGGTCAAGAATCTGTTTTGTCTTATTTATTAAGACAGAGGCAGTGAGTAAAAGGCATGCTACATTTAAAAGAAATGTGGGGATCCTGATGTTTCTCTTCTAGATAGCACAGAAACTAAGAACACCGCAGGAATTTCTCAGCATTGTTCACCTCTTGACAATCTGTGGGTTGTATAAAGGACAAATGACTTTCTGAGGCCCGGAGAAGGCCAATTTTAGAAGACTATCCAATCACTGTGGACAAATATTTGTGTTCCTGGGGATTATTTGATTTTTATCAAAGCAAATTGAATTAGAAACATAATGTGTATTAAGTCATTGGTATTTACTGTCTCATTCTTTTTCCCATAGACATTGCTATGCTGCATCTGAGCTCTAAGCCATCAGTTAGACACACCATGTAGTGATTCTTATCATAGCTAGACAAAATAAAAGCCTTTGAGAGGCCACTTCACAAGATAGCTGCATAACTTTCCTCACAGGAACTTGTTAAACAAATAATGATTATTAAAAAGATTGGGTCAATCTTTTACACCAGTGTAAGAACAATTTCAAGATGTCTAGCCTGTTCCACATTCTGAGAGACAATGGTATCCAGAGCATGGGAAGAATCTAGGCAATCTTCAGTAGCTTTTCTTAAATGCCCTATGGACACTGATACTGGTTTAGCATGATGTGTCTTCAAGGCATGCCCACTGTGAATTGTAGAAATGATTTCGTTTGTGCCTAAAATTGTTAAAAAGTTCACAAAGCTAAAACTTTAAAGATACTGTTCATGTACACACTGTCGGTGGTAAACACACAAATCTCAGTGGTTGATGTATAAGATCTCTGCTCTATATGGGGAAAATAACCTCTGAGTTCTGTAGCTACTAATAGAACATTACACAGGTTAACATGGTTAACAAATATAGCTCAGGTTATAGATGTTAACACGGGTTCATGCTAAATACCCTTTCATGTTTATAGTCATGCCAAGCAAGAAGGGGCTAAAATTGGAAGAAAGATCTAGAGGGGAGACATAGTTAAGACACAAACAGAACAGAATCATCGTCACAGGCAGGATTTAAGAGACAGCTGTGGTCCATTGTGTAGTTGTCATCTAAGGAACAGGAGCTGCTGTATTCTGCATACAGCGTGTCAAGTCAGGAAGATCTGGGGAGAAGAGTTGATATTCCAGTACCTGCAAGAATATTCTAGAGCCTCTGTCAAGGATCAGTTGCAAGGGACCACAATACAGAAAGGTCATGGTCTAGTTCAAGATCCAATGGATATAGCTAGTAATGGAGGGTGATCTGAGATGAAGGAAAGGGAAGCTGGCAAGAACCAAATTGGACACTTCGAGGGACGAAAAGCTACTTGACAAGAGTAAGAGATTGGCCAGCCAGTCACTTTTAAGACTGAAGTAGAGATAATGTTTGAAAAACAAATTTGGAAAAGTGAAGCAGACCGCTGGTGCCATATTGTATTGTTCAAATAGAGGTTGGGAGGTCTAGGGATTAAAAGGCAGCCCCAAGATACTCTGTCAGCCTAGACACATGGGGGAGGGCCTACATCCTGTCCCAAATGATGTGGCAGCCTTTGGTGATCCCCCCATGGAAGGCCTCACCCTCCCTGGGGATCAGAAAAGCATGGGATGAGGGGTCAATGAGGGTCATAGGAGGATGGGAGGGAAGAGGGAACTGGGATTGATATGTAAAATAAGATTGTTTCTAATTTAAATTAAAAATAAAAAAGGTAGCCCTAAGGCAAAGCAGCAACCTGGGGATTTGTGGTAGGAACTGGAAGGACTTTCCCTCTGGGTAATGAAATGGTGCTACAAGGCACCATAGGGCGCATGGGAGTGAGCCACGCAGTTTGAGATGAGCATGGTGTGGACAGACCTGGGTGGGTGCTTAAATGGTAAGATGAAAGAAGCAGAGAGTCCACCCTTCTTCTGCAAAAGGAGTGAAGCCTTTACCTCCCCAAGGAGCACTGTAGGAGGTTAGCGGTGCATGATGCTCTCCCTATGAATTTAAAGCAAATTTGAACATTTGATAATAATAATAAGCAAACAACAATAGCAATATCTTGGCTCCTCTTAATGGCTTGCAGTGTATTTTCTCCAATGATCCATTGAAGTCCTTATTCTCAGTACCTCAAAAAAACCTGTCTTCAGTTGGAAAAACGGTTGTTGCAATTGTTATTAGTCAAATTAAGCTGAGTTCATACCAGAGTAGCATGGACCCTTATCCCAGTTAGTTATATTACCTTTGCAGGTAGGGGAAACTTGAACACAGAGACACAGTGGGGGGATGATCACACGAAGGCACAAGGACACACAAAGAGAAAGCCTTGTGACAATGAAGGAAGAGATTGGCATGATATTCCAGTCAGCCAGGGAATGTCAAGCATTTTGATGGTGATCACCGGAGCTATGAGACAGGCTGAATAGATAGATCCCCTCCAGAAAGCAGCAATAGTGAAAACACTTCAATGTCTTTATTGCCAACTCTGTGACAATTTCTCAGATTTTAGCAATCCAACTTCTAAAGTCCTGGGAGTGTCAACCGTCTTACTATGTTCTAGTCTTTTTTCTCACACACTGTGGCCTCTGAAAACCAGCCTTGCTTTTCCTGCTCTTGCTTTTCTACACTTTAAAAGTATTTAAAAATCATTACAATATTTGGATGCTTTACACTGTTACTTGGGATAACTCAGCCTATTACTTCCTAGGATGCTTTATATACAGTCAGGACAGCGATCATATAGTACTTTATTTGTAGTCTCTATCTGTGAGGAAAAAATGACTTGATTTTAAGCCATTATTTAATGCCTATGCAAGCTGAACCCTTGGTCAAGCTGAATTTTAGTTCAACAATGTGCATTTCAAAAACCATTCTCCTGAGCTGGTGAACTGCCAGGGGATCTACATGGTAGGAGAGGACCAAATCCCATATGTTATCCTCTGACCTCCTCTATTTACATACTATGGGACATGTAGTCCCCAGCCATAACTAGATAGATGTTTTCAAAAATGTTAAAGTCATTACTCATCACAAGAGCCTTGATCCTGGATGATTTAGAATTATCTTTTTCTCTCTTTAGAAATTGAAACACAATGAATCTTACTTATTTAATATAATAGAGTGATTTCCCCACACCTCTTCTTTTCCTCCTCATCCTGCTATATTGTTGGTAAAAAGCAGCAGAAGTGACTTCATGCCGGTGCCCAGCTGAAGCTTTAATCTTACCCATCTCTTCTCTCCTCCCTATGTTCCATCCGGAGTCCCAAATAACTGCAGGACCCAGAGAGAACCCAACCCGAAAGTCTGATTGCTGCGAGGCCTTACATAGCAAATACATAGACTGTGGGGGAAAATGAGTGTCTGCTCACATCAGTTATTGAGATTTGGTGTGATTATCCTACACCCTAAAAGCAGGAGAGGTTTTTCTAGTGCAGTAGAGTCAGAGTTAGAAATAGAGCATACACAGTCACACTGGTCGTCCAGTTTTTCAGCTAAATTATTATTTGTTTCTAGTAAATATTCCACAAAGTGTTACACACACACACACCTCTCCTTCAGCAAGAGCATATTTCCATTACAGACAAAAAGAAGTTAAACTGGGAATAGACACCTCTTATTAGAAGAGCGTGGTGTCCTTCTGAGGGAGATAGTGTGGACTGGAGACAAGAAGGTGGTCACCTTTATGGTACACGAGGAAGGCTCGTTTAGTAACAGTAAAGATGAGTGCATGCTGCAGGAAAAGAAGTTTCTCTCCTGGAAGAGTCTCAGACAACACTTGCATTTTCCCACACTCCCTCAGTATCAGCCCAGTTGTTGCCCTTGTCTTTTTTTTGCATCCAGTGTGTTCAAAACTATTGGGTTGTTTTTAAGTTCCTAGAGAAAGACTGAAAACGGCTTCGCTTTCCCTTTTCGCAGGGGGGTAATTACATACTCAGCAAAACAACGAACTTGGACCCGAGGCTGTCAGTGAAATCTGGTTTCTCTCAGGTGAGAGGTATTTTGTATATGGAAAGTTAAGAGAGGAATATGACTGTAGCAACACCATAGGGAGCTGTGGTCAGCATGGATCTGATAAAGGCCTTTGTTTTCCGTGTTTTCATTGGCCCTGTGAGATGCCCCAGCGGCTCATGTGTCCATCTGTATTCCTATTAGTGGGACCTAAAAGTGCTGACACAGGCTTGCAGCTCAGCCCCCGTGGCTTGCCAGGGTAAACTTGGGTAATGTACTGCACATCCCTCCTAACAACAGTGGTTCTTTTGTCACTCGAACAGAGGCTATTAAGAACATGAGTCATTAAAAAGAGCTTTAGAAAAGGCAGCCACATTTTCCAGTCCTGTGGCTTTGGGGGAGCTTCACGGAGAAGTCCCAGAGCTGTGGACAAACTGAAGCGCTTTCCTAATCACAAACAATCGGAGTTGATTAAAAAAAACTATTCCAAAATGCCATTTCTGAATGTTAAATATGCCTATTTTTAAAAAATGAGAACCTGAAAGGAGGTAACAAGTGTTTTCCTGAATTGACATAAATACGCCATTAGAGTACTTTCAACCTTAAGTGGGCCGGGGAATCTCTGGCTTCCTCACAACAGCACAGATATGTTTCTTTTCCCCTCCACTCCTTTACTTTCCTCCCATCCTTCCTCTTGTTTCCCTTTACATTCCTTGTATTACTATTGCTAATGACAGGGCCCTGCATGTTGTTCAAGCTGACTCCACCTCCCTGGTAGCTGTGACCACCTCCTAACTTATAATACATTCAAAAGTGTAAGTGCAGGAAAAATGAAGGCTGAAAAAAGTCTTTTATTAAATGAAAAGATACTGTTACTTAACTTTTTTCCTGTAGCGTTTTTTTTCTACAATACTTTTGTGTAGTTAAGAACATACAGTATGTGTAATTCTGTTTTCTTCATTTTCTTTGGCTTTTGTTACTCTATTCTGAGATTGAACATATGACTCAGTGGTCCAACTTGGCCTCTTGCCTGTTTTTCTGGAGCACAGCTACACTTACATATTTGCAAACTCAGCTGAGTGGGTGTTTTCAACAGAGGCTATGCAGCCTCACAAAACTAAAATATTTACTCTCTGGCCGTTTACACAAGTAGTTTGTAAATCCCTATGATAGAACGTTAGAGTCACACATGAACAACATTTTAAAGGCCCTCATTACATACGTTGGACATATATATTTGTCGCTCACTAGCATTGTCTCCTGAAACAAATAGATCCTCTATTGTATAGAGCCAGATGTGTATGTGTGTATAAAATAACCACACAAGAGAATCACCTCACATAGACCACATGCATGATTTTTCCAAATTTAAATAGTTCATTTGTTATTAATGTGTATCTAAGACTTTTGTTTTTTGACAATTTCATGTAAATACACACACACACACACAGGCATGTAATGAACTTCAGTCAAGTTCAGTCGTCATTACCCTTTTTTATCCTTTTTTCTTCCCACCAAGTCCCCTCCCACTTTCATTTGCGTGTGTGTGTGTGTGTGTATGTGTGTGTGTGTGTGTGTGTGTGTGTGTGTGTGTGTGTGTGTGTGTGCGTGCCCCACTGGGTTCCATTGTGGTTGCTGGCATAAACATGTAGGGGAGGTTATTTACTGGAGTGTGAGCAACTTCCCAGTGGGTGTAGCACAGAAGAGGGTGACATCTCTTCCCACAACAAACATAATCATCAGCAGTCCCTCAGGGAGGGGTGGGGCATCGTGAACCTTTTCCTCTTCCACGATGCAATATCGGCACGCCCAATCTTGTGCAGGTCCAATGCTGGTAACCATACTGTAGTGAGTTTATGAATCTTCTTGCACTATGCTTCTCCAGCCTAGCGCCTTCCCATTCTTTCTATCACTTCTTCCTTGATGCTCCCTAGTATTGGAGAGGTGATATAGATGACTCGATTAGCACTGAGCACTCCACTGTCCATTGTTTTACCTTTAACTGGCTATGGGTATATGGAGTAACCATCTACTACAACAAACAAACAAACCCCAAGCAAAACAAATAAGCAAAATGATAGCAACAAACCCCCAAAAAATTCTTTGATTTTTCCCAAAGTTTAGAAATTTTCCTAATAAGGGACTTAGAAAATATCCTATTTTGTTTTTGTTTTGTTGTTTTGGTTTTTCGAGACAGGGTTTCTCTGTGGCTTTGGAGGCTGTCCTGGAGCTAGCTCTTGTAGACCAGGCTGGTCTCGAACTTACAGAGATCCGCCTGCCTCTGCCTCCTGAGTGCTGGGATTAAAGGCGTGTGCCACCAACACCTTTTTACATTTTGAAATGTAAAAAATGTATAGAAATCGCTATCTTCTCAAATATCTCCTAGGCATCTCTTGGTTCTTCTAAAAAGTTATTCTAAAGATAGTTTGAATCTTTAAAAAAATTAAGAAGATAGTTTACAGGATTCTGATAAACGCATACTTTGGTATCATTATTATTAACATCTGTTATTATTGGGGTTTTTATAATATGTTATGTCCACCAAAGAAAGCTTCAGGCACCAAGTGGAGTAGAGCTGGCTCAAGAAAGAGGATGCTTGTGCGGCTGGCTATCGAGTTGGATAGGTGGGGCTACCTATGATGTATTCCTAAACCCACAAATTCCAGACACATACCAGCAGAATTTGATGCTTGTTTTGCTGAGGGTTTGTCTTGAGTCAGTTCTATTTTTCTTGCTATGCTTCATTGCTTTTTTTTTTTTTGTAATGGGAGTGTTTCCTCTTCACCATCAAATACTGGAAGTTTATAATTTGCATTTTGGTCTTACATACAGTCAAGACTGATATGAAACACTTGGCACTTCAGACTTTAGAACAATATTGGAACTGTTAAGGATTTTGGGGACTCTGAGAGATGGAACAAATTCACATTGCATTGTGAGAGGGACATTTGCTTTTGTGAGACCAGGGGTAAATAGTGAGAGCTAAACTGATGTATTTGGGTGTCAGGTTGACAAGGTATGGCTCTGTGATGGTTAGTTTTGAGCATCAACTCTGCTAAATTAAGAAACACTTAGGTGTTAGTGAGTCACACCTATGAATTGTCTGTTGTGATGTGAAGATTGACAGATGACTGGCCCTCAATGGGAGTGGTGTCCCATTGGCTTGAGTCTCAGACTGAATAAAAAATGGAAAAGAATAAAGTCAAGTATGTGAATCTGATTCCCCCTTTTTATTATTTCTTTTAATTTTTGGTATTATAAATATTATCTCCTCCTTTTTCCTACCTTCCAACCTTCCCATATACCCCTCCTTACTCTCTTTTAACTCATGGCCACTTTTTTTCATTGATTGTCACACACACACACACACACACACACACACACACACACACTTCTTTGAAGCATTCTCTGTTCAGATCCCAGGACCATTTTTTAAATGGATAATTTTTTGCTGTTGTTTGAGTTCTTTAATATTATAAATATTATTCCTCTGCCAGATGTGTGACTGACAAAGATTCTCCCCCATTGTGTGGGCTTCCTCATTACCCAGTTGTTTCTTTAGTTGTGTAGAAGCCTTTTAGTTCTACAAAGTTCCACCTGCCAATTGTTGGCCTTAATCCCTGGGCAAATGGAGTCATATTCAGGAAGTCTTTTCCTACAACTATACCATGTAGAATACTGCATGTTTTCTTCTCAAAGTTTCAATATTTAATGTTTCAGTCTTTGATCCATCTAGAGTTACTTTTTGTGCAAGGTGATAGACACAAGTCTAATTTTATTCTTCTGCCTGTGGACATCTAATTTTCTTAGAACCATTTTTAAAGGATGCTTTCTTTTCTCCAATATATTTTGTTGGTATCTTTGTCAAATACTGAATGGCTGAAGTTCCATGTACTCATTTTGATTTTTCATTTTATTCTATGAGATTGCATGTCTGTTTTGGGGCTAGTACCCTGTTTCTATTACTGTAGCTCTGTAATATATCTTAGAATCTGGAATGGAAATCCCTCCAGAATTTTTCTTATTTATTTATTTAGGATTGTTTTGGTTAGGTCAGTCTTCTATGGTTCCATATGAACTTTAGGATTTTTTTTCCTATTTCCATTAAGAATGTTGTGGAGATTTTGTTTGTAAATAATTCTTGGTAAAATGGTCATTTTCACAATATTAATTCTACCAATCTGGGCCAGTCGGGTGGCACACGCCTTCATCCCAGCACTTGGGAGGCAGAGTTAGGCTGATCTCTGTGAGTTCAAGACCAGCTTGGTCTACAAGAACTAGTTAGTTCCAGGACAGCCTCCAAAGCCTCAGAGAAACCCTGTCTCAAACCCCCTTCCCCAAAATTCTACCAATCCATGATTATGGGATGTTTTTCAGCTTTCCAGTGTCTTTCTCCATCTCTTTCAGAAGTTTAAAGTTTAAAGCCCTTCACTTTCTTGGTTATTCCTAGATGTTTTATTTATATTTATGGTTTATTGTGAATGGGAGTGTGTCTATGATCTCTTTCTCTCTGTCTTTTTGTCTCTCTCTCTCTCTCTGTATGTGTGTATGTGTGTTGTTAGTGCACAGAAAAGATATTTATTTGTGCAATTTGATTCTGTTCTGTATCCTGCCACATTACTATATTTGTTTATCCTTCCTACAGCTTTTCATGACCCACAGGCAGGAAGTTGTAGCATTGCGGTCCACATGAAGGCTTCACCCTTCTGAGAACGTGCTGGGCGTCTGCCTGAAATGACTTCTCTCGGGATGTCTTTGCAGTGCCAAGAGGCCAACTCTGACTTGCTGGTCCCCAGATAGCATGGTTCTTCAAGCATTGCTGAGCTGATCCCAGGCCTGTGACTGCAGCTGAATGTCCATGCTTCCAGTATGATTTAACAGCTATCACATGCTCATCTGTCAAAGCTAGAAGTTATTGTCACTATACCTTATTCATGTGACAAACCGTAGCCCCTGAAATGTGATCCCATATGACTTCTTCAACCTTTAGTTCTTTTTTCAGGTATTTTGTCACAGTGATGAAAAAAGGAATGAATTTTACTCAACTTGATCCATACGGAACACTTATAGTTCTTGAATAATGAAAGTTGATTATTGTAAACTTAATTCAGCAGTGATTTTTATTGCAAGTACTGTATCAGATGTGGTTTGTTGTCATTGTTGTTGTTTCTTGCTTGTTTTTCAGCAGATTAAACACTTCCTGACACCTGGTATATAGCTATTGATCTAGCAAATACTTGCCTGCTCCACTTATGTCTGTAAATCCTCCAGGAAGCAATCTGTTTGCACCTGGAAAGGCCAGTAATATACCTTTATTGTCCCACCTCAGGGCTATTTTAGCTCTCCAGTCCTTTGCCATAAGTTAGATCTGAGGGGTATCAATCACAGGTCTCTTTCATAAGGTTTCACACTGGTTTGCTACATTGATGATATTATGCTGTTAAACCAATCATTTTGGATTTGTTGATGAAATGTTTATGTCACAGACCATAGGAAGTAAGCCCAATGACAGCAATAATAAAAAAAAACAGTGGCCTTCTATATCAGTATAATTCCTAGGCGTCCAGTAATACAAGACATGTAGCCGTATCTTTAAAAGTTTTTTAATTAAAAATTTATGTCTACGTGTGTTTGTATGTCTGTGAACATTCCTTCATATAAACCTTTCCATGGTCAGGTGTACCCCAGCAAATACTCCACTTTCTGACATCAGTTTCTGTACTTGCTTGCTTTTCTGTTGCTTTGAAAACAGTCATCAAAGACTACTCGGGGAAGAAATGGTTTATTTGGCTTACTATTCTACGTCATTATCCATCACCGAGGGAAACCACAGGAGGAATTCAAGCTGGAACTGGAAGCAGGAAGTGAGGCAGAGACTATGGAGGAAGTCTGCTTTCTGACTTGCTATCCATGGCTTGCTCTGTTGGCTTCCATTCACGACCCAGAGCCACATGGCCAAGGATGACATAGCTCACAGTGGGCAGGGGCCTTCCTACAACAATCTCTAATCAAGAAAATGCCCGGCAAATGTGTCCATAAGCAAATCCAATGGAGGCGATTCTTCATTTGAAGTTCCCTCTTCCCAAGTGAGTATAGTGTGTCACCTGACAAACACTAACTAGCGCAGCTAGCAAGTCGCCCTCTGAGATTGTCATCGCGATCTGAGTTTTACCTGATGCACCAGACAATAAGGTGGTTATGCACAGAAGCAACCCATCGTCAAGTGGGAGTGGTGTATGTGACCTGGGCTTAGCAGGACCTAAAGGCACAAGTCAGTTACATGAAGGAATGTTGCTTGGCGAGGGTGAAGGAAGAAGTCTTAAAATCTGGACTCAATGCTGGTGACCTCTCAGGCTTTCACAGCTGAGTTGGGACTGCTGAGATATCTAGCTTTTTGGACTGAACAGAGTCCTTTGCTTCCTGCTCTCGAGCATTCATGATAATTGTTGAACTACCCTGACTCTAGGTTGTAAGCCAATCTAATAATCCTTTTCAATGATACAGTTACATACACTCCACTCGTTCTGCTTCTCTAGAGAACACTGCCCAATACAATTCATTTCATTGGTATTGTAAATTTTTTAAGAGTTAATTAACTAATGCTGCCACATAATTATTAACTAAGGCTCTATTTTGTTGGAATTTCCTTACGTTATATGTTATATCACCTTTCTGTTCTGGATTCCATTTAGGGTACCATAATGCATTTAGCTGCCATGTTTTAGTTTATTCTTGGTGGTGACAGTTTTTCTGGCTTCTTTTGTTTTTGATAAGCTTAACAGTTTAGGTAATATTGGCAGGCATTCTAAGAAATGCTTATCTGTTAGAATTAGGCTGCTGTTTTTCTCATGGGGTTTTGAGCAACTTGGAGAACGACCACAGAGGTGAAGTGTTATTGCTGTGATCTCAAATCAAGGGTACATACTATCAGGATGATTTATCACTGCTAATGTTGACCTTGGCCATTTGTCTGGGGTAGTGTTTACCAGGTTTCTCCATGATAAAATCTACTGGTTTCCCCCCTCGCTTTCTTATTGACTGTTTGACAGAAATCTGTGAGAGTTCATATTTGAGGAATGATTTATGCACCTCCTTGTCAAAGGAGAAGGACTCACATAAATTGTTTGAAACCTTCCTGCCTGGAAGATTTGTTAACTTCATTTATTTATTTATTTACATCAGTTTATAACTGTATATCTTTATTTTATCCTTAGGGCTATAATACAATTTTTTTGTTCAAGTTGTTTCAACTGTGGCTACTGGAAGCTTTTAATTGGCTTCTGTGTTCCTTTGGCATAGAGCAGTCAATGCAAGTCTTTGTCTACATATTTTAAGCTCTATTTTGTTGCTTTTACTCTCCAGTGTCTTTCCTGCCCCAAGTTGTCAATTCTGTACCTGACGTAGTAACGAAGTGAGTAGATGTTAAATGTGAGAGATTTTTAAATTTCCAGAGATCATAAAATATAAATAGTATGTGTTTGTATGTAAAATCTGTCCTGATCATGCAAAAAGATAGTAAATGATATTAAAAGTACCTATGTAGAATGATCCCCCACTTTCCCACTATATGTACAGGATAAAGTTGGAAATGGTAGGCACTGTGATAGGTGAAATATTTTCTCTCTTTAAATTTGCTCTTGCCTGCTCTCAACAAAATATGTGAAACTTGTCTATCGTTAACTTTCAGCAATGTCTATTTCTTCTACTTAGGACAAATACATTTTTCATAATATAAATAAACATGAGATTTTACAGGTAGTGGGGGCTGGAGAAATGACTCAGTAGTTAAGAGCTCTTTGCTGTTCTTGAAGAGAACCCAGAATCTTCCCCAGAACCCACATGGGGACTTACAACAGCATGTGACTCAGTTCCAGGGTTTCTGAATGGTCTTCTGGTTTACATGAACACCAGGCACATATCACACACACACACACACACACACACACACACACACACACACACACACACACGAGAGAGAGAGAGAGACAGAGAGACAGAGAGACAGAGAGAGAGACAGAGAGAGAGAGAGAATACTCATACACATGAAAACCCTAGAAATAAAATAAAATAAAATACAGGCAATGCATATATTAAAAATATTTATCAGTACATCTCATGATAGGTCAATTCCTATAATATTTCACAGAGTCTCAAGCAATGAAAGATTTTTCTCTTTAGTCTTATTTCTTCTCAAGGTCGTTCATACACCAAAATGCCAAAAGGGAAAGACCTTGTGCACAGGTGATTCTGGTAATACCACCCTCTCCTCCACCCATTCCTTGGAACACTTCTGCCTTCATTACAAATTGCTTTCCTTAATTTAATTTCTAGTTTCCTTGGCTGATTGTCTGTTTACCTACTTAAAGGCATAAGCTATATCAAGTTCATAAGCTAGCTGTTGAATTTAGTTATTGAAATCTTTGCTGTATCTGAATTTGAAAACATTTGTATATCTGTGTGTAGGGGTGAGCCCACAATATTTGGGGTGTGGACAGTATTGTGGGCTACGCCTACATCTGTGTTCAAGTGTATGTGTGTAGGTGTGCACATGTATATATGAATGTCATTTCCATGTCTGCGTTCAAGTGTGTGTGTAGATGTGCTCACATGTGTGTATATGAGTGTCATCTTCTAGGTTCTAGAACATATTTTGGTTCTTGACTTCCTAGCTGTAATATAATGGCCGAAAATCTTTAAAACAAATAAAAGTCCAGGACTCATGGTGCAGACCTGTCAATTCAGATACTTGGGAGGCCAAGGCAGGAGGATTACAAGTTCGAGGCCTGCCTCGAATATAAAGGGGGTTCATGACTGGTCTTGGAGCTTAACAAGACTGTCTCAAAAGTAATTTGATATATAGTTCAGTGGTGGAGAGCTAGCTGAACATGTGCAAGACCCTAGATTCAATCCTTACTACTACAAACACACTAAATAAATAAATACATAAGTCAAAGAAACTAACAAGTGACAAGTCTCAATTCAGTTAATTGTGTCAATAATACTATGATATTTTTGGAATATAATGTTTGCTGAACAGTGCTTCTGTATAGGCCAGGACATATAAGAATCAAAGAATCTTACTGTTTGTTGACTTAATGTACATATAAATATGTACATATGTATGTACATAATGTATATATATATAATGTACATATAAATAGTATCTGTGGCACCACAGTTCTGTATCCTATTAATAGCTTTCTCCCCTTTAAGATAAAGAAGTTGAAAGTTCTAAAAGATTAAGGGAATTCTTTGAAGTTAGACTGTTAACTACTTGTTAATGTGAAATACAAATCTAGACCAAAAGAATAAACAGAACATACATTAGGTCAATTGTGCTAATGACTACATTAACATATAATAAACAGTTGTTTATTCAACTGTTATTCAAGATTACTGAAGAAAAGAAAATCCAAAAGCATGTTGTTATGCATTTGGAAGAGTAACAGATTCTCCAGAAGAAAGTATTCTCATATTCCTTTGGTGAATATTACACCGATGGAACTATGGCTTTCTTGTATTCAGCAGGCTTGCCACCTTCCCTGAGGACTGACTTCCTGGTAGAATTTCAGCTATCATGTCTAGTGTTAGTTCTCACTGGGAATTAGGATAAAGAGTCTTTAGAAACCAAATCTCTGGGTAAATTGAGATAGCAATCGTGAGGATTTAGACATGTCTTAAAAGAAGAATTATAAATATTCAATAAGTATCTGAAGTACTCACTATCATCAGTCACCAGGGAAATAATAATCAAAATTACATGAAATATTATCTGACCCCAGTTAGAATGGCTACTATCAAAAAACAGTGCTGGCAAGGATGTGGATAAATAGGAATCCTTACATATTGTTAATGAGAATATTAGTCAATAGGTCTATTTTGGAAGGAAGTAGGTAGACTTAACATGTGATCAAGTTGTCCCTCTCCTGCCTGTTTAAAGGAAATGAAGGCGGAACTCGAAAGACAAGCCTGCATGTCATTTTCGTGGTGCTGATGGAATCCCCATGCCTGCCTGTCAATAGATAAACAGATAATGGATCTACAGAGTATTATGCAGCCATGAGAAGAACGAGAACTTGCCATTTAAGCAGAATGGGTGGAAATGGAGTATGTCATGCTAAGCAAACAAGACCAAAACAAAAACAAAAACAAGTGGGTGAAGGACATTCTCTCTCTCTCTCTCTCTCTCTCTCTCTCTCTCTCTCTCTCTCTCTCTCTCTCTCTCTCTCTCTCTCTCTCTCTCTCTCTCTCTCTCTCCTGAGGCCGCTTGCTCTGGCCAGGGAGAAGAAACCACAAGGCACCAGTTGGTCACCATTGTGATGAGTAAATATATTGTGGAGTATGGGAGAAAGAGGAAAAAATGTTTCATGTCCTGTAGAGAGAGACAGATCTGAAGAGGTGAAGGTGGTGAGGAACGGGGTGATATGAATGGCCTGTTAACACCCGAAGCCATGGTGACATCTGAGCCAGGGATGCTGCCAAGGACCATGTCTAGGTCTATGGTCCTACTGTAGCCCGGATGTGTTGATGTTCATGGCCTCTCTTGTCACCAAAGGGCTCAAGGATGCCTGAGTCCTGGCCCACCATCTGTGGTCATGTTGGGGGTCCAAAGGATGAGCTACTACTGGGGCAATGCAGATCTAAGTGCCTTACTCTGCCACTTGGGGCCATGGTGACATCTGGGCCCAAGCTACTGTTGCTGGCTATGTCTGGGTCCATGGTCCTAATGCTGCTGGGGTCTGAATTGATGTCTGTTACCCATATTACCACAGGGGTCCATGGATACCATGTATTGAGCCACATGTTGAACCATGTATTGAACTAGAAAGGCCGTGCTGAGCTGACCCTGCCTCCCTGTCCCAGGGAGGGCCAGCCCCCTGACTAGAGTGATGATCCCATCCCTCTCCAGCCCTGGAGTAGTGGACCCCAATGACCCCAGCACAGGAGAATAGGAGAAATCCTCCCTTCAACTTGGAAAAGCTGTCTCTACCCTCACCAATGGTTGTGGGAGAGCTGGCTCTGCTCCTCACCTGAACGGGGTGAGCCCAGCAGCCAAGACTGACCAACCATCCTACCATCCAGGCACATATCCAGGGCTTTGATCTGGCACACCCCAACATCTACCCATCTATTACCTGCTATAGTACATGAATGGACCCGTCCTGTGGAAACTAAGACCATAGGATCTGCTTGACTCGGGGCAACAGCAGGGTATCTGAGAGGTGTTTCTGTGAGGGTCCAGTAATGATGGTGTGCCCGGAAGTCAGAGACCTTGAACCTGATCAACAGCACACTACACAATGAACACTTGCAAGTAAAGGGTACAGTGCATGATACACAGCAGCTCCCAGTGCCGTCAAGACAAATGAAGAGTCGATGGGGAAGTAGGGAAGTAGGAAAGAGGCACACAGTGGGTCTTGTTGTTTGCTTTTTTTGTTTTTTTTTTTTTTTCGAGACAGGGTTTCTCTGTATTGTTTTGGAGGCTATGGGTCCAGCCCAGAGATCAGCCTGCCTCTGCCTCCCGAGTGCTGGGATTAAAGGCGTGCACCACCACCGCCCGGCTTTGTTGTTTGCTTTTATGTTTATTTGCTTTTGTATTTTTGTTTTGCTTGCTTTTAAATTATTATTCTTCTTTATATTTTTTATTTTTATTATTTCTCTTTAAGTTTTCCTTTGGAGGCAATGCTACAAGGGTAGAAGGCAGCTACAGAGGAACTGGGAAATGGGTGGGATTGGGGTTAGTAATGTGAAATTCCCCCCAAAAATTAATTTAGAAAATGAAGTTTAAAAGCAAACCCAACCAACCAAACAAACAAACAAAAAACAAACCAAAACAAATGTTGTATTTTCTTTTCAATCTGGAAATGTGAGATCAAAAACAGCGCGGGCCTGTAAGTAGAAGAGTTGTTTCTTAGAACTGGGCAGGAGGAGAAGGGCTTGGGGTTAGAAGGGCAGAAGGATCTATGAATTGTGTACGTCTGTAAGTAATATCACAGTGAGCTCGACTAATTTGTACAAGTAATTTTTATGTAGACTTTCTTGGTATTCCCGTTTCCAGTGAAAAAGACGACCAGTAACTGCAGCTAATGTGGCTTGACAAGAGCGAGGCAGCCACGGGCTTAGACTGCTCAGCATGGAAGGTCTGAGTCACCTTATTAGGCTAGAAAAGGTGCTGAAGGATGGCGAGGGAAATCTAATATTGGTGGTGGACGGAGCTGATACATGTCAGGTGCAGCTCAAGACCAGTTGCAGTAGTGAAGGCTGTCTTGTTCTATCAGGTCACATGTAGAGACTGGCTGAAGGCCACCTTCAAGTCTGAGAGGTAATTAACTGCGAGGCATAGGGGTAGCAGAGGGGTACAAAGGCTGGCCTGTGCGGGCTGCTTCTGGCTCCCTGACTCATATCCTCTTGGCTTCATCTTTGATTACAGTGTAGCTTCAGTGAGTGGTTTGGTTTATGTCATGCTGGTGGGTTTTTTTTTTTCAAGCACCAGACATTTTACACTTTTGCCCTCAGATGTTTCCAGTGCTCTGATTGCCCTTGGGGAGACCTCTCTTGAGGTGATTTCACTCAGCTGGGAGGTAGACCAGGGTTTTCATCCCAAAGCAAGGCTCAGCTACTGCGGGTTGCAAGCTGATAGAAGAATGCTGCGGATCCTTTGGAAATAGATTTCAAAAAGTGTCCCACAAGCCCCGGGGAAGGTTCCAGACAGTCTGTCAGTTCACACAATTATGGTCATAACAACGCCCTCTCTCCCGTGTACTGAAATTGTTTCAACGCCTGCTCCTTGGGTATGCCCTCTTCTGCCCAGACCCTGCTTTTGTGAAAACTTAAACTGAAAGAACAATCCTTAAACCCTGGTCCCTCTCTTTTCCATTTTCTCCTCATCCCTGCTGATTCCCTGATGTGTGTCAAGGGAAAGAGAGAGGAAGAAAAAAGGAGGAATATGCAGCGAGGACTGCCAACAAGTGAGTTCACATAATTTCTGGAGCTTTCGCATTGCCAAATTTAAAGGGGTTCCCCCACTAAATAGTTTAAGGAGTGATCAAAATAGTTTCTTTAGTTACTTTCTCTCTGAAGAGTGTTTCTATTTCTACATCTCATATTCCCGAGGCATCTCTTTGTTCCCTTGTGTCAAATGATTCTTATTTTCTATGCTTGCTTCCTTGAAGCACCTGGTACATAGTTGTAGCGAGTATTCACATAGGCAATTTCCTTTTGAACTTTGAAAAGCAGAAGTTTTTGTCCCCTTCCACACACAGACAAGTCAGAAATTAGTTCCTTGAAGTGTCTGAAGGCAATCTTGTCTTGTTTCCAGTGTTGTTGTGGAAAGATCCTGTTATAATTTTGTGTAGTCGTGTATGTAGGATTTTTTTTTGCTTTTTGGGAAAATACAGTGTTCTTTAGCCCCAGTTTTCTGAAATTTCAAATTCTGTGCTGTGATAAAGATCCCTTGTTTAGCTCCTGACTTCTATGTCAGAAATTCCCACAGATGTCTATTAATCCTTAGAAGTTTCTACTCTTTGGCTGTATTTTGAATAAGGCAAGAACAGCAGGAAGGCCTGCACTGAATTGTGCATTTGCCATGCTTGTTCTTTCTTACTTTTTTCTCCAGATCTACATTCTCATTCTGTCATTTCTACAACCGAAGTAACTTCTCTTCGCACACACACCTGCTGGTGATACATTTCCCCAGTTTCCATTCATCTGGAAAATTGCATTTTCCTTCATTTCCAAATGTACATTTTCATTGGATGTAGCTCTCTGAGCAGATTATTTCTTTTGATATTGATTTTGGTTTTTGCTTTGCTGCTTACGCATCTCTATTGTCTGCTATCTCCATTGCTTCAACAAGAAACAAAGTGCTACAGTCCCTGTGTTATGGTTGTTTTAAATACTCATCCAACATCACTGTCATTATTAGCTGGAGGAGAGGCTGTTATTTCAAATAATTTTTCCATTTCTTTTTTAAAAACAATGTCCTTACCCTTGTTGATAATCTTACACATTCATACAGTGTATTTTGATCATATTCATCCAACACTACCTCCCTCCAACTTTCCCAGACAACCCTCATCCTGTCTCCCTCTCAACATATTTTTTGTTGTCAGTTACTGTGTTGGCCATGTGCTCATGTGTATAGGGCCATCCATTGGAACATGGGCAAACTACCAGCGGCCATGAAGGAACATGACTCTTCCTCCCCCCAGCAGCCACCAAGTACCAATAGCGTCTCTGCCAAGCAGCCTTGGGGTTCCCTTTTCAATCCTTGCTGAAATTTTGACTGACTTGATCTAGTGCAGGTAACCATGTTCATGCGTGAACAGTCATGCCATGTTCCATGAGTCAAGTCGGCATTTCAAGGTTCTGCTTCCTATCCCCCAGCTCGTACATTCCTTCTGTCCCCTCTTGATGTCCCTCTCTTGATGTTGCCTTAGTGGAGGATGGGGGAGATTGGTATGGACAATTTACCTGTAGCTGAGCACTCAAAGTTACTAACACTGGTCAAAATCCCAATGACTGTGGAAATCATAGGCCCTGAGAGAGAGTCTCTGTTGCTATTTGCTAACTGGTCATGCATTCAAACTACTCCCTGAATGATATGTTGCTTTTGTCGGCAGATTTGTATTGCTCTCAGGCATCTGCACTGAGTTCACTTTTCACTAAATATCCTTTCACAGAGGCCTACTTAGACTTTGGTTGACTTTGGTTTGTAGTGTTCTGTCCTCACTTGCTCTGCCTTCTGGGTAGGCAGTGGGGAGCTCCTGACCCTTCTGATCACCAGGCAGCTTCCAAATTGAACTTTTTTGAAGTCCAGCTCTCTCAACCCACCTTATGCAGGTTCAAAACATAGGCAGATGTCAGGATCATCATATCTAAAAATGATCTTTATATGTTTTCTTATATGTTAACTGTGATCGTTTCTTTTTAAATGCACCAAAGCCCTAGACTCTAGCTGAATCTTATAGTGGTCCTTAATAATTTAATTCTATTGAGCAAAAAAAGCCTTTAAGCCATGAACTAAAAATTCATATCATCAACAATACAGTGATAAAGTAGAGCATTGTAAGTGTGTTCTGTATTATGGAGGAAACTAAAAACTTGCAATAAGTTCAATAAAACAGTGGGATATCTTGTGGTTCCAATGATGAACGTATGTATAGGGAGGAGGACAGGCCACAAAGAAAATAGCAAATGGGTAGTTTTAGTGTCATAAAAATAACAAATAATTTTCCTTTTCTCAGGGAAATTATTTTTAAAGGGCATTTCTAATGAAGACAAAGTGGAAGAAAAATTTAGAAGGAAACCAGGAGTGAGTAACAGTGATGACAGAAGGGGAGTAAACAAAGAGTTAGGAACTACGAAGGCCTTGGCTTGCAGAGTTTTCCAAGAGCCGGGTACAAGAGAGTGGTGTGTGAAGAGCAGTGCTGGTCTTCCTCGGGACCAGACAGGAGGCTTAAGCTGCTGCATGAGGGATTCAGATAACAGACAAGGGAAAATTTTCAGACAGTGAGGTTTGATAGACACTGGGATGTGTAACTGGGGAAGCTTGTGGAATTTCCTACTCTCAACATCTTTTTAAAAATAGACAGCATCTCATCTGCTTAAAGGATGGACTCTATTTGACCTCTGAAGTGTCTATTGAACCCAGAGGGTGAACCTCACCTCCCAAAGGAAAAGAGAGCTTGCGTGATCCCGAGGAGCTTGAATGATGGAAATATCACGAACATTTTTCATGCTTAATTTGATTTCCACATGGCATATACATAAATCATAACTGCCATAGTGGGTCTTTTGGTCTAATATTTTTGTTTTAAGGTCTAGAGATTAGAGTTCAAGTAAAAGTCTTCTAGGGAGAGAAGGCAGAACTCTTTTATCTGACTTTTTGAGCTTATTTGTAGGGGAGCATAAAAAAGGTGAAAAGGTTATTTCTGACATCTTTGACTTTAATTTCACTTCCATGCTAAATTAAAATTTACCATCTTTTTGTTGGCTTTGGTATTTTCAAGGCAAATTGAGGATTAATTTAGTGCAAGTGTTTCTCATAGTATTTTTTGGCAAGACTAGAATTCCAAGCAGGACCAGGTTCTCTGTACTTAATTTCCTCTCAGGAAGTTTACCTCTAAAAGTCCAAATGTGAGGTCAAACTTTGGGTTGCCGGAAGTGCTAATGTCCTTTACTGTCTAGGCATCCAGGCGACCCTCAATGAGATATTCTACTTTGTGGACACTGGTAAGGGTTCAAATGCTTTAAAACGACTTAGCTGCTTCCTTTGTTTGTTTGTTTTTGTAAATGAACTGTGGTCTCTGTACTCAGCCTTCTAAAACTCAGGAATTAAAATTCCATAAGTAAGAGGTATTCTATTTTTTCTGGATTCAGTATGAGTGTAAATATCTAATTACAGGTGATGTAGACCTGTCTTCCTTCCTAAGTACTAAAGTGCACTGAGTGACAGAAAGGATGTTGGTGTCAGAAATTATTGTCTACTTTAAGCAAACAGTTCTAGAGTGCCCTAAACAGGATCTCTCTCAGATTCTAAGTAACCCAAGGACACTTAAAGATTAAAGTACATTGTCACATAACTGTTCACAACTGTCTAAGTGCTTATGATTCCAATAAAAATCTTGTAAATATTATGAACTTGTAGATGAGAAAATGGAGATTTTTTTATAGAAAAAGTTGTGATTTACTTAAAGTCTCAAAAGACTAGAAACTGTAACATACCTAGGAAGTGTAGGACCTTCCCACCTATCCGTGTGTGTGTGTGTGTGTGTGTGTGTTTTCTGTTTTTTTTTTATTTAAATTAGAAACAAGCTTGTTTTACATGTCAATCCCAGTTCCTTCCCCCTCTTCTCCTTCCCTGTACTCCACTAACCCTCTATCCCATCCTCTTTCTGCTCCACAGGGAGGGTGAGGCCTTCCATGGGAGATCTCCAAAGTCTGTCATATCATTGGAGCAGGGCCTAGGCCCTCCCCCAGGTATCTAGGCTGAGAGAGTATCCATCTGTGTGGGATGGGCTCCCAAAGTCCATTCCTATGGTAGGGATAAATACTGATCTACTACCAGAGGCCCTAGAGATTGCCGAGGCCTCCTTACTGACACCCACATTCAGTGGGTCTGGGTCAGTCCTATGCTGGTTTTCCAGGTATCAGTCTGGGGTCCATGAGCTCTCCCTTGTTCAGGTCAGCTGTTTCTGTGGGTTTCACCAGCCTGGTCTTGACCCCTTTGCTCATCACTCCTTTCTGCAACTGCATTCCAGGAGTTCAACTCAGTGTTTTGCTGTGGGTTTCTGCTTCTGCTTCTGCTTCCATCAGCTACTGGGTGATGGCATATAAGGTAGTCATCAATATCTGTATTGGGGAAGGGCATTTAAGGTAGCCTCTCCACTATTGCTTAGCTTGTTAGTTGAGGTCATCCTTGTAGATCTCTGGACATTTTCCACTCCCAGATTTCTCTTTAAACCTATAGTGGCTCCCTCTATGGTATCTTATGGTATCTCTTTTCTTGCTCTCCTCTATTCTTCCCGACTCAAACTTCCCGCTCCTTCATGTCCTCCTCTCCCCTCCTCTTCTCCCCTTCTCTTTCTCCTAACTCCTTCTCCCCTCCCCCATGCTCCCAATTTGCTCAGGAGATCTTGCCCCTTTCCCTTTCTCCGGGGGACCATGTATGTCTCTCTTAGGGTCCTCCTTGTTTCCTAGCTTCTCTGGCAGTGTGGATTTTAGGCTAGTAATCCTTTGCTCTATGTCTAAAACCCATATATGAGTGAGTATGTACCACATTTGTCTTTTTGTGACTGGGTTACCTCGCTCAGGATGATTTCTTCCAGTTCCATCCGTTTGTCTGTGAATTTCAAGATTCCATTGTGTTTTTTTTTCTGCTGAGTAGCACTCATTGCCTGTCTATGTTTTATCCTTTTGATATGACTTTGCTTAAAATTTAATTACAGCTAGTTTCAAATGGTATAGCGTAGTTCATTAGAAGAACTCTTGAAATGCTTTTGATTTCAGAGCCTAGGTCTTTCCCACTATATAACGCTGTGATCTTTGTAAGATCTGTTATGTTTTTCACCATTGATGAGGTCTTTGCCTTAGATGTCAAAGTCAAATTAGACACAATGGGACTGAAGTCACTATCACTAAACAGAAAGTTATGCTGAATGTTGCCTAGTCACACAAAGTAAAAACACCAGAACGTTCCACCAGGGTATTCTGATATTTCACATGGTAAGTCATACACATCTCTCACAGCATACTCCCAGTGAAATGATGGGCCATTCTAATCCTTGCTAGTTGCTAATGATTAAACAGCATTAAAAAGTACAAAACATATCTTAATATTGCATCCGTTTCTGACAAAATGTTGAATACATCTTCTATAATTCCTGGCACATGGTTGTGGGTGTCACTGGGAGGGGGGGTTCAGTGGCTTTATTTCCTTCCCTAACAGTTCGGAAGTTTGTTTAATACTGACTCAGAGGAAGCGCTCTAGCTGAGTCCTCACATGGCCCTGTTTACAGCTCCGGAGTGTACATAATAGATAAAGCACTGACTTCCACATACCCTTGCACTTCCTGGGTGTGTGGGCGAGTGTGCTTGAGCCTGTGAAATGAGGTTGTGCAATCTCCTGCTTGGCGCATCAGGTTGCAGTCACCCCACATCTCGTAAATACTCCTCTGAGGGAGTTTGTTTCATAAACTGAACACCAATGTACTTAAGAGAGGCTCCAGTAATTAATGATTAACATGAAAAGATCCCATGAGTTTCTAGATGGTCAAAACTAAGGTGGAGACTGTAAAAAAAAAACAGTGGGAAACAGCTGTAAATGACACAGATAAACACTTTTCTTTGAGCAGGATCTCAGTGTTTTTTTTATTGTAACCATAGCTGACGTTTGTACATAGCCCGTCTGAGGTAAGAATTTTTGTTATACCAGCAGCCTTGTCCCTAACTCTTGTTGTAGCCTTTATGGGTAATATAGCTACTGCACTTTTAGACTGGAGATCAGAGAATTTTAAAAAATGTGTTCTGAGTTACACTGATAGTCTGATAGTAGCTGATGGAGTAACAAGAACCGATAACTATTAGTCTTTTAAAGATAAATGAGACCTTTCCTATCTATCTGTGTTTTATTTCTTTTTGATATGACTCTGCTCAAAACTTAAGTGCAGTTAGTTTCAAGAGGTATAGTATAATTCAATTAGAAGAACTCCCTGGATTTATGAAGGTTCAGACTAAGGTATTTGGATGATGGTGTGCTGAGCGTTTCAGGGAAGAAATACTACACATACACCAGTCTCCCAGTGTGAAGAAAGGAAATATATACCTGTTTGTCTATGAAATATCTCTTGAACGTGGTGCTGGAGTGATAACATCCACCCCAAACAAATATCCAGTAGTAATATTCAGAAACAAATTGTCTTTTTACCAATGCTTTGTATCAAAGTTAGGCAGGACAGTGTTCACTAAATGAAAGAATTGTTTATAAAGCTTACTTTTAAAGGCATTATCAGCCTTCTCCTTTGTTTCCTGGATTATGAGGCTTGCTGAATCATCTGCAGAAGAGAGCTTTGTTTTTGAAAATGAAGAAATGTGGGGTATAGATTGTGGTATATATATTGCTGCCATCGTAAGAAACTTGAATAAATATTCAAGAATGACCACAAGGACCCATGCGTGGGTGTATTTATCCATTTGCCTCATGACTGGGAGGTTTTGGTCTGGAGACGTAGGGAGGGTGAGGGAGTGGAATAACAGTTTTGAATTTTTGAATGCATTTCCAGTTGATATAGTCTACGATCTTTACACTGTAGCCATTATTTTCTAGAGACGAAATTGAGGAAGATTGTGTTAGTGGTCATTAACTCTTAAAAATTCAAAAAGGGAGCATAGTTAGATGGACCAGTGGGCAAAGCATTGCTGAACAAGCTGGAAACTTGAACTTGATCCTCAGAGCTGACACTCTAATTGGTCTCTGAACTCCACATTTGGGGTGTGGCATGCTTCAGTTTGTTTCTTCCTTGGCTTCCCTCAGTGATGAGCTGTGACGGGGACCTTAGGCCAAATGAACCTTTCCTTTCCCAAGTTGCTTTTGGCCATGGTCTTTTTCACAGCAACAGAAAGCCAACTAGGACAAAGCCTTTCTCACAATTTTTTTCCCTGAGACCACTTAGGACTAGGGGAAGAACTTACAATTCTGTTTTAAAATCCAAGAGCTGCCACAGTCAGGTTTTGTGATGGACACATGCTAACTTCTCTGTGCCTCAGTTTCTCTATTTGAGAAGTGAGAATGATGCTGTGTATGGGGCGTGAAATCAAACATCACAGCAAACACATCCTAGGCCAAACCATGTGCTTCTTTTTATGTTAGTTTATACACATTGTAGGAAGCAGCAACACTTCTACTGGAATTGTGAAAACACTCAGCCCCTCGTGTTGAAGTATGTTGTGTAAGGATGCTTTCTTCTTATGTGTTTTTGGTTCCTCTGTTTTTGAACTAAACTTTTCAAGGGATCTGGGAAAGAAGATCACATTATACAACGACATTAGGGGGCCTAGCTTCAGACTTCAGTTATGTTCACTGTAGCTTTCTGACTTCTCTCTGCTCATGCACCGTGCTTTTCAGTGTGGCAACACTGACTTTCTAGGGCTATATGGTTTAAATGAGAAAATTGATGAGCGAATGCCCAGTGATGTTTAAACATATGGCAAGTATTTAATGCCAATTTTAGAAATTAGGAGAAAAAATCAGTAGCATGCTTAATTTTAAACCCTTAACTGTAGGAGAAAAAAAGAGGTCTAGACTTATTTACTTAGTTGGATTGCAGTCAGTCTGAGGTCCTGGTTTTGCATGGTGATTTTAGGAAGGGCACACATATAGGGTAAAAGGTCTGAGCCTACTTCAGGTTTGAAAACTTACCAAAACCCACCAATCCCTGGGCACAAAACCCACCAGTCACTGGTCTTGGCTTGAAATCTCACTGATCCCTGTCCTAGAAATCTTCATCTTGGAAAATTTCTCCCCCAAGAAACCCTATATAAGCCCTGTCTCCTACTCAGTTCCTGCTGTCCCCCACCTGAGCAGAGACAGCCACCGTCTTGTGTCTTTTCCAATAAGTGTCTTGTATGAGGTTTGTTGTGTTGTGTGACTTTGTGGTATTCCTTGGCTCCCACTTTGCCAGGATACCTTTCCCTTCATAGATGTAACACTTGAATTGTTGAAACCTTCCTACTCGGAGCTGCAATGCCTCCTTTGAAGAAGTCTTTCCCCTCAGAACTACAACATTGACAACTCATGATGGTGTTTTGTTTATAGATGGTTCAGTCTTATGCATGTGATATAAATGTAGTTTGAAAATGAGAGTACATTGAATGGATTAAAGTTAAGTGTGGAATGATATGCAGACTTAGTTTTCCTTTGAGAGTTCACATCTAAATAATGGACTTAGAACAATGGGAAAACACCATTACTAAAAGTTACAGAAGCCATAGTAGGTTGAGAGTTAGTTGTGGGTGTTATGTTTTTGCAGGTGCTGTCATGGGCCATTCCTTTCACCTGAGAAAACTATAAATGTGAACCTTAATGTAAAGTATAGCTTCACAATCTCAACCTGAGCTTGATGCTTTCCACTCTCCAGAAGCACCTTCTGTTACCCACTTAAAGTTTAGATCTACGTATCAAGTAGATTTACACAAGGTACGTGTCTAGCTATGTTCATCCGTCCATGTTGACATAAAGGATGAGGCACAGAAAATGAGATCACAAATAGTTGGGAAACCAGCAAACATCAGGGCTTGGGCAGACAGGAGAACAGAGAAGTCAGTGACAGCGTCAAAATTAAAGACAGAGGACTATCAGAACAAACTACTGCACCATGGTTTGTCAGAAGTTGCTCAAATAGTGAATTCAAGGGGTAGAGCTTCATCCGGGCTGCCTCCTTGGGCCTTGGTGTGTTTTAGCCCTCTTTGCTCTTCTATTGTGAGCTCCTTCCACCTTTTTGAAGTCATAGATAACAGCTTTGATACCCTATTCCTGGCTCCTTAAGATTTGTTGAGATGAGCAGAAAATAGTGTGTTCAGATCTTACCTGTAAGAGAGCTTTTAGGAATATGAGCACCATACCTACCCCATTGCCTTAGGACTATGGTGAGAATTTCGTCTCTTTGACTCACAAGTTCTCATCACACAGATGACTTCAAGTTGGCCCCTACCCTCCACATTCACTAAATGGCAGGCCCGTGCTCCACCTGTAAACAATAAACAAATGGAAAAGGAAATAGGTCAGACACATAGAGTTGATAGAGATTCTGTCAGATGGTTATTTAATTAGGAAAAAGAAAAGATTGTTTTACTGTTTGCAAAATAAAGAAGACCCTGGTTGCCATCCCAAGCCATGCCACAGAATGGATTTCAGATGGTTTCAAAGTGAAAAGGTAGTTATTAATGAAGGGACAATAGCAGGCACTACCAGCTCTTCCTGGGAGAGAGTAAGTCTTCTTCTCTGTTTTGTCTGAAGTGTTGAAGTTGTGGCAATTATTTTGCCTCAGACGCAATGCCTGGAGTTATGGGTCTGTTATACATCAGACTTCCTAAGCATAAACATAATAACGACATAATAGTCACAAAAGTATTCAGTGTAAGAATACAATAAAAGCCAAATAACAAATGGAAAGTATTTGGTATCAGATAAAAGAGAACTGTTTAGTATACTCTTGTTTCCCTTGAGATAGAAACACTCCATCTTGCAGGAAGCTCCTTAAGCATGAAGGTAAACCACTTAGAACAGCTTCAGGAAGTCCCTGAAACTGGCAAGATCTACGAGACCTCTCCCTGCCTGAGCAAGTGATAAAAACTGAGAGCCTCTCGCAGACAGAGAAAAGCCAAGCTGAAAAGAAGATTCTCAATCAAAGCTGCAAGAAGACTGAGACCAGATCAGCTGCCTGGAAGAGGCAGAAACCAGCCTATCTGCCCAGAAGAGGATTAGGCTAACTGAGGCACCTGGAAAGGACTCTCTCCAACCTGTTGAGCTGTGCAGTGTGCTTCAGGTTCCCAGCTTTGTGAGCTGCCACCTGTGCTGAGGTGGGCTTCGGTGATGCAGATGTCTCTGAGTCATTTCTGCTCCTGTAAGTAACCCCTCACCCACATTCTTGTAAGCAACCCCAATAAAACTCATTGATATTCCTGTAATCCAGAGACCAAAACACTGGGAACTAATACGTGGATTAAAATTACAGCTGGATAGTTTAAGCAAGAAAAGAATATAAATATAAATGCCAAACTATCAAAAAATTTCAAATCATCTGATAAAGAAAATATTAATTAGATGTGATATAATATGTCAAAATAGAATGAGAGTTTCTTTTTAAAAATTCAGTTTTGGTGATGGTGTGGCAAACTGGATAGATAGGTACTACAGGAACGATACATTGGTGCCAGGCATATAGGTATGCACTACTATGCCCAGCTAAGAATTTATTTTCATGCATTAGTTTTACGTTAGAGCCCAAGCAAGATCTGCTGAATACGCTGCTTTGCTCATTGTCCTGTTCTGTGTTTGATAGAGACACATAGGGTGCATTGTCTTGTATTCGTCACATTCTACATTCAGCTGATATTTGCTTCATAATGTCATGAGATTCATTCTATTTACTTCTTGTACAACAGTACTTAAAATGAGAAGTTTGACTAGAGTCAGGTTGATTTTGTTTTATTTGCTTTTGGCAAGATCCTACATTTGTGGTATGTGTTCTTCCTGTTGCAACACACCAGAATGGTGTTGTTTCCAACTTTAGATCTTCTCCTGGGTTTTTTTAAAATTAAGAATAGAAACTTTATGCCTTTTAAAAACTAAATTATTTTTATTTCTTTTAAGCCATTCTTATATTGTGTGTGTGTGTGTGTGTGTGTGTATCTGTGTGTGTCTCTGTGTGTGTATCTGTGCGTGTGTGTGTAGTCTAGGAGAGGGCATCTGACCCATGGAAAGTGCACTTACAGACAGTTGTGAGCTGCTGTATGGGTGGTGAGAACTGAATGCAAATTCTCTGGAACAGCAACAGTGTTTTTAACTGCTGAGTAATCTCTCCAGCTCCTTCTACTGAAGTACTTCAATGGGGCTTTAATTAGGCCAAGATTTCTTACTCCTACAATAAATGACTAGGATTACGTGAAGTTGGTCTTTCTTCCCTTATTGCTCAGAATTGTGTGTCTATTCATGTGGTCCTGAGCTACAACGGTGCAGGCATCCTGATGGACTTGGTGTGGCTGCAATTTCCCAGCACCCTGTTTTCTTATCTTTCCACTGGTTTTGCTTCTGCAATTGGACATTTTACTGGTGTAGCTCTGCAGCTAAGTATCCGCTTGGGAAAGAGTAAGAACACATGATGGCCTAAACGTTTGAAATTATGCTGACAGTGGAAGGATTTTTGGATGGAATTAGATAGGATAATCCACATAGCCAAATATTTAAGGAATGTAGTGCTTTCTCTAGGAGACACTTTGTATTCGAATAGAAGAGAAAGACAGCTCCTTTGCATTTGCACTGTGCTTGTACTGTGCCTTGGAGCAGCAGCCTAGGAGGTCATTTTCAATGTTTTTATGTTGTAGTCTGGAGGAAACCTGCTTTTTCAGTAATGGCCCTTGGCTGATTGTGTGAGTCCTGCTCAAATTCTGGAGGCTACTGTGCTTTACTCAAAGTCTATTGACTAAATTAATTACATATGAACAGTTTCAGGGCACTGTTTTAGCTGGTGTCTGACCAAATGCTTGGCACTGCAGTACAGTCAGTAGACACATAAAATTAACATTATAGAGGATAAAGTATTTATGAGCTTACCATTAGGTCACAGGTGTTTTTTTGTGAGCCTACAAAATTCAGGTGGCTGTTTTTGCTTTAGGGAGACGATCAATAAAAAGGTCTCCTGTCCTTATCTGCTTCAAACTTAGAAAATGAGACCTAGGGCATTTTATAACTCCATGGAAGTCCACCTTGATAAAACACCCTTCTTAGAACACGGTTCCTCTGAACCGTCATTACACAGTGCCTTAGTGACAGCTTTGTGATAAGAGCTAATGCCTCTTTAACTTCCCTATTTACACTACAGAGAAACCTACTTAATTGATGTCTTGCTTAGTCACTAAAATTTGCCACTTAAAAAAAATGAATGCCTCCATTTCTAGTGAGTGAATTTTCTTCTCAGGAGAAATTTACCCAAGTCTTTTGGCTGTATTTAAAGCCTGAAAATTTGATGTTGTGGTGGAAGGTGGTTAACAATGAAGAAAAGGGGGGATTATTTTTTTATTTTTTATTTTTGGTTGTGAGCCTAGCCTTTAATGACTGAGCCATCTCTTCAACCCTCTTTTCTGTTTTTTTACTTTTAAAAGATTTCTGCACATTTTTTATTGTGAAACAGTGATAAACACATCAACAAAAACACATATGCTATCTTAGGGTTGTTAATGTCGTGTCAGAATGACAAACAGGGAATCCAGTTTTTTAAGAGAAAGGGCTCATTACTTAATGCTAGGGACATTAAAGGGTTTCTTATGATCATTTGAAATAAAAATATCATAAAATTCTAATAATCTTTCTTGTATTATCTATCATTTAATGTAAAGTGAAATTTTATTACATAGTACACCATATTGTATGGGAAGGCCAGTTCTGCCACCCTGTCCACTATTGCTAGGAATCTTAGCTGGGGTCATCCTTGTGGATTGTTGGGAATTTCCCTAGCACCAGGTTTCTCCTTAACCCCATAATGGCTCTCTCTATCAAAGTATATCTTTCTTTTCTCTCCCTCTCCATCCCTCCCCCCTCAACATCCCATTCCCTTATGTTCCCATTCCTATCCCTTCCCCTTTACCAACTCCCTCACCCTCGGTTTACCCAGGAGATCTCATCTAATTCCCCTTCCTGGGGCGATCCATGTGTCCCTCTTAGGGCTCTCCTTGCTACCTAACTTCTCTGGAGCTGTGGGTTGTAGTCTGCTTATTAATGAATATCCCAACTATCATCATGGAGCCAATGGATGGAACCAGATGCAGAGATCTACAACCAAGCACCAAGCTGAACTCCAAGCATCCAGTCAAAGAGAAGGAGGAAGGAATACATGAGCAAGGGAGGTCAAGATCATGATAGAGAAATCTACAGAGACAGCTGAACCAAGCTCGTGGAAACTCATGAACTCTGGACCGACAGCTGTGGAGTCTCCATGAGTCTAAACCAGGCCCTCTGTATGTGGGAGACAGTTGTAAAGCTTGGGCTATCTGATGAGCCCCTGACAGTAGGACCAGGATCTATCCCTGGTACACGAGCTAGTTTGTTGGAGCCCATTCCCTCTAAGGGGATCTCATGCTCAATCTTAACTCAGGAAAAGGGCTTGGTACTGCCCCAACTTAATGTGCCAGACTCTGTTGACTTCCCATGGGAGTCCTTACCTGTTCTGAGGAGTGGATGAGGGGGTAGGCTTGGGGGGGAGGCAAAGGGAGTGGAAGGAAGGGTGGGAGGGAGAACTGTGGTTGGAATTTAAAATGAAATAAAAATAAAAAAGAAAACATAGAATCACATTGTAGAATTAATACTCATATATTGGCCCCCTGGGTGGGCACCCCCCTGGGTGGGCACCACTATGATGAACAGGTGTGTGGTGAGGAAACGGGAGAGAAGGAGAAGCAGAGTGGTTTGTGCTCTATGGGGAGAAGCGGAACTGAGGACACATAGGTGGTGAGGAACAGGCTGATATGGGTGCCTGGGGCCATGTGATATCCGGGCCTGTGCTGCCACTTAGGACCACATCTGGGTCCATGGCCCTACCCCAGCTGGGATTGGTTTTGGTGTCTGTGACCACCAAAGACCACAGATGGGTGAGCCACCACCTGAGGCCATGTGGATGTCTGAGGGCCAAATGCTGCAGGATTCATAATGTATAAAAAATTAGAATTTCTTTTCCAAGCCACTTATTTATTTACATTTTATTCGATGTATTTATCTCAGACTATTTGAGAATGTGAAACCTTTTCACAAGTCCTTGTGACAACTATCAAGTATTCTGTAGCATATCCCCCAACATGGAACTCAATTTCTCCAAGACAACTGTAAATACTTTCAAGATTCTAAGTAGTTGTTGTTTAGTTCTAGATACTATCTTCTAGTTTAGAAAATGAATATTCTTTTAAAACAAATGGTATCAGTTTAATATGCAATGTATTGGTGTTTGGACTGATGTCTGAAATACTGTCTCCCTTCCTCTTTTTCTTAACTTTTGTGAGAATGAATCCTTTTTCAATGCTTTTTTGCTTCTGAAGCCCCATCTAAAGATCCAAGCTCTGTGTATCTTAAGCTTTCCCCCAGTACACTCAGTCACCTTCTATGGCTCCAACAGCACTAGGAATGTAACAGCCAACAAAAAATTCTCAATTGGGAATTAATTCTTATAACATTATAGGGATTAATGAGTCACTGATACAAGTGAAAGAGTGTTGACTTTAAGATAAATGTCTGTTGTGAATGGTTTAAATATTAAATTTTGGCAAAGAAGTTTGACATACCTGACATGCTATTTAATAGCCCCCCTATGGTTAGAATTCTTCTAATTGTTCAGAAACTCTGGCTTCCTAAGTCAGCTTCAAGTTAGCTCTTTGTGGCCCCTAATATTAGAATCAGTTTTTGGATCCTGAGCACTTTAATCGAATGCCCTTTTATTGTTACATGTTGATAAACACATTTGCCATTTCTCTATCTCCTATATGGCATCTTTTGGAGATCTCATTAGTGATTCACATAGTAAGATTTCCATATATACCATCCAGGTCCACATCTTCCATCCAGGATCAGCTGTTGGATATCTGCTGTTTTGGGCTTGACTCAGTTGACGGTGAAGAAGTACTAAGATAGACCCTCTTCTCATCTCCCCCCCTTCCCTTCCATGACTCCTTTGCAGTGCTGACTGGAAGGATATGCCCATTGCCACCCCGAATCAGTTATGTTTTTACCTCATAGGATAAGCCTGCATTATCTGGCCTTTAATTGCCATTAAATGAGACATGTAGTTTAGATGAAATGTCTTCATCTGGGCTGACAGTGCTCCCTCCAAGAGCCAAAGACCATCCAACAACACTGTCAACACTAGGCATGAGGAGCCCTCTTTTGAGGTGCTGTCAGGGATGTCTAAGAGATTCCCAAAATACTACCGACTATGGCTATTGCCCTTGGTGTCCCTGCAAGGGTGAAATTTAACTCCCTGTTACTGAAGACACCATACATTTCAGACACAGGGTTCAGAGGTGCCTGTGCTGGAGCTAACTTGAAAGCCACCTTCCTGAGGACTAGTTTTCATGATAGCAGAAGGTGCCATGAAGGCTTCCAAAGAATGGAAGTAGCCAGCAGTCCTATCCACCTATGACACCTAACCCCAAAAATCACCAGCATGGCATAATAACCCTCAAGGTGTAGTAGTAGCACACATACATTGTCTGTAATTGCTTTCTTGCTCAGCAAGAGTTAAACCATACCTGGTACTGGAAACTTAGCCCATCTCCCAGGAATTTACAGATTCTGTCATGTTGACAACATTACAGTCACACAAACTGTGATTGAGTCTTTAGTAATGAAAAGAAAAACAATTTAAACAATAAACAATGCTACTTTCTCTAGGCCAATACTCTAGTTATATCCACTGAAGTTTGTAGGGAGAGATCCTAGGTACCTGTACCAAATGGGCGTGGTCACAGGTATGTAGTAGGTTGGCAAATAAAGAACAGAGGGAAAGGAGATATGCGCTTTCTTACGGTTCCAGTCAGGTCTCAGAGAACAGTGGAGTTCTGACCTCAGTTTCTCGGCTTCTCATGTAAGTGACTTCTCCCTAATAAAATATCATATGGCATCCCTACCTTGTTTAGCTTAATATTGCTCAATAGAAATTGACAATTTTTGAATGTTCCTTTAACACTAACATATTATACATACCACCACCCCCATTTACTATTTTCTTACAGCCCACAAGACATAAAAATAATCTATTGCTTCTGCCATAGATAATTCACAATCTAGGAAGAGAATATTTTAAGCATGAAATTAATGTTTTTTAAGAAAACAGGTTTATTTAGTACAGTGTAAGAAAGAGGGCTGATCAGTAATGAGAGTCTGCAGCAAAAGTAAACTTTTCATATATTGGTTTTGTCATGTCCATTAGCTGACTGAGCCCTAAGGAACAGAGATAATGTAGACAGATTCTCTTCTGGAGACTGTAGAATGGAGATCTAAGATTATGGATTTAGTTCCAGCCGTGTCATGTTTTTATATTGAACATGCTTTTAACCCTACCTTTTATTTTTGAAGAGGGAATCAATACAACCAAATAGAATCCAGGCCATTTTCTTGCTTTGAGTTCTCATGACACCAGTGCCTATTGACTGGCAAACTGGGTACCCTCTGATCCTAGCTCAGGCTTTGACTTAATCAGTGCTTAGGCTTTTGCCAAGCTTCTTTCCATTGGATTTATCAATAGGGAGCAAGGTGAGCTTCTTGCTGATGGAGTAGGAATTTTACAGGGTTCCCTTCTGATACCATCCAGCCAGGTCCCAGGAAGAAGCCACTGACAGCCCTGTAAGAAAAGCGTGCTAAGTCATGTACTTCTCTCCCCTCATAACTAAGCTGCTGCTTACAATCTACTTCTATGAAAGCTGCTGTCATTGGTTAAAGAATCTATAAAATAATAGCAAATGTGTGTGTGTGTGTGTGTGTGTGTTTGTGTTTATGTGAGAGAGAGAGAGGAGAGAGTACAAAAGAGGAGATGAACAGAAAGTATATGACGCCTGGAAGGCTGTTATACATCAGCTTCCTTGTGATTACAAAATGGGTTCACTGTATTATTGTGAAAAAGGTCTAAGCATCAATGACATAACTTTGGTTTAGCTCATTACTTGCAATCTTCTCAACTTTCCTGGTACTACAAGCCTGCTGAATAAAAAGAGATGAGCTTTCCATGTTAACCCTGCTGTTACACACAGGTTATTTTTAAAATATTATTTCCAATAACATCAGCATAAACAAGGTTGTATGTATTTAAATATGTTGATCTTAAAAAAATCAATGGCTCATTCTTGTTTTGGTATAAATAGGATTCTTTAAATATTTTTAAAAAGTTCTTTGATAAAAACACTTGAACTTGATTTGATTAAAAACATTAAGTTGAGGGAAAGAGATTAGGAAGTAGTAATTTTTGAATAACTATAAAAACATCCACATAAAAAGTTTATTTTATGTGTACGGATAATTTGCCTGAAGGTGTATCTGTACACCTTGTGAGTGCCTGGTGCCCATGGAGGCCAGAGGAGGGTGTCAGGTCCCGTGGAACTTGAGTTACAGTTGCTAGCTCCCATGTAGCTGCTGGGGATCTACCTTGTGTCTTCCACATATAACCATTGGAACATCTTTGCAGCCCTTAACAATATATATCATTTTAATAGGTAATTCAAAAGTTAGTTTGAAACTGGTTGAGTGAAGACTGGGCCTATGGGAATTAGAATTCCTTGCTTTCATGAGTAAGAAGTGATTAGAGGCTGAAGTTTGTTTATTTATTGCTGTTGTGACACCGTGTGTGGAGCCCTTCTGTGGACAGCATTAAGATATATAATTAGGCAAATAAATACAAACAGCCACCCACATGAGCCGGTTTTGTATATATTAACGCCCACATGAGCTGGTTTTGTATATATTAACACACATAAGCAATAAGAGTTAAACGTCTGTGTATTTGTTTTCTCATCTTACGGTAGGTCTGAATTATTTCAGGAGTGCTTTGTGAATACCACTAAAGAGCAAACCGATTAAGATGATGGCAAGATGTGTTTGCTGTTTCCTACTTCTCTATCCCTCACACCTTGCTAAGGCCAAGTAAACACTGGGGCACTAAATTCCCTGGAACACTACCAATTGCTCTATCGGTAGTGTTCATTTGAAGAAATATTGGATTCCTTGTTGTAGTTTCCGTTTTTTTTTTTTTATCCACTTGGTCTATGTTTCCAGTGTACATGACGCTGAGACAATGTCGTGGCAAAGCTGTAACATTTTCAGCCAAGTGGTATGAACTTGTGAACTCCATTTCACTTCCTTTCCTTCATCCCTTGGTAACCAAATACAAGGTGTTCAGATTTTTTTCTTGCCTGTTCCTTTTGTGAGACTATACAGGTGTAGGTGTGACTTCCCATTTCCCCCCTCCGCAAAACACAAAAAGTGACATTGCGGGTTCCTCTCTCTGATCCTTTTGTCATTTAATAGCATCTCTTGGAAAATGCTTTGCATTTGTTCATAGACATTTTTATCATTCTGTTTTTATAACAGATGGAAGAAAAGTGAGCTGGAGTCAAGACAGAGAGGAGTCACTGCTGCAAAATGAGACAGCTTGGGTGAGCAGGCTGGGGAGAGCATGTCTTGGGAAGATTTTCTCTGGGCTGTAAGGTATAATTCATTGTATTCACTCTCCATTTAGGAAACATTAGAAAAGATCACTTTTCTGTCACACTGCATATGCTGTGCTGAAGTAGCAAAGGCAGAACATGATGCTTGGATTCATTGATGTCACAGGAGAGCTTCAGAGATCTCACATTCTGAGTCATAGAGAAATCTGCCTGTAAGTGGGGCTGCTGGAAGAGCATCCTTCCTGGTCTGACTGGCCTCCGTACAAAGAAGGCCTGTGGATGTCTCAGTACCTGCTCTCCAGAGAATTCAACGCTGACTTTAGACTGACTGATGCCAGGTCGTGTACACTGCAATTATCCAAGTGAGGACAGCCACGGAATCATCAAAGCGTGAAGCTCCTGTGTCAGCTAAGACCCAGAGGGTTAGAGGCAAACGTCAGAGTGGGGCTATTGTCTGGAGTCTGAGAACTGGAGATGAAAGGAGCCCCAAACACTGCAAGAGTAAACAGGGAGGGACACAGAATGATCCTCCAGCTAGAACAAGCTCTGCCTCTCAGAGCTTCCTTTGAAGTTCTGGTGAGGGTGTGGTGGGTCAGCCCAGACACAAACATGTAGATAGTTGACTTTTACATTTTGCAAAGAGACTGAAGATTGGATATGATGACGGAGCCTTGTCTCACAAATTGTAGAACACCTAAATTCAGGCTCTTGCATAGAAACGTCTAAAAACTAAATTACACTTTAGATGCCATGCAGTAAATATAAGCAGTTTATTTCCTCAGACAAATGAAAAAGAGAATATATGATGTCCAGTATAAATTGTTAGACGCCTGACTTGGAATTAACTAAGAGAAAGTAAACACATTGAAATACGCATTTGAGGTGACAGCTGGAGAGCCTTCTAAGCACGTCTCCAACTTTGTTCCCTTTTCCATTCTTCTTTCACCGCTGAATTTGTGTCAGCTATCTGTAATAAACCATGGAAGTTCCAAAAAAAACCATTTTAATTGAATTTCTTTAGCATTTAAAAGTGGAAAGAAATTAAATTTTATTGATATTTTGAGAAACCATTCCATCTCATTACTTTCTGAATTCTAAAAATTTCTATTGAACAAGTAATTGTATGTATTTTTGGAGTCCAGTATGGAATTTTGGTCAGGTGTACATTTCTGAATTTCTTTTGTAGTATTGTTTTTAAAGTGGAAGACTTGGTGAGGTATACCCCAGGGATACTTCAAATAATAAGTAGCAAAAGAAAAGAAACTGATCATACTGAAATGTAAACACCCCCACACACATACCCCACAAAGCCTCATTGTGATTGCTAATGCACATTTCATAGTACATTGAGCCAAGGGCCTCACACTAGCTATGCCCTCAACCACTGAGTTATATATTCTCAAGCCTCTCTTTTTTGTTTTTTGTTGTTGTTTGTTTGTTTGTTTTTCGAGACAGGGTTCCTCTGTGTAAACAGTTCTGACTGTCCTGGAACTCACTCTGTATAACTAGGCTGGCCTTGAACTCATAGAGATCTGCCTGCCTCTGCCTCCCAAGTGCTGGGATTAAAGGCGTGCGCCACCACAACCTGGCTCTCAAGCCTCTTTTTGATTTTCATTTTAAGATGGGTCTCACTAAGTTGTTCAGGCTGGCCTTGAATTCACTCTGTAGCCCAAGCTAGTCTCAAAGCTAAAGTATTCCTGCCTCAGTTTCTTCAATAGGCATCTGCTGCCAAGACTGGGGAATATGTACACTTAAAAAAAATCAATACATCAAATAACAACAGATACTAAGCAGATTAAAATGAGTAATCGAATCCTAATAAGTATAAATGATGTTTAGTGATAGTTACAGCAGCTATCATGACCTTGATTTCTGTTTTTTTTTTTATGCTTGTAATAGTAAGAAACACTAAATACCCAGTTATGGAAACAAGTACATAACATTTCCCTACTCAGTTTCATAGACCCTGTGAATTGAAGGGGTTATGGAACCCACGTAAGAAATGAGTTTGTCATTTCACCTCTGTTGGGGGTAGTGCTTGATGTCATCATCAACCTGGGGATCTTTTAGTCTAAATTACCAGCTTTATTTTCATTAGATGCTCACCGGGTGGTGACCAAAGGCCTTTTGATCTCTGTGGTTGCAGGATTTTGCCAGTAGATTTTTGATGTAGATTTTATTTTCCCACACACTGAATATCAGGGTGACATGAGTTTCTCAGTGTGCCTTTGACACCATTGTCTTGGGAATCCTGGCTTTTGGGGTTCATTTCTCACCTTCTTGGCAGGAGTCCTTGGTCCTCCTGAATCACAGAGGCCCGGAGGCAAATGCTGACTCAGGTGCTTGCCTAGCTCTGAGGTTATGTGATTTCTCACCACTTCTGGCCTCCGAGAATTTCCCTGACTTTCCTGCCTTCTCAGGCACACATCCTTTTTAAAGTTTTTTTTTTAAATCATACTAAAAAGCTTCTGTTTTTATTTCCTTTTTGGCGACATTCTCCTGAGAGGATTTCTTTGGGTAGCTAGGATATTGTCTTGTCAGATCTGATCCTGATTGGAATTCATCATGTTTAATCTTGTTTTATGTTTACAGACATCCTATGACATAGCTCTTCAGAGCTGGAGAGAAGAGAAAGTCGGCAGCTATTTGTTTGATTAATAAAGAAGTGAGTTTTTATGCTCTCGTATAAATGAATAATGGTGTATTTTGAGGCTATGTATCATGCCATTAAGTTGATGAATTAGGAATCTTCCCTTTTGAAAGAATGATGCCTATATAACTTGCTCCAGGAAAAATCAAAAGAAAAAAAATAAAGCAATCTGTATACATTGTCATTATAAACAGTCTTTTAAGTACAAAGTTCTTCCAAATCGACTCATTACTGTGGTGTCATTCACCGCCTCTCTTCTATTCCTATGTTGCCAAAATACCTTTTTCCTTTTTTCTTTTTTTTTATTTTATTAATTTTTTTAAAAGCCAGCCACATCGTGAAACCCCTGCAATTTTACTCTGGACATGGACTGATGGGCTCCTTGCTCCTGGTTCTGAGGGCTGTGGGGAAATCCATGCTTCGTGTCCTGCATTGCTCTTTGTTGAGATTAGTCACAACAGACATACAGGAAATCTTAGGTATTTCTTCTGCTGTGCAGCTGACCATGAAACAAAACGTGAGGGCAGTATCATTGTAAGTCGGTTAGAGTTGCTGAGAAAGAGAAGCATTCAGCTTTGTTCAGGTCGGAAGGCCGTTCTTACTGGATTTCTTTGCTTGGGCTACCATAAAACAGGCTCAAAATAAGACACAAGTCTGGGGTCCTCAAAGAAACTTGTGCCAGGGCTGAATTTGCCCTCCCCTACGCTGCAGGAGAAGCCTTTGTCAAAGTGTCTATCCTCCCTTTTCCCAGTGTTTTGCAAGTGCCTGCTGTGAGCAATCAGCATGCAGGGAGGTGGCAGCACTAGCAGGGGAAAATAAGGAAATCGGTAACACATTTGTTAGGACTGCTGAGTGCAAATGGTCTTAGAGGCGTCCTGCACAGCCGGGCACCTGCATGCAGTCTTCACACACTTCTCTGCTGCCCTCCCCTTCTGTGGCTGGTTAGCCCCAGCTGACCCTGCTGGCTCCTCAAGGCTTTTGTTTTTCTTCTTCATTTTCCTCTCATCCTACACACCTGCCCATTGATCGCTAGATGCTTATATACAGCGCTTGCAGTCACCAGCAGGTCATTTCTGCGGAGGAGGAGGCCAGGCAGGCCAGGCTCTGGAGCCTCCCATCCTTGCCTCTCCGTGTACAAACCGGAGTGCTTCATTGTACGATCACATTTTCTCTGAACCCCTCTTTCCAGTTTCACATATTCCAGCGTAGCAGTCCCGTAATTACTGATGCACTCATTTATTTCAGCTTTAACTCCCCAGAAACTCTTCCTTCTCGACATTTCAAATGTATTGCTAGTCTTTCATACATGAGTAGTTTGATCTTTCTGCAAATCTAATGTTGTAAAATTCGTTCTTCTGTTTTTAAGAACATGATATAATTGGTTACATCATTTCTCTCTTCCCCTTTCTTCCTCCAAACCCGCCTATATGCCCTGCCTTGCTCTTTTTCAAATTCATGACCTCTTTTTTATTCATTGTTGATGTGTACATATATGCATATATATTTCCTAGATATATAACTACAGTTGCTCAGTCTGTATACGTTACTTGTATGTGTGTTTTTAGGGCTGACCATTTTGTGTTGGATAACCAATAATTGGTTATTGGATAATTAGTATGCCCTTCTCTGTGGAAGACTGTTCTCCCATTCTCAGCATTCCTTCATTGAAAATCTGGTGTTTTAAAATCATCAACAAGCTAAAAACATTTTAATATGTGTGGGAGTTTTGTCAGTTGATCTGAGGACAATGGCTAGATTTTTGCTATGGCACTGCCTTTGTACACAGAGTAGAATCATAGGTTTATTTTTAGATGCAAGATGTGACTATACACAAAATAATACTAAAATAGTGGTAGAATAAATATTGGTTTGCCAAGTAGACTGTCTCCCTCTTCCTTTTTCATTTCTTTTTTTTTCCTCTTGTAATTACCTATTCCTTTTTTAAAAAATGTCTGGAAGAGAATATCCCAAATGCCCATCATTGTTCCTAGCACTTTGGAGGTGCGGGGCATACACAGTTGGAAGCAGAGTCTGTCATGGAAGATGGGAAGGCAGGTTGCTTGACTATGTCAAGAAAAAAAAGCATTAGGTTCCACACTACTGTGTCCAGTGTGCATTCGGCTTAATTCTCTTTGAGATCTGGGAGTCATCTATTATCCTGGGGGAATTTTGTTATTGATTGACATTTCCATTGTGGTGACAGACATGCATTATATTTACACGAAGCCTGAGCACAACAGTGCCCTACTCAGGCTTAATGCAGTGCCTATGAGAAAGTTTCCCTCCCATGAGGAAACAAGGAACTCTATCTGTGATGCCAGACAACGGTTTTCAGAGGCATTTGGGAAATCTGGTGGTCTCTGCTGCCTGTTATCTCTGAGCTGAACTGAGTGAAGTGAGAACCTGCCCTGAGCATCAGCCTCTGCAGTAGTGTTGGCCCTGTGTGGAGGATCCATCAGAGGATGCTGAACTCTCTGAATGATGAGAGAATGCCCGTGTATCAGTGGCTATGATTAAGAACGTTTCAGAGTGCAAGGGGAAAGTAACCCAGGAAATATCTGGAGGAGCTTGGTACCTTGGCTGGAAGTGGCAAGTTACAAATGATTGGTATGTCATCTGTATGCCTTGGTTTTTTCTCTGAGGAATCAGTATCAGGCGAGGCTTGGACAGACCAGCTGTTCTACCAGCTGACAAGAGTCTTGAGCTAACCTTTAGAGGAGATGCTGTGGTGTGCTCTGGAGGGCACAGTCTGACTGGTGTTGCCTGAAATATTCAAACTGAGGTCTGTTCACCAGGTTCTTTCTGGACGTTTGAAGGGTTGTGAGTGGCCATGACCTTCTTAGGCTCCCTTCTGCTCCCCACATGATAAAATATTCCCATTTGTCTTCATGTTATATTTCTTCCTGTTTTATATGGAGCACAGCACGCATGGCATTTTTCCTTTCACATTGAAAGGAAGTGTATTTAGGACAGTAAACAGCATTTAAAGCCCCGTGGCCAACTGGCCTCAATTTGAGAATTCAATCACTTGCACAATTTCAAGACAATGCAAAGACAGTGTGTCACTGCTGGAAACAAAGTCATAGGTTGACACCTTCATACTGTTGTTACTGAGTTTAACATTTCTGTGAAGGTGCTGACACAGATGTTTAAATCTAGGAAGCTATTGATGGCTCTACCTAGACCAGTGATCTTCAAATTAGATCCTAATTGGGTGGGAGCAGGTGCGGCATAGTCATGTCAATTGAATATTGGATACAATAAATGGGAGGTGGGCAGGGTCCTTTTAAAAGGGAATGTAGGGCATGTGCACAGGTGATGCTCTTAGTGGCTGCAGCTGAGGACGTATCCTGTCAGAACCCCAAGGGTAGTCCAGTACAGATGACTGCATACTAACAAGGAGGACACGTGGATCACCCTGGGAAGAGGAAATAGCTGAGATATCCTGGGTAAACTGGGGGGGGGGGGTAGAGAGAGAGGATGGGGATGGCAACAAGAGGGATCAGGACAGTTGAGTTGGGCCAGGAAGAGGGGTGAGAACAATGAAAGAGATATCTTGATAGAGAAAGTCATCATGGGGTTAGGGAGAAAACTGGTGCCAGGGAAACTCCCAGGAATCCACAAGGATGAGGCCAGCTAAGACACCTAGAAATAGTGGAAAGGGTTTCTGAATTGGTCTAGCCCTGTAGTCAGATTGGTGACTACCCTAATTGTCATCATGAAGCCTTCATCCACTACCTGATGGAAGTAGATGTAGAGATCCACAGCTAAGCAATGGGTTGAGCTCTGGGAGTCCTGCTGAAGAGAAGGTGGAGGGGTTATATGGACAAGGTTGGGGGTGGCGGTCAAGATCGTGACTGGAAAACCCACAAAAACAGCTGACCTGAGTTAAGGAGCCAACATGGGGCTGACCTAGGCCCTCTGCATCTGGCTGACAGCTGTGTAGCTTGGTTTTTTATGGAGGCCCTAGCAGTGGGACCAGAACATGTCCCTGTTGCATGAGCCTATTCCCTTTGGTGGGAATCCTTGTTCAGCCTTGATGCAACAGAGAGGAGCTTGGTCCAGCTTCTACTTGATATACCATGCTTTATTGATTCCTATGGAAGGCCCTACCCTATCTGAATGGAGACAGAGGAGGAGTGGATGGGGGGAGGATTGAAGGGAGGTGGAGGGAGGGAATGGGAGAAGAGGGAGGGGAAACTGTGGTTGGTATGTAAAATAAATAAAAAATGATGAATAAAAAGTACAGTGTTTCTCCAGGATTTGAAAGTTTCTCCTTCACTACTTTATGTTATTCTCTATATCCTTTGGATATGTTACAAATAAATAAAGAAAAGTATTTTTGTTTCTTTTCAGGTATCTGTTTCAGAATAGTTTTGTGAAAATTAGTTAAGGATCTATAACTTTTAAAATAAAATTAGAATGAGGAGCAGTTTGTATTTTGTGAATCTTATGACACATCTATTTCCATCTAGATGCATCATGGCAGAAATGTATTATTGTCTCAGTTTGCATGTGGCAGAGGTGTAGCATTTTCACTGTAGCTGGTGTGGAGGCAGGCTCTGAAGCTAGATTGATAGATGCCATGGACAGCTGGGTACTGACAGTCTTTTCTTTGTTTTTATTTAATTATAACATTCCTCCCTTACCTTTCTCCCCTCCATACCCTCCCATACATACCCTATAGCTCTCCTTCAAATCCATGGCCTTTTTTTCTCACTAATTGTCACATATGTATATATGTATTTGTATATACATGTATCTTCCTTCCTTTCTTCCTTCCTCCCTTCCTTCCTTCCTTTATTAATTTTTTTTTATTTTACGAGACAGAGTTTCTCTGTATTGTTTTGGAGGCTGTCGGTCCACCCCGGCCTTGAACTCACAGAGATCCGCCTACCTCTGCCTCCTGAATGCTGGGATTAAAGGCATGTGCCACCACCGCCCAGCTAATTTTTTTTTTTTTTTGAGATAGGGTTTCTCTGTGTGTATCCATTGGCAGTTCTGGAACTTGCTCTGTAGACCAGGCTGGCTGCCTCCCAAGTACTGGGATTAAAGGTGTATGCCACCATTTCCTGGCTTACACACACACACACAAAACCTATTTATGCTACCCATATGTATGTTTTCAGGACTGACCATTTGGCAAGCTGGTGTACTCTCCACCTCCCTTGCTTCTAGCTTTCTTTAGTTTGAGCAGTCTTTTCAAAATCTGAGTGGCTTTTGAGCACAGAGTTGTTGTTTGAAATATTTTTAAGCTGTTTGCTTGTATCCTTCCTCTATAAGGAATAGGAAACGTGGCAAGTAAATATGTTTCAAGAAGACCTGTATCTTGATCTGGAAAGATCTGTGCAAATATTTGGATTCCATGTAAACTACATCAAACAAACTTTTCAATTGTTTATTTTTTAAGTTGGGGCTGCTTTCAAGGGTATGGATTGTAAATCCTGGCTTTGTTGACATTTATTTTGCTTTAATATTTGTTTTTGAAGGAACCAGAACCTCCCAGCTTTATTGCATGACAGAAGTATTTACCAACTTGCCTTTACAGCAGATCACCGCTACGGCTACTACACATTTAAGGTGTCACAACTCTCTGAGAAAGGCATTGTTTTTCATTATTATTTTATTTTAATTAAAACATTGAGGTTGAAAATCGGAGTGACATTATAGCTAAGTAGTTGGAGTTTGGCCTGATTGGCTTCCAGAGGCCTGTGTTTGTAACTACAGCAACACAACAGCCTCTTCTGGCACTGCACTTATAGGCTGGCAACCTCTTCTAGGTTACTCAAGGTTTTTAGTCTCCAGAAAAGAATACATAGGGGAGTTCATTTTATAATTGATATCATTTTGTTTCAAACACCTCTGGTCCAATCCTCTTAAAGTCCCTAGGCCCAGATAATATTATTATCACCCTGAATTTGCACAAGACCTAGGGGGCCATTGAGCAACAGGGAAGGCAGGATTATTGTTTTGTGGACTGATCAATAAATTTTACATTTTAATACATGTACTTCACAGCACTTTCTTTTTTACATTGATATGTGTATTTTCATATATCTTCATAATTTTTATCAGCTATCATATTTGAAGACTTTTTAAATTTCATACATAATTACATTATTTATTTCCTTTCCCTACCCATCTTCCTTATCCAATTGCTTCTGGTTTCCCAACTTCCTATAAAATCCTATAGATTATTTTGTTACACATACACACACACACACACACACACACACACACACACATATATATATGTATTATGCATATCAAATCTACTGAGTCTGTTAGTGATCCTCATATATACATGTAGCTTGCCACCTGGGATTGGGAACACATCAGTGGGCTTGTCCCTAGTGAAAAACTGATTTTCCATTCAGCTTCCCTTGACAGTTCATGCTTTAATATTGTATTTCTTTTTCTGTGATAGATGTTTTCCCTGCACATATGTATGATGCCCACAGAGGCCATAAGACGGCATCAGATCCCCTGGAACTAGAGTTGGAGAAAGTGTAAAACTACTACATGGACACTAAATATCCAACCCAGGCCTTTGGAAGAGCAGCCGTTTGCTCTTCATCTGGGAGTGAGGCCTTGTTAAACGTGTCTCGCCCATGCTGACTTGCCAACCCTTACCGTCACTATGCAGGCCTTGTTTTGGCAATTATATTGTTGTGGGTTCATGGGTAATGAATCCCTGCCATGTATAGAAACACTATCTAGTAACGGATGTTGTGGCCCTCTGATCCTTACATCTTTCCATCACCACCATGCCTTGTTTGATGCTCCCTGTGGATCTTTGGTGTAAGGGTGGTCACACTTTCTTTTTCTGTTGCTGTGATGAAACACTATGGCCACAAGCAACTTGGGGAGGAAAGAGTTTATTTCAGTTTACAGTCTGTAGTATGCTGTCTGGAGAAGTTGAGGCAGGAACTGATGCAGAGGCCATAGGGGAGTGCTGCTTACTGGCTTGTTCACTGTGCTCTCTTATAGTACGTAGGACTGCCCCTCTAAACACCCTAGGTCCAGGGACTGCACCACCCACAGTGAGCTCCTACATAAATCATCAAAGAGAATGCACCACAGGTCAATCCGGTGGGGGCTGTTTCTCAATTGAGGTTCCTTCCTTCCCTATGACTCCAGCCTGTGTCAAGATGATATAAAAGTTAGCAAGTATAATGAATGCTTTATGCTGATTTGTAATTCTACACATTAGATCCTGGTTGCTTGCTTATTAATTAATTAATTCATTCATTCATTTTACACACAGTTCCCCCTCCCACTCCTCCTCCGGCTCTCCTCTAATCACCCCCATCCACTCCTCAGAGAGGGTGAGGCCTCCCATGGTGAGTCAACTAAACCTGGTGAGACCAAAACCCTCACCCACTACATCAAGGCTAGCAAGGTATCCCACCACAGGGAATGGGCTCCAAAACCAGAAAGACAAACATGGTATGTACTCACTCACAAGTGGATACTAGATGTAAAGCAAAGGATAACCAGAATGCAATCCACAGCCCCAGAGAACCTAGATAACAAGGAGGACACTAAGAGACGGGCATGGATCTCACCTAGGAAGGGGAAATAAATAAGATCTCCTAGGTAAAGTGGTGGAGAGAGGGGGGAGGGGATGGGGGATGAGAACATGAGGGAATGGGACAGTCGAGTTGAGCGGAGGGTTGGAGAGGGAGAGCAAAGAAAGAGACATCTTGATAGAAGGAACCGTTATGAGGTTAGGGTGAACCTGGTGCCGAAAAAGTTCCCAGGAATCTACAAGGATGAGCCCAGCTAAGACACCTAGCAATAGTGGAGAGGGTCTGTGAACTGGACCTCTCCTGTAATCAGATTAGTGACTACCCTAGTTGTCATCATAGAGCCTTCATCCAGTAACTGATGGAAGCAGATACAGAGCTTCACAGCCTGGAGTCCAGTAGAAGAGAGGGAGGAGGGATTATATGAGTAAGGTGGGTCAAAATCATGATGAGGAAACCCACACAGGCAGCTGACCCCGGCTAGTGAGAGCTCATGGACTATGGACTGACATCTGGGGAGCAAGCAAGACACCTAACTAGGCCCTCTGAATGTGCGCTACAGCTGTGTGGCTTGGTCTGTTTGTGGGACCCCTGGCAGTGGCTATTCATTTTAAAGATGTATGACAGTATGTCTACTTAAGAATTCCTTTCCTTTATGTTCTTCCGAGAAGTCTACAAATGAAGACTGATAATAGCAATCTTGACAATGATACATTGTGCTATTAGTGTTAGATTATTATTATTTTGAAGAGTCACATGTATCGCAAACAGGATGCAACTGGACCTGTTAGGCAAGCTGCTACTAAAATGAGGACTACAAAGGATTAGATTCTCATTATTACTCACAGTTAGTCCCAAATATCTTGTATTCTCATTTTTTTCCAGTTTGGCAGGAAGTCTTAACGAAGCAAACATCATGCCCTTCCGCCCCTGGCATATTCATAAGCTATTTTGGGATGAGTCATTGGAATTCTGTGGTTTGTATATCCTGAAGGGAAAGAGAAGACACTGTATGGTTAACATTTATTTGAAATAGCAAGCTGGAAAGAACATTTTTTGATAAAAGTTCAGCATTAGGTTAAAAAAAAGCCTGTGTGTCTTTCCATTGTTAAAAAAGATTTTGCTTGTGTGTCCATCTCTGGGATTATCTTGCCAAAGGAACTCTCCACCCTGTATACACTCCCGGCTTGACTTAGTGCCCATAGAAGTTTGAGCAGGTGCTTAGTAGAAAAAATTCACAGGCAATAAACAAATGGCTGGTTTTTCATTGGAGCTTATGCTGCAGAAGAAGATGCAGAGGCCAGGTCATTTATGTGAGATAAATATTGGATAACATTGCCAATGTTGTCACTGTAGATTGTGATGAAGTCCATTCTGCCATCTATAACAATAGAAAGTACTGGTCAAGGATTTCAGGAATCTTTAGCTCTGAAGAAACTGGTGAGGACTTTTGTTTTGTAATTAAAATGAAAGGAAAACCTTATTTCAGGGGGTGGGTGGGTGGGACTGGATTATGAACAGAAAAGAAAAATAAGTGAAATTTATTTGGCTTGTTAGTGTATACAGATGCTACACCCCAAACAGGGTTTCAGTGATTGAGTGAATGTGCTATGGTGTTTGGTGGGCAGATTTGCTATAATCTCCAAAGAGATACGTTCTTTTATGTAGATGCAGCATTTCTTCATTTTTAAAATAAGAATTCCACAATGTTCTCACTTTCTAGTTCTCTTAATTATAAAACACCGAGTCAACCTCTAGCCACTGATCAGTTTGTAAGTGCATACTGATGCTACAAGGCTGGTGCCTTAATTTAGAACTGGCAATTTCAATTCTCGGCCGTATCTCACAACAGGAAGCATATGCTAGGTTTTGTCTCAGTAACAAACAACTTAAATATCTCAGCGGTTTAGCTCAACTACCTTTCTTCCTTTCTCACACTTTTATCCCTCCAAGGCTGGCATGGGCTTTTCTTGTTGTAATCATCTCAAACTGTTTTCAGGATAACATAGCAAAGAATGTGACAATTCACAAGCTGCCACTTCGACACTGTCTGCATGCACTTTATTCCTATTCATACACTGGTTTCTCCTCCTCCTCCTCCTCCTCCTCCTCCTCCTCCTCCTCCTCCTCCTCCCTCTATATCCCTTCTTCTCTCACCCCCATCTCTCTCCTCTCATCTGCCCTGTTGCCCTTTTCTCCTCTCCTCTCCCCCTCTTCCGTTAATGGAGCAGGGGAGCAGGGACCACATGGCCCATGTGAATATGATGGAGTCCCCTGTTTGAAGCAGTAGACTGGTAAGCAGCACACACGTGCACCTTTTGGGAATTGGATTGCCCAGAGGTGGATTCCCTCTCTGAACCTGTGAGTGATCGCCAGCATTGAATTTCTGTACTTTCAGACGTCTGGACTGATGGTGAATGTGCTAATCATACCACTATGGCGTTATCTGTGCACTTCTGCTTCCGTTGCTAGCTTGCCCGCTTCAGGTCCTCGTTCTGCTCTTTGTGTAATAGTGAGAGTGGTTTCTATGAATTCAGTTTGAATTCTTCTGCTAGTCACACATGTGAATACATCATATCTTGGCCAGGAAATTTCATTTCCAGTGATAACTAAAAATGACTGTGGATATTCCAGCATAGAATTTACCAGGCAAATTTGGCTCCCAGGAGACTGATCAATTCTGGGACAATAAGACATATCAAGTTTTAGGCCTGGAAAGAAGTTTGAGGACAGACTCTTCATTCTACTTGGACTCAGCATTTTATATCTATCTCTCTCCAACAATCAACATCTATATCTAAATCTATCATCCCTCTGTTCGCCAATGCTATCCACATCTCCATATCCACACTGAGCGAAAAAGGACAGTGGCACATGAAAGCTTCCCCTGTCAGGAACTAGGAAGCATCTTCACCAGGCCTTTACTACATAATTTTAAAGTAGACTTAGGAAAAACCCAGCATTTTCTTTCAAAAGATATACTCTTATCAAGTCTTATTTTAAGCACTGTTTGGACTTCCAAAATGGGTGGGATCTGAATCCAGATAGGTGAAATCTGAGAGTGCATTTGAAAATGCCTCGATCCTCGAAAAATATAAACAGAAATGAAATACCAACATGTCTCCCTGTCTGTGCAACGCACAGGAGAGAAACTGTGGTGACTTTTAAATGTGACTGGCAGCAGCAGACTCCCGAGCTTGTCCCAGTCCACCTGAAGGATGCTCTCCCCAGTCCATTGCGTCAGGCACATCCACAGAATGGTTTCTAAGCTACAGGTGGCTCCAGTGGACACAGAATAACCGCCTGGCTGTGTGAGCAGGGAGAAGGCACCTATCTCTTCCTGCTCCTGTCAGCTGCTACACATACAGACATGTGACTAATCATTTATTAGCGTCCACTTTTGGAGTCTGTTTTCAGATGATAAGCCTCATAAAAAAACCAACAAGGGGATATCTTTGATAAGTCAGTATATCATCAAAAGGATGAATAACTAGTTGATTTATGGCTTACTGGTATACATTTTAATGTGAAAGATAAAAAATGGTATTTCCTTTGTTCCTTAAAATATATAAATACAAGCAACATATACATACATATATACAATAGAAACATATACATACAAGCAACACTAACCAGATTCAGCAGGTGTATTTAGATATTTATCCATATATATGTAAATATACATATATGTACACACTCAAAACAATATTAATTAAAGATTAAGGGACTAGGAATTTGAGAGGGAGCAGGGTCACATGGGAGGGGTTGGAGGGAGGACAGGTAGGGACAAAGTGATGTAAGTGTATTTAAGCTTAAAATAAAAGAGGTGAACTAAGAAAAAGGACTTCAAATTTTCCTACTTGTTCTTAATCCAGTGTCACTTTTTCTGTGTTCCAATCATCAAAATATTATTGAATGCGACTGTAAAACATTCATCAGTATTAAATATTTCAAACAGGTTCACTCCTGTTTTACTGTTGGAGGTGTAGAGCTTTCTGGTTGAGTGACTGAACTCAAGTTGCTCATGATTCTGAATATGTTTAGATTTCTTTTTATTTAAAGAAAATAATTTTGCTCTTTTTTGGTAGTTTCTGGATTCATTTACCAAAGTGTATACGAAAATACATGTTTTGTTTCTAGTCTCTAGGTTCCTATGAAAATATAGTGGTTTTCATTGCCCATATACTGAAAGCTTAAACTTACAGTAGATCATGCTTCCTTCTTCAATTTTCACCATTCTTTCTAAACTCTCTCCTTTGTGGGGGAAAGAGAAAGGCAAATAGAGTCTGTCTGCGGAGGGAGGAGCATGGACACTTCTTAGTGTCCATAGGCATATGCATCTATTCTGTGCTTAAGTGTAGGACCATCTACTAAGAGCTTAAAGACGAAGACCATCTCTGGAAACCTAGTATGTCCTCTCTTAGGAGCTTTCCAAGTGTCATTCCTCCTGAGCTGTTGGATTCTCATTCCTTTCAGTCTGTTTGTTCTTAGGAACACATTAGCCGGCCACTTTAATCTTAATTTGCTCAAATCATCTGGTTAGGTTTTAGTGTTGGCAGTTAAAAGTTTAATTCCTGGAAGTTGTTTATTTTTCTGTCATCCTTTTGTTAATTTTTAAAAATCACTCCTTATTCCTCATATTTGGATGCTCATAGCTGGACTGTGAGGGGAGTTGGGCAGTGATGGCCAGTTTCCAGAAAGCACTTGCCTTTCTTTCTGACAATATCCTGTAGTATTAATAACCGGGAGCCACATTTAATTACATACATCGGATGAGTGGTTCCAGGATTTCCGAGAGGAATGAATTAAATCCCTTGTTCTCCCTCCTGTCTGATTTCCTGCTCAGGATTTCAAAATCCTTAGGGAAAACTTTTCATCCCCGAGCAAAGGCTTGGGAACATTCTTCAAGTTATGCTTGCTCACACAGTAGTCTGGGATAGGTGCTTGCTCACAGCAGGCAGGTGGGGTAGGGAAGCTTCTTAATTAGACTAGGCCTTCTTCACCAGAAGGAAAGAGACAGTTCTGGATTCAGCGTTCTCAGAAACAACTGCCAAAAGGGGTTCTGCTCTCTGTAGGTCTGACTCCTATGAAGAATAGTCAGCTGTCCTAGGGCTAGGCTGCTTGAGTGTAAGAAGCCCCCATTTGGTGCTAAAGGATACGTAGACGGCAATCAATCATGCTCTTAGCTGTCATTTCAAATACAGCCATGGCATTCTAGTTGGACTGATTAATTTCGTAGGTCTATAGAGTTCAGGGACTGTAGGAAGATACTAGTGATTGAAGGTCAATACTTCTTGTGAATAGCATTTACTTAGTGATCCTTAAGTTCCATAAGGGAGACTCAGGGCATCTATGGAGACCTTAATGAAGAAAAAAGTGACCTGCTTTCTTCTCCCTTTTCTTTCCTCTCCCTCCTCCTCCTCCTTCTCTTCATGAGGTGCTTGGTATTGAACTCAGGCCACATACATGCCAGGCAAGTGTCCTATGACCCGGCTATAACCCCAGCCCTCATTTTTCTAAGTCAGAGTCTTACTATGCATTTCAGACAGCCTTTTTTTTTTAAAGAGTTCACTAGGATACCTTGTTTGCTTAGACTTCTGTCTAGTTTTTGTTTCTTTTTTATTTTTATTTTATTTTTAAGTTTAAATTTAGATTAGAAACAAGGTTGCTTCACAAGTCAGTTCCAGGTCCCTCTCCCTTTCCCTCCCCTCCTCCTGTGCCCTCCCCCCAACCCCCCCCATTATTCCCTCATTCCCCCAGGGAGGGTGAGGCCCTCCATGGGGGTGTCCATAATCTGTCATTTCATCCAAGGCAGGGCCTAGACCTTCCCCCAAGAGTTCAGGGTGAGAGTGCATCTCACATTGTTGGATGGGAGTCCAAAGTCCATGTGTATACTCAGGATGAGTACTGATCTACTCCCAAGGCTCAATAGATTACCTAGGCCTCCTCACTGACACCCCCATTCAGAGGGTCTTAAGCAGTCCCATGCTGGATTCCCAGGCATCAGCCTGGGATTCAAGAGTTAACCCTTGTCAGGTCAGCTGTTTCTGGGGTTAAACCAGACCATAAACTCACGTTCTCCCTGGCTCAGCTTCCTAGGTCCTAAGTTCTGGGATATAGGCATATGACAACACATCTGTCTAAGGTACTGCTTCCTAAATCGTGGTGGTGATGTATACATTTTTGTTGTTCTAATTACTGAGTTTTCTTCCTGTTTTGTTTAAATTTATTATTTCACTTTCTTCCATGTCTTGGTTTTAACTTAACATGAGCAAGTTCACTGGATATTAATGCAATTTATTGTCTCTACTTTCTCCTCAATAATGCAAGCATTATGAGCAGTTAATCCCTAAATCTCCAGTTGGCAGTGTCCCACTGGAGAGGCAATGCCTTCACAATTTTTTTTTTGGTATTCTGTTTCATTCCTAAATGTCTTCTCTAATAAAGAATTAATTAAGAAAAATTAATTCCATTAGTAGTAATAAGAAAATGAGACCTAAAACAGAGTCAGGACCAGTGGAAGGAGACAGATAGAATGAGCAGTTGTCAACAATGTGATGCTATCCCCAGTAGAGAGAAAAAAAAACCCAAAACCAAAAACAACAACAACAACAACAAAAAAAACCCAGAAATACTAAGAGTTTGTTTAGTTTTTTAAAATGGATAGAAAGCAAATAACTTTAATCCAATTCCTTTATACCAAAAGATAGAAAATAAGGGAATAAAGGGGACCTAAGTTGACTGACAGAACAATCAGTTAAAAAAAAAAAAAGGAAGGCTAGACCCGTGTTGAGCAGCAACTTCAAAAACAAAGCATTTTAGAGATTGGGTCAAAAATAATTATGAGGAAAGTCACAAACTTTTACTGCATTTTAAAAAGAAGGTAAGACAATAAACATGGATGAGGAGAGAAGGCTAAAACATATTCATTTTTGATTGATATGCATGTATATGATGTATAAGTGTGTATTTAAAGTATTGCCAACCAAAGTCTGAGTGTAACAATTTTTTTTGGAAAAATCTCTCCAAATGATTTTGAAACTTATGACAAAAGCATTAGGAAAATTTCCCCATCTTTGCTGGGCGGTGGTGCTCTGACCCAGACAAGGAAGACTGCGTAGCAGGGTGCTGGGGTGGCCAGGGGTGGAGAACTGCTTCTGGTTCTTGTGGTCTCTGAGCTTGTAGCCCTGAGTAGTTCCCGGACAAAAATGATGCCGTTTTCTACTACGTGGACGAGTGTTTGTCAGTCACTCATTTAGGATCAAGCAGTACTGACTGCAAAGCCTCACCTTCAGGGAAGTTAGGCCCGAGCTATCTCATCGCTGATGGTGAATACATCTATGAGGAGCTTCCAAGTAACAGTCTCCCGAGAATAAAACAGCGCCACAGTCAAGCTCCGAGGCCAAATGTCGACTCCACTGGCATCTCACCCACTTGCCTAGCATTTGTCTACACATGGCCACTCCATTTCTACCTCGTGCCTCCACCGTTGGCCTCCTTGGCAGCGGCATGAAAGGTTCTAGCAGTAACCCAGCCTAGCATAGGAGATGCCTAAACTGTTCTCGCTTCAAATCTTGAGTCTCTACTCCCTAACATTGTGCTTTAGGAAGACCAGGGAATAGAGTGTACTGGAACAGAGCTTGTATAATCTTTTGAAATAGGAAGGAAGGGAGGGAGAAAGGATGGAAGGAAGGAAGGAAGGAAAAAGGAAGAAAGAAGGAAGGAAAGGGTGATCGGTAAGTATGTTTCCTTTATCTGGGTACAGACTGGTAATTTTAAACTCTAAAGTTGTTATTATTATTAATTTATTTAGGTTTTTTTTAAGACAAGGTTTCTCTGTATAGCTCTGGAACTCACTCTGTAGACCAGCCTGGCCTCGAATTTGTAGAGATCTGCTTACCTCTGCCTCACTAGTGCTGGGACAAAATTATTTCCAAAGGTTTAACTTCAAATTTTGAATTTGAATTCTGGTTGAGGAAAGAACTCAGTTGGTGAAGCACTTGCTTTGCCAGAACCAGTGCCTGAGTTAAACTTCCAGAACTCACTTTAAAAAGTAAACCTGGGCTGAGGCTTGTGGGAGAGCCGGCCTTGAGGACTTAAGAGTCAGAGAATTGTCCCTGCCCCACACCAGCTGCAATGCTCAGGAGAGCAGGCCCTGTACCTTGCCTGGGCAGCACAATAGAGCCAACTCTGTTGGCAGGAGTGGGAGTGAGCCAGCTGGAAGTTGTGAGCTTGGGAGAGCTGTTCCCATTACTCTTGCTGTAGCATGGACAGAGGGGAGATGCCCACCTCTCCCTCTCCCATCAATGCCTGAGGCGTGTGGGAGGGCTGGTCCTGAGGTCCTAAGAGCAGGAGAGCTGTCCCTGGCCCTCGCCAGGTGCAGCAGTTGGTAGAATGGCCCCAAGCATCATGCCTGGGCAACACAGTAGAGCTGGCCCTTAAGGTGTAAGGATGGGAGAACTTAACTGGTCCTGCGGACATGTGGGGAACTGGCCCCACCTCTTGCTCTTAGCTGCAAGGCAGGAATTAGCCAGGGCAATGCTGGAGAGCTCACCCTGGTGGTGAAAACAGGAAGAGCTGGCAGGCTGACCAACCCTGAAACTACTCCTGGCCCAGAACCAGTGTTATACCTTGGTCCACCCCCAGCGTCTGTACCATCTGCGATCTGCTGGATGACAGGTGTGTGTGTGTGTGTGTGTGTGTGTGCGTGTGTGTGTGTGTGTGTGTGTGTGTGTGAGAGAGAGAGAGAGAGAGAGAGAGAGAGAGAGAGAGAGAGAGAGAGCAACAGGATGCCCAGGATGAGTTCCAGTGAGCACCTGCACAATAGTGTAGCAGAGACCAGGAGCCTGGAGCCAAACCCATGATTCTTTGCAATGAATGCCTGGATGTAAAGATGTATTGACAAAGGGCTTTACTGTGTAACTATTGTATCACACTGCGGCTTCCACGATGATATCTTCCCTCTTCCTTTCCCCCTTTCTCTTAAAAGTTATTTTGTTTTATTCGGGGAGGGGAAGATGGGAGCGATCAGAAGTTATGATGTGAAAGACTCAAAGAATAAATAAAAAGAAAGTTAAGACAAAATAGACCGGGAATAGGGGTGCCCGGGTGGGGGTGGCGCTTGAAGACAAGTTCCAGGCCAGTGTGAGACTTTATTTATGTACTAAAAAATAAAAAGTGGAAAACAAGGATGGCCCCTGAGAAACATTATCATAGAGTATCCTCCACAGAGAAGCACGCAAATAAATACAGGCACTCACACACACACACACACACACACACACACACACACACACACGTTCGACTTTAGTTTTTTTTTTTTTTAATTCACAAGTCTTCCAGGCTATCTGGAATGCTCAGAACTCTGCTCAAATTATACCAGGAGAAATTGCTATGCATTTTAAATAAAAATTGATGCCTCCATGAACATTAGTTTTATAATTATAATTATATACACCTATGGACTTGTTAGAAATAGTAAAGGAACTAAAGCTTATAGAACTCCTAGAAGGGATTAAGGATATATTTTAAGGGCTCAGTGTTAACCAATGTCTTAGAAATGAGAGTTGACATATAATTATTTGCTTGTATATCATTTACTTCTATACAGGGCTTTACTTCTGCATAAGCCTTCAGAAATATGTCTCCTTGATTATTTTCTTTTATCAGTTGGATAGAAAGACACACGCTGGCATGCGCGAGTTACTATTCACCTAATTAACCTTTAAATTTTGAATCAGTGCCTGTGGTCCACTGTTCTCTTACACAGAGACGTTAGTTAGAAAGACTGTCTCAGCTGATCTTGAGGGGGAGAGAGAGAGAGAGAGAGAGAGAGAAAATGACATGTCCCTAACAGGGAACCTGGACCTGTAAAGTGAATGAAGGAAGGACTGGTCTCAGTAGCTTGAAAACCCAAACTCTTTGTGGCCCCATATAAGGCTATGTTGCACTTGCTTCTTCCTCTCTGAATGGAAGGGGAAGCAGGACCCCAGTCCATGGGAGGAGGCTACTTCTGGTTGGTAATTAGCCCCTGGCTGTCAGACACAAATATGTCTGAAATTCACTTCAAGGTCTGTGAGCCTTTGGGGGAAAACAAAATTGGAATCAACCCTGAAAATTCCCCCGACTATCTGAAAAGGCCACCCTGCTGTGAGGGCTGTTTTCTCACTAGGGTTTATCTTCACAGGTGTTTGGTAGAAGCCTAGACAGCCAGTCAGCCAGTGTGAGTCATCTGGCTGTGGTAAGATTAGGAATTCCTAAAACATGATAAAGAATCCGGAGTCTGAGACAGGAAAGATGAAGGGAAGTGCCCTCTGCAGCAACCGCCACAGTTCCCACCTTAAATTTGTGTAGATATGGGCAATTACCTAATTTCTCTCTCATCTCCCTCCCTTTCCTTCTCTTCCTCCTCTTTTAATATTTATTTGCTTTGTGTGTGTGTGTGTGTGTGTGTGTGTGTGTGTGTGTGTGTGTGTTTTAGAGGCCATGGAGGCCAGACAAAATCATTGGATGCCCTGGAACTAGAGTCACCGGTCTTGGTGAGCTGCCCTGTGGATGCTGGGAACAAGACCCACATCCTCTACTAGAGCGGCAAGCACTCCGCGACAGCCCAGCCATCGCTCCAGGGCCGCCTCCTTTTCTTTTATTCCTGTTTTTCCTTTCCTTGACTCTAGGAAGTCATGAAATATTATTTCCATTGAGCATGTAAAAATATATATTTTAATAAGGACTCTGTGTGTGTAAAGGTGGTAGAGTTAAATATGTCTTAAGAGAGAACTGAAAAGAAGAAGTAGAAAGGGTAGAATGGAGGGGGAGGAGAACCGGAAGAGAGAAGGGAGGGTTCGGAGGAAAGGGAGTCGGTGAGGACCCAGGTGACTTTGCCTGCTGCCTCGGACTTGGTGCTGGATGACTGCCCTCACGTGAAAATGGATGGACAGTCGTTCTTTGGCGCACGATGTCTTCTTACAAATGTCAGGACTAATGAAGAAAAAAGAAAGGCAGCTAGTTAAAAGTCAGAGCGTATTCTCTGCACGTCAGAGTTGCTGAGTGGCTGGGCGGCTGCAAGCTGCCACCCTCGTTCCCTTCCAGCAGCAGTAGCAGTGTCTCCATCCCCACCCCTCGACTCCCCATCCCCGCCTTCTCGGTACTAAAAACCGAGAACCGCAGTTACCGACGCTGTTCCCCCGGGACTCCGCTTCACTCAGAGAGCAGGGCGCTGGTGCTCGGGGTTTGGATCCATCCCCGGGGAGCCCCGGAGCCTGCGCCTGGACGCCCGGTGAATTCGCCTCTGAAAGTGCACAGCGAAGGTTCGTTTGACTTTGAGGACACCTAGTGGCCGTTTGTTGGTTGTGTTCCTCAAAGGCAACGGGGAAGAAAATCTGCATAGTTAGTAAACCCGGAGGCAACCTGTCTTCACAGCGCCTTTCCAAAGCAAGCAGAAGTCTCAAGACAAAACTGCTAGGCAGCAGAGTCAGCTAACTCGTCGCTCCTGCCTACCGTTGACTGTCCGTAAACGAAATTCTCTCGGTCTATTTGCTCGTTATGCCATACAAGGAAAGCTGTCTAAGGATGAAAAGCGGACACAGTCTGGTCAACTCAACTGATAAGCGGACAGTCATTTTTGACAGACTCAAAGCTCAGAAGAATTCTATTGTAATAGAGCTTCTTTTCTTTCTGCTTGATAATGATTACTAAGCTTACCTGACTTTTAGTGTTTCTTTTTGAGACTGCAAGCTGTTGGTATTAAATGTCCTTAAAATAAATGTACAAACAATAGTTGTTTATTGAAGAAAATTCAGTTAATGGAGAAAGAAGTTATTTTCGACTTTTTTTGAAAGTTTTTTTTAAACTTTCAGTAGAAATTTATTTACAAGAACAGGATGAACACAAGATTTAACTCCGGGATGTAGTTTTTTGACCCTGATTTGAGGGTGATACCAGTGATTTGGGTGATGGTACGATATGCTAGCTCTTCCAAGTGAGAGAAAATTCAGTGTAATGCACTTTGTCTAAAAATAAATAAAATTTAAGGTTAATTAATTTCATTTAAAAAGGATTTATATAATCCGGAATGTAAATTTCTCAACCCATACTTTTATTCTTCGACCATTTTGTGCATGTATACAATGTGTCCTTTAAGTACGTTCTTTATTTGACAATTTCATATCTATACAATGCACTACTCTATCCCACCTTCTAATCTCCCTCCCAGCCCCATCACCTCCTTCCTCCCTACATGTCCTTTGCTCAGATTTCGACATTTGGTTTTGTTCTGTGACCCATTTGGCTAACCAGGACCATATGTGTGACCATTAGATTGGAACTATCATTGGAGCCATGTTGGGTCTCCAGTGAGCACATACTTGTCCATGAGGAAACTCATCTTTGAAGTGTTCTTACATATATATTCCATGTGTACAGATAAGCATATATTTGCCACTGAATATTAGCTTTTGCCTGGTTCACACTGTGCTGTGGAGCTGCTTCTGTGCCTAGTCCCAGTCAGTCGGTTCTTCAGGTTTGGGCTGCTCACCCACTCTTATCAGGTCCAGTTGGTGCCCTTGGACCTGCATGCAAGACTTTAAGGGATTTTCTTTGACCCCTGTACTCTATTTGCATTTGAATCTTTTGTGGGTAGTGCTTTGATTATTTGCCTTCAAACTGGATGACAGTGAAGTGCTCGCTCCTTAGCCAGGTCCTCAGAAACCACATGTTTCCCACATCTGCAAATAGAGGTGACTGCAATTAGCTGGGGACCTGACATGAACACCGGAGACAACCTGGACAGTATCCAGCAGATGCTATATTGTGGAAATCGCGTGTTCTGTTTCTTTACCGTGGGCTGGAGTGCGGCCCTCCCTGTGCTTGTCTTCTGGGAGGAAGTGTTGACCACCTCACACAGAACTCTGTGAATGGCTTGCTGAACCAACCCCACTGAGTCGAACACGTCTGCCATGGATTCCCTGTTCTTTACTATCAAAGTAACACACACACACACACACACACACACACACACACACACACACACACAATTCAGGCAGTTACAATGCAGGCCTTTGAAACCAGCTGTTTCACAGTAAAACCCATGGCAGTTTTAGGTTCAGGAAAGGTTAATGGGAAATCTGGCTTCTGTTTGCTTTGTTCTTGTCATATGTTCCGCTGAGATTCTTGATGTATTTAACACAGAACCCAAACACTTTAGCCTCAAGGACTTGGCTAAGCACCTCTCTACCGGTGTCTCTGGATCCTTCTCAAGCCACACTTGTCCTTGCTAGTTCATATCCATTCATTTTTCAAATCCCCTGGGCTGCACTGTGACACGGTCACCTGGCTGCTTCCCATTCCCACTCATTCTTTCGGGATCAGCTTAGTCATTACTTCCTCAGAGAGTTGTTTGCTGACCCTCGTCCCAATTTGATTTCTTTGTTTTCTCTCCTTCCATATCTGCTTCCTCACACCGATCATCCTTTTGAACAACATGTCTCTGTAACACCAAAAATATAAACCCAGAGACAGGTATCAGGGTTCAAGCTGAGGGACAGATAAGCAAAGTAGCGCTTACCTCTACCTCAGACTGAAAGGGTGATCCAACTAGCTCCACAAGTCCTCAGACTGCAGTCCTAGGATGCTGCCTCTTCTCAATGTGGCTGGAGAATAAATCTTTAATACTGATTTTGCTTCTGCCTTTTATGCCTCTCAAATCCTGGGATTAAAGGCCTGTGATCTTAAGTGCTGAGATCACCTTTGTGTGAGCTGTTTCTCTTTAGGACTGGATTACTTTTGTGTAGCTCAGTGTGACCTTGAACTAACAGGGATCCATCTGCCTCTCTCTGGAGTCCTGGGATTAAAGGTGTGTGACACCACCGCCTGGCTCTATGGCTAGCTAGTATGGCTGCTGGGATTAAAGGTGTGTATCATCATTGCCTGGCTCTATGGCTTCTGGCTAACTTTACTTTCTGTACCCTTAGGCAAGCTTAATAAATCATAAATAACATATCACCATACATCTCTGGTCAAAAAACAAAAGAAAGCAAAACATGTATCTCCATGATGTATACGTCCAATAAGAGTAGAGGTGGGCATGCTTTATTTCTCATGCACAGCAAGGTGTATAACTTGTAAAGAGTGTTCTGCACCCAACAGATGAAGTCCTGCTTTCCTAAGAATAGCAGCCAAAGGATCGGTGACTCATTTCCACACACCCGCATGGTCTCATTTCCTTGGCTGAATCTTTTGTTTCCCACAGAAATTATTCTTGGTTATTGAGACTTTGGAATGAGTAGAATGAACAGTAACTGACTCTTTAGAGATTCTTTTTAAAAGCAAGATTATCTTTAAGTAACTCAGAAAATATATTTCTTTCATAAGACAGGTAACTTCAATTTATGTTTCCTACATTTTTTTGTGTGTGCAAGCTTTTAACAGTTCAGATAATTTCCCATCATGACAGGTAAGTTTTTGTAATGAAAAGAGTTTTCAAGCCTGGAATCTGTGGACTGAGAATTAATTGAAACAATAACAACCAATTCTGGTTTTTTTAAAAGACCTTGGCAATGAACAGTATGCAAGCCCAGACACTCTACGCCTGTGACTAAGCCTTACACACAGACTATTAATGAAGGTATTAAGAGATGATCAAGTCTGATATTCACAAACACCAGTGGATTAATAAAGTTTATTGAGAGCTTGAATTTGTCTTTCTTTGAATGTTTCTGGCATGCTGTTTTGGTACTTGCAAAACTCCCAGGCAACTTGAATTGCCAGCGGAACATATGGTCAGGCAGTATGATTTTGAAGCCGGTTTTGTGTTTCATTGTTTGTTAATACTAGAGATTGCTGTCCATTGAGTTAAATCCCTTTCCATTTGACTTGTACACTATTTGAGAACCTTTTTAATGGACAGATATTATTTTACTAGCAATTTTCACTTATGAATTTTTTCTAAGGCTAGGCCCTTGGGTTTGCATATATCATAATTACATAGATCAGTAATTATATAGATAATTCTATCTTGGAGTGGCTTCTCAGAAAACAGTGCTTGAAACAAATTCGTGTGGGCAAGTAGATTATTTAAGAGGTGACTTCAAGAGAACAAGGAGTGGAGAATGAATAAAGAAGGAAGGAAGGGGGTCCAATCTGGTAAGGGAGATTGCAGCTCTGATCACTCAAGATACAGATCCCCAGAGAACCTCCGACTTTTACCTTAGCAAACCTGAAGAATCCACACAGCACAGTGTGTATGACTCTGTCTTGTTTGAGGGTTGGTCCTGGGGACTTTAGGACCCACCCTTGCTTCACAGCCAGGGCCTGGAAATGTCTGGGCCAGAGAGAAGATTCATAGGAGTCTTGCTGGACTGTGCTTAGCATGTAGTTGAGTCTACTCTGAGTTTGCAAAGAGCTTTCCACAGGAGACGCTGAAATGAGAGGTGACCCTAGGAGTGCGGCACAAGTAACAGATTGTGTGACTAGCTGTCTAGACTTCTGCTGATAGTGTAAATGTGTACATGACCAATCCCATTCATTGAAACGTGGGATAAGTTTATTGCGGTTATCTGATATTGCTTTTATTTATGAGAAAGTCAGAATAGGTTGGGGTATGAGTCTAGAAGCCTTAACTATAGTTCAGAAGTAGTTATTTTCAAGGAGTACAGAACCAGGGTTTTCTTAAAGTTGAAACTAACTGAAATTACTTCCCACTGCCGCTCTCAGTCCCAAGCTGTGTGTATATGGTCTTAGTCTTATCTATTCACAACACCACCTTTGAGGCACCTTTCCAAGTTTCTAGTAATTTCTTCTCTTTCTGAAACCTTCTTAGACTTTTGTGATAAAATTCTAACAGTATCCATCAGAATCAATCAGGCAATTGGCTCGATTGTCAATTGTGTGCTGTTCCTACTTTCTGCGTTTCTTAAAACCTGGCTAATTCTCAACTACTTTAATTAGTAAGTCTCTAATTTCCCTTGATCCTTGAAACTATACTTTCTGTGTCCAGTAAGATCAGTGTATTTCAGCACCTCACTTGTGTTCTCAGATCTGTGACATAGGAGATGATGTTTGATTCACTCCTGTGCTTCACAATGCAACATGATGACCTACACATGCACTTAAGAAGTTGTGCAACACTAAGGGGAAACCCCTAAACTTTCCTCTTGCTTTGTAGGAAAATGGAGCTATAAAAACATCTCTGACTCAGGTATTTAGATGTCTAGAGTTACACTTCTATTTAAGAAACTCTAGGTTTAAAAATATCAATGACTCAAGTTGCCAGGTGTCTGCAGATAACAATTTTTTTTCATAAAATTTATTAGCAGAAATAGTGACTCAGGCTGTTTCAAAAAAAGCAAGAAGGGAGAAAACCATGCAGATTATGTTCAAGATGAGTCAAATGAGTCAAATTTAACTGAGAAAGAAACTGGTTTTGAAAGTTCTCATGTTTGGGCGGGCCTAGTCGCTACCCCAAATGATGTGACAGACTTTGATGATACCCCATGGAAGGCCTCACCCTTTCTATGGAGCAGAAGAGGGATGGGATGGGGGTTGGTGAGGGGCACTGGGGAGGATGGGAGGGAGAGGAAAATGGGATTGATATATAAAATAAGATTGTTTCTAATTTAAATAAAAAATGAAAAGAAAGTCCTTGTGTAACAGTCTGAGATTTTTCCTGTGACTAGCAGTGCTCACCAAATTGATGTGCAGCTGTCTGACCAGAAAAACTCACTTTATATATAGTGCCCAAAGAGGGCTTTGAATTGACCACATTAAAACGTTTGTGAAGCTATCTGTGCTCCCACAATCCTTTATACTTAGGTGCATTTCCCCTTGTCTATCTTTATAGCCCAGGGATTTTTTTTTTAGATCTCAAGGATCTCCATGGACTTTTATCTCCTATCCAAGGACTAACCAGACTTGATATTGCTTAGCTTCCAAGACCAGAAAAGATTGGGCTAGTTGAGAGGACTACAGACACAGACAAAACATACGTACTTGTTAGTAGGAAAAGACATGCGTGAAGATATTACAGAGACAGAGTGAAGCATGACTTGATGAAAACATAATTATCTTCTTGAATTTTGACCCATGCTCTTTTATGCAAAGCATCTTGCTTGTACGGAAGTCTAGCCTCTTTGGCCATAGGGGGAAAGGGAATCTTGCATATTTTCCAGCTGTCTCCTAGTCTTTACTTAGAGAAAGTGTGCATCTCACAGAGAAGGTGAAACTTTTAAAACAGAAGTTACACTTGATTCTTACTGAGACGAAGTCAGAAATGACTGGTATGTCTGTTTGGTGACCGAGGAAAGTCCTTATTTTAAGGGCAGATCAAGACAAAAGTGCAGAAATCAGGGGGGTTATCTACAAAAATTTAGACTAAAAAATGCTTTGCTCACAAATAATTTCAATTAACTGCCTTCCAAAGCCCCACGATTCTGGGAAGGTGAAGTTGTGGGCTGTGCTGTGTGTACTGTGGCATCTATTGCTGGGAGAGAATTTAACTCTTCTTTATCTTAGTGTAAATTTGTCCAAACACCACTTGTGGTGGTTTGAGTGAAAACGGCCTCCATAGGTTCATGTTTGAAAGTTTGGTTCCCAGTTGGTGAACTGTTTAGGAAGGATTAGGAGATGTGGCCTTGTTGGAAGAGGTATCACTGAGGACAGACTCCCAGGTTTCAAAAACCATCTGTGTTAGGCCCAGTCTCGCCCACCCCACTGCCTTCAGTTTGTGCGTCTGCTGTGAGCTCTCAGCTACCGCTCCAGTACAGTGCTGTCTGCCTGTTGCCACGCTTCCTGCCGTGATGATCTTAGACTCAACCTCTGAAACTGCAAACAAGTCCCCAACTAAACGCTTTCTTTTATAAGTTGCCTTGGTCATGGTGTCTTTTCACAGCCACAGAACAGCAAGTAACTAAATTACCACTGAATACATATACACAGACATAAATTATTTTTTGTCGACTTGCCAAATCCAAGCATTTTGAAAGAATAACTACTTAACCTGTGGGCAAACAGGGCAGGACACCAGAGCATGGCTCATCTGGTGGGGAAGCTAAGTCTAGTTAACTCATCTCTTTGGGGTTCTTGAGAAGCTTGATGGCTTGCGGATGACAGTATATGTGTGTTAAAGGTGTAGTAAAAACATGACCTTCCACTTACCCGCTGTATATCCTCGGATAAGCTATTTCAAGTCCCCGGAGTTCACTTCCATTTTTTGCATTTGTAAGCTGTGAAGAAAAGTAATGACCATCTCGCAGGAGCGTGTGCTAATGAAATGGGATTAATATATAGGAAGTGCTAGGACATATGCTCAACAATGCATTTATTCTTTCGTCTACTGACTTATCACCCCCTTTATTTCTCTCTGCTTTATCTTTAATTTCCTGGTGCAGAGAAGGTAAGATTTAGCAGGATTTACAAGAGGCACAAGCACATAGAATCCCTTAGGTATTGGTCACATTTTATGCTCACCCTGCCAAACCCTGACAGAGGAGATTGTAGGAACCACTAGATGGAGTCCCAATTAGTCATTATTCACCTCAGAGCAAGAGAAAGTTCTAGAAACATTTCTTTTCATATAAGATCTACAAGGAAAGAAATGGTCACCTGTGAGTCCCCCATCATGTCTTTAGACAAAATAAATGCATTTCTGGCTATGAATACCACCGGCGTGAGTCTACCTAATGTGCTGAAAGCAGAGTGTCATCTCAGTTCCTATTTATGCTGGACCAAGCAGCTCCATTCCAGCCAAAGCAGTCACAGAAAATTAGTGTTGTACACCCAGCAAGTGACAGCTACTTTCTACACACATTGTATGTGCTGACTTCTTTCATTACCATAGCTACTGTATATGAAGGATGCTGTTCTTATTCCAGTTGAACAAGGATGAGAGTTGGAAGTACACAGAAGGGAGATAGCAGAATTAGGACCAGGCTACTCTAGCTTCGGTACCTACCTCTCTCCATCTCATCTCTCGGAGCCCCCTTGCCGTATTCAAACTCTGGAAGAGCCTCTCTCACTATTTGCTTCTTCTGCAAACCATCCCCCTTTCTGTTCTTCTCTATTTGGACAAACACTATGATTCACAAATGTCCACCTAGGCCATAAACATCTGCTATATTGTATTGATTATGCATTTCTCTCAGCAAGAGTGTCAAGCCTGGCCCCATACAGGATCTGGTACAAAGGAGGTACTAAATAATTCTGTGGAAGGAAAGAATGGCATGTGTTGGATTTTCTTTTTCTTTTTCTTTCTTTCTTTTTTTTTTTTTGGTGGGAGGCAGTGGATACGGATGTGCATATATAGTTGTTATGAGAGGTTCATATGAACTGAGATTCTTCACAGCTTATATTATGGAGAAGAAGCCTATGTTTCCTCCCATGGCCGCTTATTTTCCCAGGGACAAAGAGAAATCAGCACAGATGCTAAATTTTCCTGACACTAGTTGTGTCATTAGCGATGGCTGGCACTAGGTGGCACCAAGGAGCCTCTCAGGGACGTTCAGAAAAGGGTCGAACTATTTTATTAACTCTCAGTTTATGGTCAAAATAATTTAAAGATTTTTTTCTTAAGATTTGCAAATGTGCATTATTTGAGCCAGCTATTTAATTACATTCATCCCCCCTGGAGCATTCTTTGCTCCACTGGTTATCTTATTATTTTTGAAGTGGAAAGGCCTTATAATTTATTTCTTCCAGTTTCTTAGTACTTAGAGCTAGTTCTAATGTTTGGGTAAAGACTTTATTTGGTTTTTGAGACTCAGTATTCCAGATCTTGCTCTACCCCTACTTGAATCCTCCTACTTCATAATGTGCAAAGTGGTGACAGATGCTGTAGTTTGGCCCGCTGTAAAAAAGTAAATAAAATGGAAATTGAAAAACGAAGCAACTAAACAGCTTATGTTTGTTTTTTTCTTTTTAAGAAAGGTGTTGTTGGTTAAAACGGAGACCATTCACAATTGCAATGGGTTCAACTCAACAGTTCTGACCCCACCTTTTCTTTTTTTTTTTTTTTTAAATCCGGGCACCTAAAATACAAAATGGTGCACACATTGATGATGTAATATGTGAAACTTGGATACATGTATACATTGTATGCTGTGAAATTATATAATGTTTAAATCAGATGAAATATGTGATCCCTTCACAATCTGTCATTTATTCCTAGTGAAAACATCCTGTATCCTTTCTTCTAGCTTTTTGGGACATATCGTCTTGTTCCGATCTATGTCCAGTTCCTTTTATCTTTGCCCACATCTCTCCACTCTTCTTTTCAGTGTCCAGTGACTCCCATTTTGTGTTCAACTCTTATAAGATCAATCTTTTTTCAGTTCACACACCAATGAGATCACACGACATCTGCCTTTCCGTAACTGGCTTATTGTCTTCATTTAACACAAGGATCTCTAGTTCCAGTCAAAATGTCTTAAATGGAAGGATCTTTCCTTAGCAGACGAGTGGTGTCACATTATCAGAGTATACATGCCACATTGTTGTTACTTATGTCCTGGTTGGTGGGCAGTTAGGTTGCTTGTGTATCTTGGCTGTTGCGAATAATGCTGAAGTGAACATGGGTGTGCAGAGATCTCTAACACACTCATTTCAGTTCCTTTAGATATATATTGAGTAGTGAGAGTTTAGAATCAACTCTAGCTCTCTTTTAATTTAAACTTTGCATTGTTTTTCATAATGGCTGTGCTAATTTACATTCCCACCCACACTGCAATGGTTTCCTTTTCTTTAAGTTGTTGGCAGCCCTCATTACCTTTAGTTTTGTGAATCATAGCCATTCATACTGGAGTGGGTTGATATGGTTATTTTGATTTACATTTCTTTGAGGATTAGTGATACACAACACACTTTTTTCATATACCTTTGGTCTCTTTTGTATGACTTCTCTCGAGAATCCTTTGTTTAAATATATTGTCTGTTTTATATTGGGTTATTTGTTTTATGCTATTGAACTTCTAGCATTCTTCATGTATTTTGGAGTTATCTTCTTGTCAGATGAGTAATTTGCCAGTACCTTCCCTTTCTTGATTGACTATTTCCTTTCTATGCTCTGCCTTTTACCTTCTTTTTGACCTTGGTAAGGCATTTGCTCCCTTTGAACCTGTATTTTTCACCAAAGTGACAAGATGACTTACTTATGTTACTCTTGACTTGTAAGATACATTTGTATTTTATTGTCTTTTTTCACAAATAATTTTAAAATGGATACAGCATAATTATACGCATTAATTATTAATCAACATATAACACATTGACAATATAAATATACAATGTCTAATGATCAAATAAAGGGAATTAGCATTTCTAACTTCTTTAAAATATGTTTATTTATTTAAAGTGTGTGCGTGTGTGCCCACGTGTATATGCACCACAAATGTGAATGTGTCGGTGGAGGCCAGAGTGGGCATCTGATTCTTTGGAATGGAGTTACAGGCAGCTGTGAGCTGCCTGATGTGCGTGCTGGGTCCTTTGCAAGAGCAGCAAGGGTTCTCAACTGCTGAGCCATCTGTTCAGTTCCATTTCCATCTTCTTAAACAGTTATCATGTCTTTGTTTCAGGATGCCTCTCTTCCTGTTCTTTGGTAAGTACGTAATGAATTGTAAATTATAGCCACCCTTTTGTGCTATAGACCATTAAAACTTACTCCTCCAGTCTAGATATATTCTGGTTTATCATTTATATCATAGATATATTTGTGCGGATTTATGGATGTGGGAGAGAACTGTCTAATTTCAGTCTTATGCATATGAATTCTTGTTTTGCTAGCATTATCTACAAAAGAAGCTTTCCTTTGGCCAATGAATATTTCTAGTGTCTTTTGCCAAAAAACCAGTGGCTTGTTGATATGTGCATTTATTTTTCCTTTATTCTGTTTAATTGATCTATGTGTTTGTTTTTATTAAAGTACCATGCTGCTTGGAACATGGCAGGTTGGTTGCATGTTTTGAGTGCAGGTGTGATACTTAGTGACTAAAATTGTTTTACTTGGGATTGTTTATGAGTCTATGTGAATTTTAGGATTGTTTTTCCTATTATTATGAAAAGTACCACTGATATTTTGTTGGGGACTGAACTACATTTGTAAGTAACTTTGGGTTGCATGGGCATTTTAAGACTAGTAACTCCCCTAGTCCATGAAGTTGGGAGTTATTTCCAGTTTCCTGGTGTCTTACCAAAATTTTTTCCTCATCAGAACTTGTTAATTTGTGTGTGTGTGTGTGTGTGTGTGTGTGTGTGTGTGTGTGGTGTGTTTCTGTGTTTTTCTGTGTGTGGGTGCATATTCATGTGTGTGCCCATGTATGGGGAGGCTAGAGGAGAATCTCAGATGTTGTTCTTTAGGTGGATGTCCACTGTTTTTTTTTGAGTCTTTCTCTGGCCTGGAACTCATCAAGTAGGCTAGGATGTCAGGTAAGTGACGCCCAGGGGCACTCCTGCCTCCATGTCCCAAGTACCGTGATTGCAATTGTGCTTCAGCAAGCTTGACCTTTTAAAGGTGGTTTCTGGTGATTGATCTCAGGTCCTATTGCTTGCAAGGCACTTTACTGATTTCCCAGCCCCAGGATTTGGTAATGTTCCAAGTAGAAATCATTTACACCCTTGCCTATGTAACTCAAAGTGTTTTTGTAGCTACTGTTACAATCTTTCATTGTTTCTTTTCTAGCAAGTTCATTGTTTTGTATAAAAATCTTGTGATCTGTGCATGTTGATTCTGATTTGTGAAAATGTACTGAATCCTTTTATCAGTTTAAACAGTTTTTTTTTGTGTGTGTGAGTCCTTTGGTTTCTCTGTGTGTGAAATGCTATTATATGTAATGGGGATAATTTAACTTCCTTCCTTTCTTCCTATTGGAATCCCTTTTCTTTTTCTTACCTGATTGCTCTGACTTGGAGTGGCAGTCTACAAGAGTAAGAGGGATAGAAGTAGACATCTTTGTCTTACTCCAGAATTTAGAGGAAGTGCTTTTAGACGTTTTAATGAAGTTTTCTATTTTAATTTCTTTTAATGTTGGTCCCTCAATTTTGGCATTGGTCGTTGACCATTCTCCACATTTTAGCCCATGTTCTGGACTTTCATTAGATGTTTGGTTAATTGTGGGCTTTTATTGACTATTCATTATTTTTAAAAAACTGGAACATGAGAAATGTTTAGAGGCTTCAACACATTTCATGACATAAGTTCCTTACAGGATACAGATTTACTATGGAGCCTAATTAGCTAAATCAGGGGACTATAATAGAAGACATTCATGTGTTGTTGTAGAGCTACCCTAGGTTTTTCTTTTTATAATTAGCTTTGTGAGGTAAGTAATGTAGCTTCCAACTATTTCATAGACCATGTACTGTTCTCTTTGTGGTGAAATATTTTACTTTGGTACTTCCAATCCTTCTGCATATATCAATTAAGTAGAAAAATTGAAGTAAGATTTAACTGGAAAAAATGACCCACACTTACCTTCCTTTGCACTGCCTACCTTGGTGGGATATTGAATCAAATGAATTTTAATAGCTTTTTACAAATATCAGTGTTCCTAATAATTAACAGATATATTTAATACTATGCATACAACATATTAGAGTAGTAGGCTAAGATATGACCTCCCCACCTACCTTCTGCCCTGTTATCCATGCTAAGACTATTTTCCTTTTATATAGGTGAAAGGGGTCTTGCGGTTGTCCAAATCTTCCAGTTGCGTTGAAATCCTGACTCTCAACTATGTGCCTTTGTACATGCTAATTAGCTTCTTTGGATCCCATTTCAATCCCCTGTACAATGATATATGTGGTGTTAGGTTGTGAGGGGCAGGTATGTGAATACACATAAAACATTGGGAGCTCCGATAAGAAGCCTTCTTTGGACTCAGCTGCTTTGGGGAGTGCTCTTGATATCTGCTTAGGTGGCAATGGAGATGTGATATCTCCCTCCAAGACACTTAGCAACAGAGTGAAATAAGAAAAAATAGGTAAATCTCAGTTATTTATAACTAAGCTGAGAAATCCCAGCATAGATGGGAAAAGTGATCATAAAAAACCTACCCTTAGCTGAGCTCCTGGCAACTCATGGATGCTGGGGGGTTTTCTTGAGTGATACAGCTATGTATAGGCTATCCATGCTCCAGTGGACAGCCCCACATTCATCCTCCAGTGAATAGCCCCACATCTGTGCGCACACAGGCAGCACTAAGTGGGTTTAAAAGGGAGACATGACGTTGGGAGGGGAAAGTGGTGGGAGTGTATGGGAGGAGTTGGAGAGGAGGCAGAGAGGATAAACTTGATCAACACACATCATATCCACTCATGAATATTTCATAAAGTAAAATGTTTAGAATGCAATCACCCAATGTGGTATATAGAAGTATAGAATCCAGTGAGAAGAGGGGTTGAATTATGTCCCTGAGTTACAGGAGCATCTAAAAGGAGAGAAGAACAAAATGGCATGTCATCTCAGACGTGGTTATCAGCTTTGAGGTAAGAATGGCAGTGCAGAAGTCAAAACCTCGCAATTTGGGGAAATGTGCTTGAAAAGTTGCAAAGAGACAAGGTATGTGGTATGATGTCTGTGTTTGATTACCCTAGGACAGCACTGATAGTGTGGCTATGTTGGAAGCCATGATGGAGTGAGTTGAATGGTGAACACAACTGTGAACGAGAAAGCAGTACATTAAAAAAAACCTGCTTGTTCCCAAGGTCAAATGAGATATAAGAGATTATGAAGTGCCATTGTCATCTAGGAAATGTTTTCTCTTCCCTCCTCCTGACTCTCCAAATGACGCTGTAACGATAAACCAATGGCACACTTACTGAAAGTAAAACTAAGTATTTATTGTAGAAATTACTCACAAGATACCAAACAAGTAACCCAGATGAGCCCAGTAGTTTTCTGCTGCCAAACTAGAATCTGAAATCCGGAAAAGAGACCAAGACTTCCGTTCTTTTGTCTTTTATGCCTTCCCCCGTAACATCCCCTAGCCATGCCCAAAAGTGGGCCTGGCTAGTGACGTAGTTCACCGCCTACGTACGCATATGTCTTTAGTCATGCCTAAAGTGGGTGTGGTTAGCAGTGTGGTAAACAGCTCTTTTATTACCTCATCTTTATGCGCCTCTAGTATAGTTAATGGTGGCATACAGGCTTCCTCCTACATCCTCCTACTCTCCCTCTCTTCATCCCTCCCTCTTTTGGTAACTAAAAGGGCTGAGTGAGAACATTGCCAAGGCTGTATGTATGATCCAGACCACAGGTGGGATCTGTTTCCTCTTTTGCAGACTAGGGATCTGGGTAATGGCACACTGTTTGGTGGAAATAAAATAAACGATTTAAGAATAGAACTTTACTATGGAAAAGTACCAGTGCTGTAGTATTAATTATTGCTGTGATTGTCACGGCACTCCATCATTCTGGCTACAAATGGTAGACCACAGAACTATTTTCTCCCATGTTTAATCTGAAATGTTTTTTTCTCTTTTGACCTCATAGATCTGAGTTACGACAATAATTTTCAGGCCCTGTGAAGTTTCTCGTGAAAGTGAAGTAGACAATACCATCGGCAGGGAAAGGACTGTTTTTCCTAATCTAAAATGGCTTCATTCTGAATGGTGCAGACAAGTTGTGGTCACACAAAGAATTTTGACAGGGAAGTAACTTGTGTAAAAAAAAAATCAATAAACTGCCAGTGTATGTCAGTCAGAGAAACCATTTCAAAAATCTTTTAATCCTTCCTAAACATAGAATGAGTCTCCAAAGCTGTATCTTTGAGCCAACCAGCCAAAGCTCAATGGAGTGATGACTTTCGTTGCTGGCCAGGTGTGTACACTGGCTGCTTCTGTTTAATGTGGAGTTTTTCATCATCACTTGGAATTGCAGAGAAAAAGTCAGAGTTTAAAAAAATACTTAAGTGAAGAGCAGGTTTTCTAAGCCGTTTTGCGCCTTATGCCCCTTATATAAAAACATAGAGAGATTTTTCCGGAGCTGTGACAGGCCTGAGGTCTTCACTCTCACTGAGCCTAGGGTAAGGGTTCAGGTTTTCCCATGTATTTTAGGTCAGCCTGAGAGCCTGATGACACAATCGGATCTTTTCGCCAGAAAGATGATTGCACTGATTTTTTTTTTTTTTGGTCAAGTTGATACCACCTGGAGTTACCTGGAAGAGGAAGCCTTAGATGAGGAAATGCCTTCATCAGATTGGCTTGTAGGAAAGCCTGTGGGGGCATCTTATTGATTAATGATTGATGTGGGAGGGCCAAGCCAACTTGGTCAATGCCAGGTGGTTCTGGGTTGTAGTAGAGAGGTAACTCGGCGAGGGATGGGAAGCAATCGAGTAAACAGCGTTCCTTCAGGACCCTCAGCAGCTGCTAGCGTTTGGGACCCATGAGCCAAATCAACCTTTTCCTCCCCAGGTTTCATTGCCGTGGTGTTAATCACAGCAAGAGGAAGCAGGCTAGGGCAGTGCTTTTCCTTACAGTAGCTTTAAGGCTTCTGCAGGATTCTTCCAAGCCGCCTTTCTTGCCGCCTTTCTTCCCGCCTTCAAGTGTTCTTTAACACTGTAATTAAAATATAATTGCACCATTTTCTCCCTCTCCTGTCCTTCATCCAATCCCTCCTGTGTCCTTTCCTAACTCTCCAGTGTCCTCTCCCTTCGGCCCCTCCCAAGTAGCCCCTTACTCCCTCCCAAATTCATGACTAGTTTTCCTGTGATTATCACACACACACACACACACACACACACACACACACACACACACGAATTAAAAAAACCAACACACTGAGGCTGTTTAGTGTTTCTTATGTGAGTTTGGGCCTTGACAAGGGCAGAAATCTCTCCCACATTTGTTCGAAGTGGGTGTGTCTCTTGGGATGATGTGATTCCCACAGGAGTACAGCTTTTTCTTCTCACTTGAACAAACAAATGTCTCTACTCAAAGGCTGAAAAATCGAATTAATAAAAAGAATCTGACTCGCAAAGATGTTGGACGTGCTTTAGAACGGCATGTAAGCAGCATAAGGTACTTTCTGCTTTCTACTGGGCACAGACACCCTGACCCTCTATCAGACTAGCAGCCAGGGCCGGGGGAGAGAGCCCTGTGCTTGTCTATGGTATACATTAGACCTTTTGTTTTTAAGTACATGTCTTCTTTTTCTTTAACTAAAGAACTTAATTTCTACATTTTCATTCAGCATAAGTGTGCATCCTGAATGCACTGATTTTATTTTATTTTATTTTTTTTGGTTTTTCGAGACAGGGTTTCTCTGTGGCTTTGGAGGCTGTCCTGGCACTAGCTCTTGTAGACCAGGCTGGCCTCGAACTCACAGACATCCACCTGCCTCTGCCTCCCTGCACTGATTTTATTTTTAAAACCATTGTGTTCCTTTATTCATTAGCCACCACTGCCACCATGTGAAGCTTGACTCAGCTGAACTGAGGGTGAAAATGTATGAGTCTATGTCTATGTCTATGTATATGCAGGCACATGTATAGAGTCAGTTGTAGGGGGTGTGACTTGGAACCTTGGACTATTTTAAATTTAATATATGTGGTTTCATAAGAACAGACTCCTAATGCCAGGACAACTCACTCTTTCATTCACAAAAAGCTTCCATAGTTTGAATAAAGCATCAGGGGTCCTGTGCCAAACTCGCAGGTGGGAACACGGAGGCTCACTGGGCTGAGATATTAAGGTGGCAATGGCAGGGTAGAGATTCTACCCCACACTCCTCATCCTGCACTTTAAAAAAGTTTGTTTCATCCTTTTATGCATATGTGGCAAGTTGAAAGATTGTTTGAAGGAAGCCTCTAACTACTCGGCAATGATATTCATCATCATGTTTTAACATCTTCCCGGATCTATTCCTCATTAGTTTTGCTCGTTGGCTAACCACCTCTGTTAGATGGGTTCTTGACCAGAAACAGTCTGACTTATGTTTGAGAACCAGTCTGCTCTCATGAGGAAAATGGTTCTTTTGTTCTTATGATCTCTCTGTGAATTACTGCCCCCTGTTTCGTGTTTCGTGTCACTTTTCAGAAGAGCAATTCGTCCATGAAAGGTCATTTCACATCAGCATTTCACATGGACTAGCTGGGTAGACGCATAGTGTTGGAGTTATAATGAAAACCTTACCGCCAAGGATGCCAGGGAGAATGCTGGTTCTGTTTACAAACATTGCCACTCCTCTATTCTTTCTGCCTGCTACAGCGCATGGCACTGCGGCACCTGCCTAATCGAATCAGTTCAAAATGTCGCATGTACGCCCTGCGGACCACAAACTCATTTCTTGGTGGGTGGTTTCTCTCTTCCTGCTGTCCTCATATTCTTTCTTGTTTGCTACGTACATCTTTTTGGGCTTTTTAAAAAATGGTCTAAACACTGAATTCTTTCTCAGACCCGCACTCCCCACAGTATTGGTGGGTCTGCATGAGGAAGGGGAACTTCACTTCTCATCCTGGACCCTAGAAGCTGCAGCCTCTGGGGCTGGAGACAGCAAAGGCTTCAGGCTGGGGCATCCCTGGTATTGTCAGAGGCTTCCCTTCTTGTCTAGGGAGGTTTCAAGGTCATGCCCGTGGCCTGGGTACTTTATTTTTCTTCCTATGGCTCTGGCTCCAGGGGCCTCTTTGAGGTTCATGGGCCACAATTTCTGGCCCAGGCAACACTCTAGTGAAATACAAATCAGCCCTCACCATAAAGAGGGTCCCAGCCTGTTTAACAGATCTTTCTGTTGCAATGTCCTCCTCCCCAGGCAGCACTTTGGTGGGACCTAAAGGCCTGAGTATGGTGGGTCTGCTGTCTGTAAGGAAAAAAAGACTGTATTCTCTCTGTCTAGTTATTTTTTTCCCCAGCTCCATGGGTAGCTGCTGGGAGGATCAGATTTCTTCAGTGTTTCTTGTTCCTTCTCCTCAGCTAGCCCTCAGGAGATTGTGTTCATTGGAGGATTTTCTTGTGACATCAGATCACCTCAAGTTCTAACAACTTGCGTTGTGGTTATGCGATGGAGACTTTTTCTCTTTGGATCCATCTTCATCCTGCCAAAGTCAATCAGCACTCCACTGGCATAGGATTCACCAGCTCCTTCAGTTGTGAACCCTTCAGGGATCAGGTATCAGGGATGGCATCAGGGTTGGGTGCTTGTCATTTAAGAAGACTCTTGTGATGTAAACACAATCCCCAAGACTCATAAACTCAAGACCCCAAACCTTGATTCAAGCCCTCTCCTGGGTGCCTATGACTTTTCCAAAATCTTTCCTCATATTTTCTCCCTGACAAGAAATCACCAGCTCCCTGCTTAGAAAACCCACCCTCCATATATTTATCTGGAGTGGCCTCACATATCTCACTTGGGGTGAGTTAAAATAGTTTCTAGAACTTCCTTAAAATTCCAAGTCTGTTCTCACACTACATTAAGAGGAACCCAGTCCTAGGTGTCTGATTGTTGTGCTACCAGAAAGCTCACTTTCTTCCTCAACACACTGCATGCTGGCTTTAAAACTCACTTCCCCTCTCCTATTATCTCTTTCTTACTGCTCCCCTATTACCCAACCAACAGCAAGAATTTAGTGCTTATTTAACCTAACAACACAACCTGTGTAAGTTGTGCTAATGTGGCACTAACAGGAGGCTACTTGGGGCTGTCAACATACCTTACTTTCTGGTCACTTAAAGTCCAGATACAACTGACACCAACAGATGGAGCCCTACTATGAGCTTTAACATCAGGATCATAAACATTCTTTTAAAGGGTATTTAAAACAGCTACATTTTTGTTTTGCTACCTCAGAGGCAGTCTTTGAGGGACTTTTATAGTCAGGTCTCATTTTCTATCAAATACAATTGAACTTACAGCAAGATAGTAGGAGACTTCCTTAGTTATGATATAAGTGAAACTCTAGATTACTTTCCAAACCTGGACTACTTATGCCTAAGCCCTCAGGTCTCTATTCTAGGTATAACACCTGGCCAAATTAGATTCCTTAAGCTTGGAAACTGGGCTGGCTCTCAATGCCTCAGAAGTCTTCAAGGGCATTTCCACTTTTCCAAAGTCTATTAGTCACAGGCTGTACATTTTAGGCCCAATCAGAGAATCAAATAAGAACCTCAAGAAGGACAAAGACAATATAATACGTTCAGTGGAGAGCTCACCAAGGCACAAACTGAAGTGCTTTCATGCACCCTTCTTTTACAGGATGTCTTAACCCCTTTAACAGGCAGCCATAGTCTCCTCCTTCCTGAGTTCCATGAGAAACAACATATTACAAACTTTTATTTTCTGCTTTCTGGAGTCTTGAAGACTGTTTACTCTTCCCTCTAGGGCCCAAGTTTGCCTCTGTCTGCTCAGGTACTAAACAGGAGCATGGACTGTGACATCTGTCTTTCCTTAAGTCACGTTTAATCAGGACTACACACTTTGCCAAGACAGACTTCTCTCGCCTGAAAAGAGCAGTGCGGACTTCATTGTGAAGAGTTCCCGGCTTCATCTTCACCGTGTGTGCAGGAATAGGGGTTCTTATGAACTCCACTTTTTGCTACTCAAAGACTCTTCCAGAATTCACAAACCAAGTAATTATTCTAGTCCAAGAACTCTCACAGACACAGGCCCTGTGGCTAAATCCACTTACCGTATAGTTGGCCTTCAGAACTGCTAGATCCTTGTTTGTGACTCCTGCTCAAGGTAGATCCCGCAGCACATCAAAGTCAGGAAGTTGCTTTTATAACAAATCTGGAAAATACAACAAAACCAACATAATGCCATCAGACATGCTGACGATGCTTGCGTACAAGCATCAAAAGGAGGGTTTGAATGATAAGACTTTAAACAAATGAGATGATACACTTTCCTGTTGCTTCTCTTTCTGGAGGCACTAAGAGTCACTTGTCTGTTTCTTGGCGTTTTGTTCCTGCAGTTTTAACCTACTTGTCAAGTTTGTTTCTCCATGCTTTAACAAGTTCATCTTCACAGCTTTTAATCCCTTACCCTCAGAAGTCTCACTTCCTCTAGGCCCCCTGGGCCAGGAATGCAGACCTTCTATGAAAAACACTCCTAAGCATAGTTCTTATATTATGGCATGGCATGGAACACCTGCCAGTGTTCCTCCTGCTTGGCTCAGAGAAGCCACCAAAAAAGAGGCCTTCAACCAGCTTTCCAACAATGGGCTTGCTGCTTTGACTAGGTGGAATGTGGAGGCAAGGCTATGATTAGGGAAAGAAAGAAAACAGGTTCCCAGTTCAACCCTGGATCAGAAAGTGAACTCCCCAAACAGAAGACTATAGCCCTATTCTACTCTAGTTAGGGCCAGTGGAAAGTCAGAATACCGTAGTCTTGTAAGAATGGACAGTAACCTGGTGTCTTAGTTAGGGTTTCTATTGCTGCAACAAAAACACTATGACTAAAAAGCAAGTTGGAGAGGAAAGGGTTTGTTTGGTTGACACTTCCACATTGCTGCTCATCCCAAGGAAGTCAGGGCAGGAACTCAAGCAGGGCAGGATCTTGGAGGCAGGAGCTGATGTAGAGGCCATGTAGGGGTTCTGCTTACTAGATTACTTCCCTGGCTTGTTCAGCCTGATTACTTATAGGACCCAGGACCACCATCTCAGGGATGGCACCACCCACAATGGCCTGGGTGCTCCCCCATTGATCCCTAATTGAGAAAATGCCTTACAGCTGAATCATAGAGGCTTAACTCAACTGAAGCTCCTTCCACTCTGATGACTCTACTTTGTGTAAGGTTGACTCAAAACCAGCTACACCTAGATGCCACAGAACTGCAAACATTGTAAACCCAGTCAAGACCAGAACACTGACCTATCAGGACTGTCCTCATTTATGTGGTGGGAACACTCTTCCATCTCCTAGGCTAGGCTGGCATTTCCATTACCACCATGCCTGCTGCTGTCTCAGTTAGGGTTTCTATTGCTGTGAAGAGACACCATGACCACAGCAACTCTTTTTTTATTCTATATACTATTATTAGGACTATCTAATGACATCACTGTTATATGTTTCCAAAACTGCTATGGCCTTCTCTACATGGAAAAAGTATCAAACCAGCTATATATAATGCATGCAAATAATGTCTCTGTGTATTTTAAAAATATATTGTTGACTTATTTTATGTGTGTGAGTTTTGGTTGCATGGCTTCTGGAGATCAGAAGAGGTCTTTGGATGCCCTGGAACTGGAGTTAAGAATGGTTGTGAAATATCACATAAGTACTGGAAGCTGAGCATTAGCCCTCTGCAAGGGTGACAATCACTCTTAACTGCCACTTCTACACCCTCATGTCTGCATATATTTAAATAGACTTGTGCAGTCACCATAAGAACTAGCAAGCCTGCAGTCATACGGCAGGCCAGCAGAGAGAAACTCTCAACCAGCAGCTCCTGCATCTTCCTAGAAGGATAATTTCTTCTTCCCCAATGGGAAGTCAGCTTTGCTTTTAAGTACTACCAGGTGATTTGTTGAGGTCCATCCAGATAATCAAAGATAATGCCTTTCATGAAAAGTAGCCACATCTCCAAGTTATATTCAGAGCAACCCTTGGGTTAGTGTTAAACTGATTAACTGGATACTAAAACCTAACAAGATTGACACAAAACTATGCAGTGTGCAATTATCTGCCCAGAAAAACTGTGACATTAGAACATGTGAGGTTTCAAGAAAAATAAGTCCGTATTATATATAATTAATCATTCCAAGTATTATTCCGGCATTGAACTCAGTACAGGTAAGTCTGGCAATAAATCAAAGAAACTGAGATGAAGCCTATGTTGATCTGTGGAAGGCGACACTGGAGCAATGACACTTTATGTCAAGGCAACTCAACATTTGGCTGTCGATCATAGCAACTCTTATAAAGGAAAACATTCAATTGGAATGACTTACATTTTTAGACATTTAGTCCAGTATCATCATGGTGACACAAAGTGGCATGTAGGCAGGCATGGTACAGGCTACATCTTGATCCTACCGGCAACAGGAAGCAAAGTGGGACACTGGATGTACTTAAGCATATATGAGACCTCAAAGCCCAACCACATAGTGACATACTTCCTTCAACAAGACCATACGTGCACCAACAAAGCCACAACTCCTAATAGTACCTTTCCCTTTGGGGGCCATTTTCTTTCAAAATATCACACAAGCTAGTTCCTAACATTTCTAAACTTCATACCTATGTAAAGTCGAAAAGCCAAAAGCTGGTGAAAATTTAAAATTAGAACCTCCAAATATACTTAATCCTAAAATGATGGCACAAAACTAGGGAAAAAGTTTAAGAGATAGGTAAAAGAAAGTTCACTGAACATTAGTCTATTAATCACATAATTGGGCTATTCAGGAATATTAAAACCTAAGGCATTTTAAACCATTTTTTACACATTTATTTCTAAATATTGACGGGTTGTTTCTAGATGAAATGTTTTTATTGCTACACACACACACACACAGAGTAATGCTGACAGTGGGAAATTCATGCCTCTGTGGTCTTAACAGCTCAAGCGATACCTTTCTTTCAATTTTATGTAGCTAGCGCTGCACCCTTCTTCTGTATCATTAGGCACTAATTGCCCCATTACAGTGCTTTGGGACAGTCTTAGAACTGTGCCCCAGGCTTTTCAGCAAATTCAGCTTTAAAGTAAATGTCCCCAGCAGTCAGAATTATTTACTAAACAAAATACAGAGTTTCTTCTAGAACGATGGCTTAAGAGGTCTTGCCCACTTGCTGAATCCTTGTGCTACAAAGTACATGGTAGTGGGGCAATTGCTATTTCTCATTAGTTCTCATTTCTCCCCGCAAGCGTCAAAATGAAAAAGAAACAGTTTGCACTTAGGTACCACAGACTCACACAGATACCCTTAACTCCCTCAAAAGTTTCCTTTATCTAATATTATTTTGAAGAAGGGGAAGTGAGAGGCTCTGAACCATGCCATTATTTATCAGGAGAGTTAGGTCATCTAAAAATATTCTTTGTGTGAAAATGAATATAGCTATGTAAGATCCAAGGGATTTGAATGTGTTTTAAATCATTCCACCACTTGAATATACTTTAAAAAAATCTCCAGATGGGAATTCTTGTCGAATACTACACACTGACAACAAATAACCAACAGGGAATGCCAGAGGCATTTTTTCACACAGTTCTTATTAATCTTCTCAGCAGTTCTTGGTGATTTTCAATTCTGTGTCACAAATGAGGAAACTGAGGGTTTGGGTGGATAAATAGCTCACCCAAGACCATGATGCTCACAAGTGACCAGAGACTGATCGTCAACAACGGGCTAATGAAAGAAAACAATGGTATAACTTACACTATTGACAGTAGGTACATGGCATAAAAAGGAACCCTCAAATATTAAAACACATAATAGTAGAATGGAAGGTAAGTGAAAATTTAAGATTTGGGGCATATTTTTAATGAGCCAGTTGATAAACTCTATATGAAGGATTTGAAAAAAATAAAAAACATTCCCTACTTTATTCTTTAAGGTCGTCTGGGTTTTTAGATTCAGTGTTTGCTTAATGTAGATTAACCCCATCATTTGAAACTATATTCACCTGTCACTTGAAAATGGCCTCTCCGTACTACACCATCCTCATAGTTTGCCTCTCTTCGTCTTTGAGTAACTAATGGTCATGATTATATTAGTAAGTAGGAACAAGACATCAAACCTAAGCAATGTGTAAATTCTTTCATTCTTTCCTTGGGTCCACTTGACTCTATAGTCAAGCTACACACACACACACACACACACACACACACACACACACACACACACACACGGTTCAGTTGCAACACAATAATACTACTGGTTTTCAAAATTGGTACTTTTGACCTCCGCTTATTTGAAGAAATCATGCACACATTTTATTTTAGAGAAAATCTGAAGGAAATGCCTTTATATGCCTTGAGCATTTGTCTTTGTGTGTTTAATTCACACCATTCAACCAAGCTAAACCAACCAATCGGCTGTCCAAATTAAACAAATACTCAAGGAGAAGGTTGGATAGATTTGGTGTTCCTGTTTGAACAGCTGGAATGCACAAAATATTAGTTATGCTGAACTGAAGGACTCTTCTAATGTTGGGACACTTCTTTGTTTTGTTTTGTTTTTTTGAGACAGAATTTCTCTGTAACTTTGGTGCCTGTTCTGGAACTCTCTCTGTAGACCAGGCTGGCTTCAAACTCACAGAGACCCACCTGCCTCTGCCTCCTGAGTGCTGGGATTAAAGGCGTGTGCCACCAACGCCGGACTGGGGCATTTCTTAGGAAGGCTCTTCTAGTGATGTGTGATCGATCCTGTTGCAGGCTGGATTGCCCAGGAAGCAGTCCTGTTACAGGCAATGTGCTGAAGGCTGGCTAGAGGCTGTTCTTCAGGAAGGAGCCAGGGTGAGGAAGGAGGCTTACTCCTGATGACAGTGTAAGGGTTCAATGTTCCCAGTAAAGCTTTGAAGAAGGTTGGCTCTTTTGACTTGAGTCTTGTTTTACAAAGTGGGCCAGGCCTTTCACCTTGGTTTTGACCGTCATTGTCTGCTCTTCTTTCTCCCAGGAAGGCTGTTTGACTAGCAGGAAGGGGCTTCTTTCTGCAGAAGGCAAATTCCACACAGAACTGACCATGAGGGTAGCAGGACTAACAGCGGCTGGTGGAACAGCCTGCCTCCACGAAGGGACCCAAGAAACTCAGCACAAAATCTCTTTCTCTTCCGACACTAAGACCAGTGAGAGAAACGAAGCCAGGGGGGCAGGAAGGAATATTTTGAGTATTCTGTTCTTCTCTTAAATTTTATCTTTCAGTCTAAATGATGGACTTCTTTTTTTTTAATTTTCTTTTGTTACTTTCAACTTACAGGTACATTTGTAGGGTCTGACTTAGCTAATTATTCTGACAATTTTCTATTCATTATCCCTCATAGCAGGGAGCCTCTTTGGACCATGAAGCTTGTAAATTTACGATTGCACATTAATCAGTGAAATATAATTGCTAGCTCCATCCTCTGGGCTTCAGGCACACTGTATATGCCAGGATATATACAATTAGCCTCAAGGTTTCCTTAGAAGCGCTTGCCCATCCAACAAGAAAATAAGCATTACAGTAATTGAGAAAACGAACACCTTGGGTCTTTCTCTGGCTGGCAATGGTTGGAAACTCTTATCATTGGCTTGCCTGCTTTGCTTCTCATTATCTCCAAAAAGCATTGCTGGGTGAGAGGATATTTGGCATGTGTAGGATTTCAACTTGTTTGGGGGTAAGGAAGGTGAACTACAAAATGAGAAAATGTTAAGTCATCCAGACTCAGGACTCAGTCTTCTCTTTTTAAAAATCTTTCCCCTAGTAGGTGAAGTGGGGTAAAATTTCACCTTCAAGTTCAAAGAATTTCCTAAAAGTGCATTTGCGTTAGGCTATCTCTATATATCTTAATCTCTTTTCTTATCTATTAAAAAAAACAGGAGACAAAGTGATTTATCAGCATAGAGGTTTGCTTGTTTCCACAGGCTGGGAAGTCCAAGAGCATGGAGGGTGTTTCTGACCGAGTCATCAGTTCTCTTTTTCTTATAAGTCACTGAGGCCTTTGTAAAGCCCCTACCCTCATGACCTCATATCATTATAATGATTTCTCAAGGGCTCCATCTCCAAACACCATTAACATATAAATTTGAGGATTAAGTTTGCAACATACAACCTTTGTGGGGACGCATTCAAGCCATGACAAAACATGAATGTCATTCGTGTTTTCTTTACTTACAGGGCTACTTCTAACTCTTATTAGGTGGCCATCATGATAGATGGCTTTTATAATTTAGGAAATACATAAAAAAGAAGTAAGACAACAAAATGCACCAAGGAAGATAAACTTGGGGTGTGTGTAAGTGTGTGTGTGTGTGTGTGCCTGTGTGTGTGTGTGCCTGTGTGTGTGTGTGTGTGTGTCTGAATCTTTTTATTTGTTCCTCTTTGCAGTGTGGCCAGTTGACTAAGTGTTATATTTTTGCATTCTAAAAAATTAAAAGGGGAATTCATTTATCATATTATATTATCCTCGTTGTGTTTGTGCTTGAATATGTAAATGAGAACATTCTGCAACTTAAAATACTGTCTCACCATAAGGGAACCCAATTATTCTGATAATAGTACTACTGTTACTTAGTCACCTAACTTATGAATGTAGGCAATAACTCCTCATCCTCTTTTGAGACCAGCATAATGTTATGGCTAAACGTATTTTTTGTCTTGGAAATCTCACTTCCCTTGTCTTTCTGTGTGCACTGCTTGGAATGCATCATAGCACCACATTTGAAAGTAACATGAAAGATGAAGAATTTACAAGGAAGCCATAGGTATTCTTCACATCAGGATAGGATAAAACAGCGCTGGGCTCTTGTGGGCAAATGCTTGGGTAACTTTTTTTTTTAAGTGAGTGGGTTAAGACTCCCATAACCGACCAGCTTTGAATGTTGCCATCTTAGTCACAGCCTAGTCATTATGAAGGGCATGGCACATGTCTTGGAATTAACCACCTGTTGGCTCAGTTGAGTGATTGTATGACCTTTGTGCATCATAACAATGGGATAGATTGACTCGCTGTAATTCAACTATAGGAAAACATACACACTGTGTGGAAAGAAGTTCATAACAGTGAAAGTTCAAGTTACTATTTTGTTTTGGATGACTAATATTTATTTACCTTTTTGGAGAAATGACTTTCTGGACATGATCATACAGATGCTACATTTCAATCATATTTACCCCAAACCGTTTCTTATGCCACAGATCTCCCTTTTTTCCACTAGACCCTCTTCTGTTGTCATGTGTTTTTTCTTTTTCCTTTTTGTTTAGTGACGATTGCTTATTGGGTAAGGCGTTATTTGTGGGAGCTGTGATAACTTTACTGTGGTTACACTATTGAAGAACATCTTCCCATCTATCCCCTCCTAGCTTCTCAGCAGCTATGAACCTCATTTACAACCTCAGAGGGTGATGGGACCTCATGGCTCTCTCTGCCTGTGACCGAAGGTTGATGGTCCTCATCTTGCCAAGGTCTTGTGTTGATAATCACAGATGTTTGAGTGTTCAGGTGTGCAGTGCTATGTTATGGCTGGAAGAAAGCATTCCCTTAAGCTGAAGCCTTGTTTTCGTTTCTTCCTTACCCTAGAGATGTTCACTGAGCCTTGGGGAGACAGTACAGAAATTTCGTTTAGGGCATGACTTTGGACAGTAAGATATTCTCAGCACCCTGGGCAGTATGAGCCTTTGCAGTACCCATTGTCCACTGTAAATATAACTTCTCTCACCAAAGCTGATGGTGGGTCTGAATTAGGGGCATAAGTGAAATTATTTAGAAGGCAATTTAATGGACACATCATGTTCCTTTAGAAAAACAACAGCAGTAGCTTCCCCAATTGAGTTTATGCCTTCCTTAGCCATGCAATTTTGCTTACAGGATCAGGAATGAATTCCCTGCGGTGGAGCAGGCCTCTAATTCAATCAAGAAGTGGTTGATTACACCCATAACAAGCCTGCCACTGTTGTACCAGTGGGCATGCCTTGCCTGACGGTTTGGTTGCATAGAATGTAGGGTCCACAGCTAAACACCTCTGCTGATGACAGTATTCCCCTAGTCATTTGCATAACACCTTCCAGAACCATGAAGACTAGCCAGTAGGGAAGAAGTTTCCAGCTTGGCTCCTCTGCTTCTGAGTGAAGTGGATGATTATCTTCGGGACTAGGGTCTTACTTTCTAGTTCTAGAGGGCAACCAGCAGCAGAATCGATAACCTGCATTTGGGGGACCTCAGGGACCTTCTTGGTCAACAACTCTTAAGGAAATAGTTCAAATCTGGCACTGGGACATTCATTTCCACTGCTTCCTGGTGTGGACAGCTTTATTTACTTATACATGACATCTCTGCACAGACTTTTTAAGGTTGTTTTAAAATATGCATATCACATACCAGGCTTGCTTGCAGCTTTTTCATTTGTTCTCTTACTTGATTGACCTCACTTACTACAATTACTCCTGGGTCACCTCACTTACTACAATTACTCCTGTAAGTCCATTTCTCTTTTCAGCTTAATAAAATCCGAACATGTGCATATGCACCACGATTTCATTATCTATTCATCATTTGTGGTAGTCTTTTATTTTCAAGAGATTGTTTTATTTTGTGTATATGCTTCACCTGCCTGCATGTCAGTGGACCACGTCTGTGTACCACAAGTGTATCGGATGCTCAGGGAGGTCAGGGGAGGGTGTCAGATCCACTGAAACTGAAGTTAAAAACAGTTGTAAATCACCACATGAATTCTGGGAATTAAGCCTGGGTCCTCGTCAAGAACAAGCACTTTAACTACCACTGTGTCATTTCTCCAGCCCCAAGATTTATTTAAACATAGTTTAATGTGTGTGTGTGTGTGTGTGTGTGCGCGCACCTGCATAAACTCATGTGTGTCACATGTTTGCAAGTGCCTGACGAGGCTAGAACTGAACATCAGATTTGCAGGAACTAGAGTTAGATGGTTGGTATTTGCTATGTGGATTCTGGGAACCTAACCCAGGTCCTCCGCAAGAGCACTTAGTGTCCCTTACCTGCAAATCCATCTCTCTAGCCCTTGTAGTCACTTATTTTCTTGATAGCCAATCTAATTGAAAACTCAGGTCCTTTTTCCTGGTAAGGTAGATAGTATTCTTAAGGGTCTTATGGATTTGCTGCACATTTCTGTACTCTCAGGGATTTCCAGCTCACGGCCCACAGTCTGCATGCAGTCTAGGATAGCTGTACATGTGACTCAACACACAAAATGAATTCCTTAAAATATGGTGTCTTTTCTTCCCCATTTGTATGTCATTTGATTGTGTAGCTCTTGAATGCATCTTTGTAACTAACAATGTGGCCCAGAGAAGCCAAAAGATTGGACACCCCCGCCAGGACCTTGTTCTAAGAACTCCCTTTTTGTTCCCTTGCATCCTCACAATAAACCCATTCTTGTAAGAAACTCATGTATCCATTCCTTAGAACTCTCAAGTTTCTGACCTGCCGGACTAGTAAAACCTTGTAGGGCGAGTTTCCCTGTCAGCGATCTTACATGTGCTTACTGAGGCTTAAATGTTTTGTAACAGGGTTCAAAGCTATTTATTCCATGAAAAGGATGAGGAGTAAGGGAGGAAAGGAAGTAGCACTGTGGTAAGTTTTGTATGCAGATCATCTATTTATAAACTCATTCTTAATATTTCATGTACATCTAAAATACGTACCTCATAAAAGAAAACTAATGCCCAGTGAATGTATGCACTTTGCCCCAAGTCAATTGCTTGTTTCTTGGGGAACTGTTGTGACTATACCTCACTACATGCTATGGTTGGGTGTGACACGTGTGTTTGAGTACTAGTTCCCTGGTGGTGGTGCTGTTTGGGAGGCTCTCTAGGATGTGGTACTTCACTGGGGGGAAGTGGGTCATTGCTGGGACAGGCCTTCAGATTTACATCTGGGCCCCATTTTCTGTCCCGATTATCCATTATGATCCATCCACACATGAACAAACAGCCCTACACTGTCACTGCAACAGCTGAGAGCCATTCCTTCTGATAGTCTCTCTATGCTTGGATGGACTGTATCCTTAAACCATTAGTCAAAAGAAACCCTTCAACAGCTAAGTGTCTTCATGTCAGGTGTTTGGTGGAAGTCATGAGACTAATTCATATAGGAAATTTGTAATGAGAAATGCTGTGCAAAACCTAATCACGTGCTTTGTAGTCCCCTGGGACTGGCTTGTTGGAGGAATTTGCGAGCATTTGGAACTGTGGACCAGAGAAGGCCCAGAAGGCTACAAGCAGAGCTTCGTGGACGACTCTTGTAGGACCCCAGAAGGTGGTATACTGATGGCAGTGTGGACAGCGAAGGCCAGGATCCTTAGGTTTAGCATTGAATAGAGCTTTGCTGCAGGCGGAGGGGGGGGGAGCGGGGGGGGGGGAGACAAGTCGTATTTCATTCTTGCAAAGTACGTGGCTGGCTTCTGTCCATGTCCCGAGAACTTTTAAAGTACGGGACCAATTTCTTTGGTGGAGGACGGGTTATGGATAGGGTCTAATTCAGGCTGCAGTGTCCTTTGACTCCTGTTGCTTGCCTGGCTTTACAGTGAGAAGAAACCAGAAAGTAGAGCCGAAAGAGAAGGAAAATGAGTAGTCTGGCAAAGAAAGGAGCACAAATGCAGTTGAAGCTGAGGTGGAACCGGGAGCCAAAATAAACCTTCCCTTGCTCCTGGGTCAGATTTGGACATGGCTGTGATAAACCGTTTGATTTAGTGTTTAGGAAAAACCGGGCGTTGGTGGCGCACGCCTTTAATCCCAGCACTCGGGAGGCAGAGGCAGGCGGATCTCTGTGAGTTCGAGACCAGCCTGGTCTACAGAGCGAGTTCCAGGACAGCCTCCAAAGCCACAGAGAAACCCTGTCTCGAAACCCCCCCCCAAAAAAAACAACCCTATTTGTATCTATCTCTATATCTATGTATCTCTTTGGTTACATTGGGTCCAGGAGAGTGAAGAGAAGGAACCTGGAATTCGAAGTGGAATAGAGAAGTTTTGTGTATAATAGCTGTCTCTACTTTAGGGAAGATTTCCTATTCTACGGTTTTGATTCTATTTTGATTCTGTCCTATTTTGGGTCCATGCAAGCTACATCTTCTTTACTTCTTGTTGTTATTGTTAGTGTTGTTGTTCTTCTCTTAACCCCTCCCTTCCTTGCTTCTTTCCAAAATGATTCTTCTCTAAGATCTTTCAGTACCTGGAGATACTGAGTGGTGGGCAGTGGAAAGGGCTTGCCTACCGCTTTTACCTGCTCCCACACTGTGACCTGTCAAGAGGTGTTGAATGATTCTCAAAGAAATAGACAGGGCTATTATGGGATTACTTGCTGCACTCTGAGAACCAGTCTGTCTATCTTTCTCCTCCCTTCCTTCTTTCTTTCTTTCTTTCTTTCCTTCCTTCCTTCCTTCCTTCTTTCCTTCCTTCCTTCCTTATTTCCTTCCTTCTTTCCTGCCTGCCTTCCTTCCTCCCTCCCTTCTGTCCTCCTTCCTTCCCCTTTATCTTAGTTCTTCGATAATTTTGTACAATGTTTTTTTGATCATATTCATTCCTTCCCACTCCTTTCCTTCCATATCTATGCCCCTTTCCTACCACCCAACTTTGCGTCCTTTCTTCAAGTCCAGTTTGTACTGCCCATGTGTTCTTACATGGGTGGTCTTCCACTGGGGCGTGGTCAACTTACCAGGGTCTACATTCTTAAAGGAAATTGACTCTCCCTCTCCCCAGAGCTATCAGTTGCCAATAGTTACTTAGCTAGGGGTGGGGCTTCACGTCCACCTCTCCTCTCCATGTTGTGATTTGGCCTTGCTTGGGCTTGCACAGGGCTTGTGCATGCTTTCACAACTGCTGTGAGTTCATATGTGCAGCGGCCCTGCTCTGTCCAGAGGACACTCTTTCCTTCTATTCACCCCCAGCCTCTGGCTTTTATAGTCTTTCTGCCCCCTCTTCTGCAATGATCCTTGAGATTTGGGAAGAGGGCATGTGATACAGATATCCTATCTAAGCTGATCATTCCACAGACTCAAAGTCTCTGCTTCTCAGATGATTGTGGATCTCTGTCAATCACCATCTATTGCAAATACAGGTTTCTTGATGAGGTCTGGGAGATACTTTAGTCTATGGTAGTAACATTATAGCATTGGGACTTGGTTCAATATTGTGTCACATCTCCAGAGAGCTATAGGCTGTGGCTCAGGGTGTGTTCCCTTCACTAACTCAAGGTTCTTACCGTCATACGTTTAGCTGCTTTCCCCCCAGGGCTATCTCAGTTCTTTCTTGTGACTCCCTCAATCATTGTATTGGATACCTTTGGAACCTGCATGATACCCTCTGTTTTGAAAAGGTACCACAGTTTCTGTTGCCTCACAACCAGATGTTATATGTTGATGGCATATACTTGTGTTTTTAAGGTCGAGTCAATTGTGGATCAATAGACAATTAGAAGGGCCAAATGTACAAAGAAGCAGGGCAGTTGCTAATCTGGTCCAGAAAACTGCTGGATACATCAGGGAATGCTTAGAAGAGGCTTTTTTATTTTTACACTTTCACATCTGTGTGAATATATATGCTATCCATGTGTGTATATGTACACTTGCTTGCATGTGTGTGTGTTTGTGTGTGTGTTTGTGTGTGTGTGTGTGCATGAGTGCACATGCCCACATTCAGGGGTTCCTGTAGAGGCTTGACGTTCATGTAGGGAATCATCTTTAACTACTTTTCCATATTTTTCATTGATCCAAGTTCCCTCAATCAAACCTGGAGTTCTCAGCAATGATTAGGCTTGCTCTGGGGATCCCTGTGAGTCCCTAGAGATCCCATTTCCACCCCTTGAGGCTGGAATTGCAGGTGGGTCACCATGCCCACCAAGCATTTACATGGATACTGATGATCCAAATTCCAGTCCTCATATTTTCATGCCAAGCATTTATCCATTGAGTCATCTCCCTAGGTCCTAGAAGAGGCATTTCTTTTACTAAAATGCCTTTGGAAAATAATGTCTGGTTTAGTATTATCCACAATAAGAATATTTGCTAATGCATAGAAACATGAAATCCAGAATGGATCTTTTGAAAATAAACAAGAAAATGTTTATGAAGGAACTAGATTACCATACTGTCATTTCTCTTTTCCTATGTCATGTAGTAGACGAGAATTATTTGCAATTTGATCCCTTTCATTAGAGACAGACCAAAGAAGACTGATGGTTGCCCAATCCCTCTTTCACACTCGCAGGATCTGATATGAGATTTCACTCCTCCAACCACTTCAAGTCGCCCAGTTTTCTTTTTCACTCAAATGTCAGCGACTGCTTTCAACCCTTCTCTGAAATAACAGATTACCTATTTATTGAAATGAGTTAACTGTAGCTTGCTGACAAACAGAATTTCATTTTCAGGAACAGCTGTCAGACTTTTAAAACATTAAAACCCCATCAAAAACATTTCAGAAAGAACAGCCAAACCCTCTATGTGACTTTCTAAAATCTGTTCTGCTCAGATGTATTCAAGATAATTAATTGGCATCGGAGTACTCACGTTTTGGGGACAGAGCTTTTCAGTTAATAAGTGCAGTTTAGAGGTTTAAACAAACATATTCACTTTAAATTTAGCAAATGTCTAGCAATGCATCAATGAATATATAAAAACTAACCATGTTATGATCTGTCCAGAGGGGATGACATCCTGTTTTGCAGTGGGTGGAGGACGCAGCATAAACTGATCTCCAACTGTGTTCTTATACACAGAGGGCTTCTGGGGCTCACCAGAGGAAAGCACAAAAGGCTGTGTGAGAGAATCAAAACTTGAGAATCTTGGAAGAGAAAAGGTTGAATTCCTGCGGGACCTCCATCTTTTGAAGAATTGTTTTTATGTAATCCTGTCCCATGGTTACTCATTGGATGTCTACAATCGAATAATGTGAAGGAGTAAGACAGAGAGTTACTTCCCTTGGAGAAGACACAGAGCTCTTCAAGCAGAATGGACGACTGTGGCTATTGTGCATGAACATGAGGAGGAAGAGGCATTGAGAGGTCCTCCAGAGAAAGAGGAAAGCTTAGGGGGAGAGAAGACTCTCATTGTACTTACTTTCTCAAAAGGATGGTGTCTTACATTAGGCCCCCTGTAGGAACCATAGAAAACCATTAATGTGGAAGAAAAATCCCAGGCTTTTAATGTCTTGCTGAAAAACTTCAAGGTGGGCTTTGGCTTTAGACACCATTAACTCAGGAACCCAGGTATGGTATATGCCTCTGTTTGTGTCTTGAGCCCCCTTTATTCCTAGAGTACTGGGATTCTCCAGAAACTGGTCCTGTCCATGGCAGCATAATAGATGGAAGAGTCTCCAGGCATTTCTAGTTTTCTGACTTAGTGCAACTGAAGAAAAAGGTCCCTCTTTGCTGTAACTGGCCCTGGAGGCTTAGTCAGTTTTCCAGGATGGAGAAACAGTTACTTGTGTTTTAAAATTTTGTTCCAACAAGGATAAACTTCTAAGATATCTTAAACTTCTTCTGTGTGCTTACTTGGGCATCAGAAAAAGGGGAGGGGTTTGGATTATTGAAAGGATTCCCATGTTGCAATGGTGCAATTTAGAAAGAAGCAATGATTTCCATGACCATGTACTTATCAGAGTCCTCCAAAGACACAGGGCTAATTGGGTTAAGTACAGATAACACACATATTCTTGGCCTTATAGAGGCCAAGAAATCCAGAGACATGTATTTACAAGCCAGAGCACCAAGCAAGCTGGTGGAGTGCTTTGGATTGAACCCAAAGGCTTCAAAACAAGTAGCTAATGATCTTACAGGGAAGGGGACAGTGGCTGTCCCAGTGAAGAAAGGAGAGAGACTCACCCGTATGACTTTTTGTTCTGTCTGGGGTCTCAATGAATTAGATGGCGCATACCCACCCAAATAAGAGAACATCTTTTCCCAGACTGCTGATTGCAATGTCAGTTTCTTCTGGAAATTTTCTTACATCCATGGAAATGATGCTATACCGGTTGTCTGAGCATCCTGTATTCCATTGAAGGGGGCATGTAATTCTAAACACAATGGGAAGAAAAGAGAGTTATTAAGCCTACTCACCAACTTGGTACTCATAGTAGGAGTTTACTGAGTCAGGTCAAGAAGCAGTTGAAAATGGAGGGGTTGGGGGAAACCCATGGGCAACTCTTAGTGGACCTTCTTTTGGTTTCCACCATCTCTTCTCCATCCAGGGTTCATTTCCTCACAGTTCCCCACCATGTACGAGTTAGTTCAGGTCTTCACTTTAGCAGTCCTTTCTTTTTCAGATTTTCAAAAATCTCTCTCTGGAAGTGATCATACAGGTTCTAACTTCTATGGTTTTCAATGTCTGCACATTTCTGATGCTTCATGTTGAGTGTTATCCACCAGAGAAGGCTACATGGACATGGGTTTAAGACAATAGAAAACCTTTAATAGGTGTTTGGAATCCCAGTGTAGCTCCAAGTCTTTCTCAGAGTGAGCTTTTAAGCACAAAAACCATATCCTGGGTTGACACAATTCAGTTAACAAGAACAGTTAGCCAGAAGCAGAACTATGGAAGCCAGAAAGCAAGGTTAGTATGCTTAGAGACTTTCCCAGAGCTATGGACTTTGATGGATTAGGTCTTTGTTTTCATTTATGGCTGGTGTTACTGTATACACACTGAGTTTTATGAACTGAATGGTATTTCTACCCTGGAGTCAGCTGTGCTAAGGTCTGGGGATCTGTTCCAATGAGATGTGGGACACAAAATATTGTTTATTGTAGACAAGGATTGTGCTTTTCCTAGTGTGAAGTCTGAATGATTCCTCTCCTCCTCTCATTCCAATACATGCACTGAAGTTTACTCTGCAGATGTGTTTGCATTTATTTAGATGATCTTGTGGATTGATTCACCGAGTACTGCATGGACAGGTTCCCCTGCGCCTTCTACTTTCTGCTTCTCAGTACATAGACCTTGCCCCACCACACTGTAAACACTGCACCATCATGTGTACCACTGTTTTTGGTTGGTTTTCCTGGGATGGAGATTCCTGTATTGGTAACTGATGCGGGAGTTCTATCACAAGAAGTGTGGGAAAGAATAGGAGAAGGCAAAAAAAGGCATCAAGGCAGAAATGGGTCCCACAGATGCCTTGAGGAAATTCTGGGACCTTAAGCACAGCATAGTGTGTGTCTACCACAAAGAGCATGGACTGACCTTTTCTGGTTCCACATCTGAGTTACCCTGGGGGCAATTTTGGAGAGGGTATAGCTTTCCTAGCATTCCTAGGTGAGCTCTCTTATGTAACAAGTCTTTCTCTGTCCCTCTGTCCTGCCAGTCAGCTTCCAAATAATGACATTGACAGACTCCTTCTTAATTACGAAAGCTTGGCCTATAGCTTAGGCTTGTTCCTAACTAGCTCTTATAACTACATTCTACCATGTAGTTTTTACCTCCATCCCATTCTGTTTGTTCAATACATTCTGGGTCTGCCTGGAGGGCCCGCCTATACCTCTTGCCTAGCTATTGGCCATTAGCTCTTTATTAAACCAATCAGAAGTTGCCTTGGCAAAGACACATCTTCACAGTGTACAAAGGACTATTCCACAACACTCAGGCTGAGACTAATTCTCAGAAGAGTGCAGCTGTGAATTGTTGATAGCCAACATTCAGAACAGCTGATTGTCCAGAAACTGCATATTCACTCTGTGAGAGCTTGCCTTCATGAGTTTATGTGTGTCTCAGTCACCTGGGGTTTTGTTAACACCCAGGTTTCTGACTAGTGGTCCAATAATTCATAATCTTAAGTTTCTAGATTGTATTGATGTTTTTAATATGAGAAACATGGTTTAAGAAATCGATAGTTAGAAAATGTTGGGCTCGAGAGATGGCTTAGTGGTTAAGAGCACTGGCAGCTCTCCTAGAGGACCTGGGTTTGATCCCTAGCATCCACATGACAGTTTACAACAGTCTATAGCTACAGTCTCGGGATTTGCCCCTTCTGGCCTTTGTGGGTACCAGACATACATGTGGTGCATAGACATACAAGCAGACAAATCACTCATAGACATCAAAATAGATACAATTTAAAATACGTGGACATTTGTTTATTGATTCTCTCTCTCTCTCTCTCTCTCTCTCTCTCTCTCTCTCTCTCTCTGTGTGTGTGTGTGTGTGTGAGTGTGTGTGTATGTGTGTGTGAGGGTCACAGAACAATTTATGGGAATCAGCTCTCTCTTTCCCCATATGGGTTATGGGGAGTAGTAAATCTTTGGTCATCAGGCATAGTGGCTTTTATTTCCTGAGGTATCATGTTTCATAAATTCTCACTATTCATGATTTGTCTGAGATGTATTTCTTTTTTATATTTTTAAATTTAAATTAGAAACAAGGTTGCAAATTAGAAACAAGGTTGCTTCACATGTCAAGCCCAGCTCTCTCTCCCTCCTCTCCTCCCACGTCCTCCCACCAACCCCCTTATCCCCCCTCCCCCAATCCCAACTCCTTTCCCCAGGGAGGGCAAGGCCCTCCATGGGGGGGTGTCCCATAGTCTATCATTTCATCCAGAGCAGGGCCTAGGCCCTCCTCTAAGAGACCAGGCTGAGAGAGCATCTCTCATTGTGGGATGGGCACCCAAAGTCCATTTGTATGCCAGGAATAATTACTGGTCTACTACCCAAGGCCCCATAGATTGCCTAGGCCTCCTCACTGACACCCACATTCAGGGGGTCTGGATCAGTCCCATGCTGGGTTCCCAGCCATCAGTGTGGGGCTCAAGAGCTACCCTTTGTTCAGATCAGCTGTTTCTATGGGTTAAACCAGCCCAGTCTTGACCCCTATGCTTATCAGTCCTCCCTCTCTGTCACTGGGTTTCTTGAGTTCAGCTCAGTGTTTAGCTGTGGGAGTCTGCCTCTGCTTCTATCAGTCATTGGTTGAAGGTTCTGTTTCCCATACTCTCTGACAGTGGGATTGAAGGCGGGCACTCCCCTGATTCATGTCTAAAATCCCATATTTGAGTGAGTACATACCATGTTTGACTTTTTGTGACTGGGTTACCTCACTCAGGATGGTTTCTTCTAGTTCCTTCCATTTTTTTTTTTGCTGAATAGTACTCCATTGTGTAAACACATCACATTTTCTCTATCCACTCTTCAGCTGAGGGGCATGTAGGTTGCTTCCAGATTCTGGCTATTACAAATAATGCTGCTATGAACATAGTGGAACAGATGCCCTTGTTGTATGAATGTGCATCTTTTGGATATATGTCTAAGGGTGGAGTTGCTGGGTCTTGTGGTAGACTCCCATTTTCCTGAGGAATCTCCATACTGATTTCCAAAGTGGTTGTACGAGTTGGCATTCCCACCAGAAATGGAGGAGTGTTCCTCTTTCTCCACAACCCCTCCAGCATAAACTGTCATTGGTGTTTTTGATTTTAGCCATTCTGACAGGAGTAAGATGGTATCTCAGAGCTGTTTTGATTTGCATTTCCCTGATGGCTTACTTAAGTGACTCTCAGCCATTTTAGACTCCCTCTATTGAGAATTCTTTATTTAGTTCTGTAGCTCACTTTTTAATTGGATCCTTTGGTGTTTTGGAGACTTGCTTCTTGAGTTCTTTGTAAATTTTGGAGATCAGCCCTCTGTCAGATGTGGTGTTAGTGAATATTTTTTCCCATTCTGTGGGCTACCTTTTTGTCTTGTTGACTGTGTCCTTTGCCTTACAGAAGCTTCTCAGTTTTAGGAGGTCCCATGTATTAATTGTTGACCTCAATGTCTGTGCTACTGGTGTAATGTTCAGGAAGCAGTCTCCTGTAACAATTTGTTCAAGGGTACCTCCCACTTTCTTTTCTAAGAGGTTCAGTGTGGCTAGATTTATGTTGAGGTCTTTGATACATTTGGACTTAAGTTTTGTGCATGGCGGTAGACATGAATCTATCTGCATTCTTCTACATGCCAGCATCCAGTTATGCCAGCACCATTTGTTGAAGATGCTTTCTTTTTTCCATTGTATATTTTTAGCTTCTTTGTCAAAGATCAGATATTCATCCGTGTATGGGTAATATGGGGTGTTCAATTGGATTCCCTTGGTCTACCTGTCTATTTTTGTGCCAATACTAAGCTGTTTTCAAGACTATAGCTTTATAATAGAGCTTGAAATCAGGGATGGTGATGCCTCCAGATGTTGCTTTGTTGGAGAGGGTTGTTTTGGCTATCTTGGGTGTTTTGTTTTTTCATATAAAGTTGATTATTGTTCTTTCAAGTTCTGTGAAGAATTATTCTGGGATTTTAATAGGGATTGTATTGAATCTGTAGATTGCTTTGAGCAAGATTGCCATTTTTACTACATTAATCCTACCTATCCAAGAGCATGGGAGATCTTTCCATTTTCTGGTGTCTTCTTTAATTTCTTTTTTGAAAGACTCACAGTTCTTGAGATACATGTCTTTCACTTGTTTGGTTAGCGTTACCCCAAGATATTTTGTGATGTTTGTGACTATTGTAAAGGGTGATGTTTCTCTGATTTCTTTCTCAGCCCTTTTATCATCTGTATATAGTAGGACTACTGATTTTCTTCAGTTGATCTTGTATCCTGCCACTTTGCTGAAGGTGTTAATCAGCTGTAGGAGTTCCCTGGTAAAGTTTTTTAGGTCACTTATGTAAATTATCATATCATCTGCAAATATTGAATGTTTGACCTCTTCCTTTCCAATTTGTATCCTTGATCTCCTTTTGTTGTCGTATTGCTCTAGCTAGAACTTCAAGTACAATATTGAAGAGGTATGGAGAGAGTGGACAGCCTTGTCTTGTTCCTGATTTTAGAGGAATCATGTGGAGTTTCTTTCCATTAAGTTTGATGTTGGCTGTTGGTTTGCTGTATATAGCTTTTATTATGTTTAGGTATGCTCTTGTTATTCCTGATCTCTCCAAGACCTTTATTATGAAGAGATGTTGGATTTTGTCAAAGGCTTTTTTAGCATCTAGTGAGATGATCATGTGATTTTTGTTTCTCATCTTGTTGATATGGTGGATTACATTGATGGATTTTTGTTTGTTGAACCATCCCTGCATTCCTGGGATGAGACCTACTTGATCATGATGAACGATTGTTTTGATGTGTTCTTGGATCCAATGTGCTACTATTTTACTGAGTATTTTTGCATCAGTGTTCATGAGGGATATTGGTCTGAAGTTCTCTTTCTTAGTTGTGTCTTTGTGTGGCTTGGGTATCAAGTTATTGAAGCCTTGTAGAAAGAGTTTGGCAAAGACCCTTATGCTAATATTGCGGGGAATATTTTGAGAAGAATTTGTATAAGCTGTCCTTTGAATTTCTGGTAGAATTCTTTACAGACACCATCTGGACCTGGGCTTTTTTTAGTTGGGAGACTTTTGATGACTTCTTCTATTTCCATAGGGGTTATAGGTCTGTTTAAATTGCTTCTCTGTTCTTGATTTAATTTTGGCAGGTGATATCTATCTAGAAAACTGTCCATTTCCTTTAAATTTTCAAATTTTGTGGAGTATAGGTTTTCAAAGTATGATCTGATGATTCTCTGGATTTCCTCAGTGTTTCCTGTTATGTGCCCCTTTTCATTTCTGATTTTGTTAATTTGCTTGTTCACACTCTGTCATTTTATAAGTTTGGATAAAGGTTTGTCTATCTTGTTGATTTTCTCAAAGAATAACCTCGTTGTTACATTGATTCTTCATATTGTTTTCCTAGTTTCTACTTTAAGGATTTCAGCCCTCAATTTGATTATTTCCTGGCATCTACTCCTCCTGGATGAGTTTGCTTCTTTTTGTTCTAGAGCTTTCTGCTGTGCTGTTAATTCTCTAGTGTATCTATTCTCCAGTTTATTCATGTGGGCACTTAGTGCTATGAACTTCCCTCTTAGCACTACTTTCAAAGTGTCCTATAAGGTTGGGTATGTTGCGTCTTCATTCCCATTGAATTCTAGGAAGTCTTTAATTTCTTTTTTCTATTTCTTCTTTGACCCAAGAATGGTGTAATTGTGCATTATTCACATTCTATGAGTTTGTAGGGTTGCTGCAATTTGTGTTGTTGTTGAATTCTAATTTTAACCATGGTGGTCTGATAAGACGCATGGAGTTATTCCAATTTTTTTTGTACCTGTTGAGGTTTGATATGTTGCCAAGTACGTGGTTGATTTTTGAGAACGTTCCATGTGGCTCTGAGAAGAAGGTATATTCTTTTTTATTTGGATGGAATGTGCTATAGATGCCTATTAATCCCATTTGGGTCATAACTTCTATTAGTTCCTTTGCTTCTTTGTTAAGTTTCTGTCTGGTAGTCCTGTCTAGTGGTGAGAGTGGGGTGGGTGTTCAAGTCTCCTACTATAAGTGTGTGTGGCTTTATATGTGATTTGAGTTTTAGTAATGTTTCCTTTATGAATGTGGATGACTTTGTATTTGGGGCATAGATATTCAGAATTCAAACTTCATCATGGTGGATTTCTCCTGTGATGAGTATGAAATGCCCTCCTTCATCTCTTTTGATTAATTTTATTTGAAAAATCTAACTTATTAGATATTAGGATTGCTACCCCTGCTTGTTTCTTGAGTCCATTTGATTGGAAAATCTTTTCTGAACCCTTAACTCTGAGGTAGTGTTTGTCTTTGAGGCTGAGGTGTGTTTCTTGTATGCAGCAGAAGGATGGATTCTGTCTTGGAATCCAGTCTGTTAGTTTGTGCCTTTTTATTAGTTAAGACCATTAATATTGAGGGGTATTAATGACCATTGTTCATTCTTGTTTGTTTTAGAATAGTTAATGGTGGTGAAATATGCAGATTTCTACCTCTTTTTTCTTTTGGCTGTTGATAAGGTGGGATTATCTATTGCCTATGTTTTTCTGGTTGTTGTTAACTTCCTTGGGTTGGAGTTTTTCTTCTAGAACTTTCTGTATGGCTGGGTTAGTCGATATGTATTGTTTGAATCTGGTTTTGTCATGGAATATCTTGTTTTCTCCATCTATAGTGCCTGAAAGCTTTGCTGGGTATAGTATTCTGGCCTGGCATCCATGGTCTCTTAGTGTTGGTAGAATATCAATCCAGGACCTTCTGACTTTCAGAGTTTCCATGGAGAAGTCCGGAGTAATTCTTATTGCCTGTCATTTCTTTTAGGAACCTTTATTACTTTTTTCACCTTCCATTCTTGTGTGAACACCCCTCTGCTTCAGTGTCGCCCTAGACACTGTGGTGTGGTTTTTATAGATGAGTATTGCTCCAGAGGAAGCAAAATGGCAGGTGGAGGGATGACTGGGACCCAAGGGTAGGGTGAAGAATGCATGACTAGACTCCAAAGGAAAAACTCAGAGTGCACATCTCACAAAAATGAAACATGTGTGAGTCCCTTGCATGTCTTTAAGGTAGGTGTGTTCATCACAGGCTCTCAGCTTCCAGAACTTAATCTTGTGTCTTGTAGGAGTCCAGTAAATGTTTGTTAAAACCACCAATCTCATTTAGGACTGTAGTGATGAAAAATAGGTCTAGCTCATATGAATGAAAATGTCTTTACATTACTTGTGGGGAAATAAGTTGACTTGCAACTCCAGGCACCAGGCTTGGGCTTTTCAGGTGAGGGTATCCTCTTCTAGTGTGAGCTTTTCATCTCTAGAGATATGTAGAAAGGCTTTACTTTGGTGTGTCATGTGCACAAACAAGTCACTTGAACAATAAACACCATATCTAGCCCAACGCTTGCTTAATTCATGAGCCTATAATTTGCCTTTGGAAAAAAATCATCTCATAAAACAATAATGACTTGGGTTTAAGAAATCTGGCACAGGGCTAGAAGACAGTAAACACACAATGCTGCAAAGAACAAAATTTAGTAGTACTTACTGTCTGTGGGAGTTAAACATAAACATCCACCATAGCAGACAGCCTTCCTTTCGAAAATGTAGGCTGAAAAAAGGAGGCAATGAATAGATGCTTTCCTCAGAGAAAATGCTAGTGATCCCTTCCTAAGAAACATAATTGAGGAAAATATTTAGCATTTTGGAAGATCTGCTGGAGAACATACAAGATATGGACCTCAGGTACATCCTCAACAAAGCTGTGGACACAGGTATCTTCTAGTTAATATTTAAGATGTTGCTTAAAGGAAATTACGCATCTATAAAGTGCCCAAGGCAAGAGGCTCTGGGGTGCTTGTCATTAAGCCTCTTAGCTAATTAAGAACACCAGCTACTGCTGCACTATTATCCTGCAGCAGCCTCACCTGGCAGACTGACTGCAGCTAACCTCAGATTGGAATTAATGTGTTTACTGTAAAAACACAAAGACTGATTCAATTAGCATCCAAAGTCATAGAGATTACAGCATTTAAAGTTGGGTTGTTGTTGCTTTTAAAATGGTTACTTTTGTAGTGTTTATAGAGCCCCATTTAATGATGAGGAGTTACATACATTTTTTTTCCTTTTGGCTTCGGAATCTGAAAACATTAAAAAATGGATTCAAATTATATGGCTTCTTTGACATAATGTGTTAAGAGCCCGGAATGATGCCTTGGGATGCAAGAGGAGAGAAAAACCACTTGGGTAAGTAAGCAGAGTTTATAAGACTTTGTTTATGCCAAGAAAGCAGGATGAATATTTCTGACTAAAAGTTAATTAACTATTTTGCCTCAGCAAGCCAATTTGTCGCCTTAAACTTTGATTCATTAACTGTAAACTGAGAGGCTTGCTTGTTCTGTGGTGTCCTCATAGACTGAGGCTGTGCTAAATGGTGCCGTGAGATATGGTCTGTTCTTTCCAGCTGAAACTAACTGACAAGGCTATTATACAGAAGGGAAGACTTTCTAATGGTGGGAAGTAGCTGGTGCCCTTTTAGAGCAAAGCCCAAGAAATAGGTGGCTTGGATGCAAAGTTGATCAACCCCTTGTAACAAAACAAGAGTAAACCCAGGATTTTCGAGTTCACACATTTAATGGGGTATGAAGGTTGCCCAGTTGGCAGTTCTAAAGTTTTAAGACTTAAAAATGTATGCATGATTTCCCAGCAGTTTTCCCCCATTGGGAGGCTGTGACTTTACAAGTAAGTCATGAGAGGGAAGAAGTTTCTGTTTGTCAGAATAGTGACTTTGTTGCTGCATGTTTTGTGACAGTCCATTTGCTGGGGATGGAGCTTCTGTGAGCTTATGAATGGACAAGCTAAAAGGACTTAGGGAAATGGAGCCTCAGACACACTTCCAGGATAATTAGATTAAGGTCTTAATCACAACTGAAGAGGGTGCGAAGAAGATGTGATGTTTTTTAAAGGGGCGATTTGGATATACAGCCACATGCTCACTACATGTTAATCTACATCATGGAACACTTTTGTGAAACTTGGAATGCATGAAAGGGGAGTCTTTCAGTAGTATGCAAATAGACATATTATTTTCACAAGGAGGGATTGCTTTCATTCAGTATAGCACACAGTGAGCACTTTCTGTGTGTGCTGGTTCTCCTGGTACTCAAGCGATACAGGAATTTGTGGTTCCATCAGAATTCTCCTTAGGGCAGACACCAGAGCCTGCCACAGTTGAGTGGGGCAACACTATAACAGAGGCAAGGATTTGCTTGCTCATAATTTTACATCAATCTAGTACCTGGAATGATGCTTACTGAGTGAGTAAGCAGTGTTTGAACAAATGAACGAACATACCAGTGCTTTGAGAGACGGTTGTTTTAGTGCAGTGATTTCTCTAGAAGCAGTTAGAAGAAATATTAAGTTTGTAGCCATGTGAGGGAGTTAAGATTCTTTGCTGTTCCTCACAGACACTGAAGCAGTAAGCACAGGGCATACATAGATCTCTTTTCCTCCTGTTGGGTTGCTGTGTCCAACATTGATATGGTAGTTTTTGTTTCATCTTATTATATTTTATTTTGCAATGTTTGGTTGTTATCTCTTAGAAGCCTGTTTTTTTTTAAATGAGAGACAGGAAGGGAGTGGATATGGATAGGATGGGAGGTTGGAAGGAAGAGGGAGGAGTAGGGGGGAAATCATAATCAGGATATGTTATATGATAAAAGAATCTATTTTCAATAAAAGGAGAAAAAAGTATCTTTGCTCCTCTATTTATTATGAAACTTTCCGCAGGACGTTTGATTTTGTAAAGTGTATTTTTTTCATTCATAAACCAGAGGCAGGACTGGTAACAGCACTCTTTCATAGGCTTGCAACAAGGTTGGACAATGGTGCATGCTGAGGGCTAAGTGGCAGCTGCCCAGCTGTTAGGATCTACAAAGCTGCCATTTGCAATTAGGTCATTTATCCCAGAGTGAAATTTGTCTCAAAAGACAGTCAAATAATCACTACCTACAGACAGAAAAACTCAGTAGCAGCAATTCCCAAAAGGACTTTTGCTTTTGCCAAGAGTCCTACTTGCGATATACACTGATAATGAATTATATCTATGTTGTTCTCTTGACTCAGGAAGAAAGCCAATTAGAACATACTGTATGAACAGAATCTGTTTTCAATAAAAAAGGAAGAAAACAAAAATATAGTCAAGTTGGATGTGTCCTGTTATGTAATACTACTTACGTCACTAGAATAAATCCCTTGGGCAGAGCATTGGAACTGCCCAAAAGTTATAAGCAGTGTGATTATGACAGAACTTTCTCAAGATACTTGGGATGAACTTTAGGCTGAGATTATAGATATGATGTGTACGAGGTGGCAAGGGGCAGGGGAGAAGGGAGGATGAAGGAAAGAAAAAGGGAGGGAGGGGGAGGAGAAGAGAAGGGGATGGGAAGGAGGAGGGAGAGGGAGAAGGAGAGCCATCTAAGACTCTGGATTGGCCATATTGAAAAGCATGAGCTGAGACCCCAGTGAACACTATAGTACAAGAGAAATACCCCATCCTGTCATTCACAGAGTGAGTCACAGCTCACTTGTTTTGCAAATGATAAGGACTCATTCTTACACAGGGCAAGATGTTAATCCTTGTAGCTTGGCTCAGGGCTCTCTGCCTTGGGTTCCTGGGACTTACCTACAGATTCTTTTCTATGAGGCAAGAAAGAGACCATTGTCCTCTTATTTCTCCTAACAGGGTTGTCTCCATGGGCAAATTTCCTTGCCACTTTGTTGCACACAGGGAAGGTGTCATAAGAGGTTGCTGTTGCTTGAGATAGTTTCCAACTTATTTCTTAAATCGGAAGAACACATGCACACAAAGATAAAGATGGGCCAAACCACTGTACTGTAGTAAAAAAAACACAGCATAAAATCCATTTCCCTGAGCTCTTTTAAGTTCAGTTCAGCAGTGCTAAATACGTTCATATTGTTATGCAGCAAATCCCTTAAACTCCATCTTGCAAAATGGAAACAGTATATTCATTGATTTGTGAAGTTGCTGTGGGTTAAACATGGGAATTTGTGCATGCTAAACAAGGGGTCTGCCACCTCTAGTTAAACTACAGCAAAATCATTGAAAAACTGCCCCATTCCCTGTCCCTAGTCAACCATGATTCTACTTTTTTGTTTCCTTGAGTTTGGGTACTTTAGACACTTCATATATATGGAGTTATATTGTGACTGCCTTATTGCCCTTAAGTTCATCCACATGATCTGATTTCCCTACTCCTAATAGCTGAAAGCAGCCCATCATCTGTATGTCACACCTCCTTTATTTATTTCCTTTCAATGAATATTGGGTTGCCTTTCCCTCTTGTTAGTTGGTAGTGAATGCAGGCATATAAATATTTTCATGATAGGTCTTTATTCAATGTTCCTGGTAGTTATATTTGAACCAGAGTGGGATGAAATAACAATAAAGAAAGTCGTGATTGTTTTCCTTAATCTAGAGGACTCATTGCTTCAGTAGGTAAACTCTGGGCCTCACTGTCCACATCCTTATGTCATTTCTGAATGGATGCTATTTATGAAGAACCGTTTTACCCCCCGCACACTATTTATGCTGTTCTCTCATATGTCAGCTCTTTTAATCGCCTTTTATGCACCCTGAAGTTCTTGTTTCTTGCCTTTTATGTGCTTTGATCTTTTTCTTTGTATGAGACACACATAATAGTGTTCTCTTGTAACTTTGAGATTTTAAAATTTATTAAGTATTTCAATATTTGAATTTCTGGTGTTAACTATCCTACTGTTTTTTTTTTTCTGTTTTCCAGTTGACTGTGTGCTGTGTGGAGCAAGTAGGAGGGGCATCCTGGGCTTCGATTTCAGCAGGGTCTCTGATCTACAGAGTGCCCTAAGCAGGCAAGTAATGGGATGAGTAACTGAAACCTTGTGCTGTGTAGACTGGGAAGTTGATAATGAGAAGTTTGTAGAAGGGCTGTTTCTCAGGAGTAGTTTGCCATATGTGTGGCCTGATTTCATTCAGGGCAGCCTGGAGTTCAAGACTGGGTACATGACGTCAGGAGTCAGACTTTGAGCCAGTCATGATGAGTTGGAAAGGACTTGTATCCACAGTGAGGGAAACCAGTGTGGCAGGGAGGGCTAGCAGGGATATTAGTTATGACTATGAGGGTCAGAGTACACAAGGGTGACAGAAATCAAGGACTTAGGTAAGAGGCCAGCCACACTTAGATGTATCCCAAGACAGACCAAAACTATATAGGATTATGGTATCAGGAACTGGTGAAAACCAGCACAGCTGAAGACATTTGTATATTTCACAGTATAATAACCACATACTGTTGAGGATCACATCTTTTGAATATTTAATCCTGCAGATATATGAACCTGATTTTCCTGCATTACATGACTTAATCTTTACCATGAATTTCTACTATTAACTCGAGAAAACGAGAGAGCAAATGGTTCTAACCCAAAGACAGCAGTGGGAGCATCAGGAGAACTGTTTTCGGACTGTTCATTCATCTCTTGTAGCAAGAGGATATAAACTGGACTTGAGGAGTCAGGAGATAAATAAGGCATCACTGACCTCCACCGAATGACCATAAAATGCATTTCTTGGTATGGGACACATATTGTTAGTGCTTGACTAAGAGTCAGCTAATCACCTTGCTGGCCTGAAGATCTCAACACAGCTTCCCGTGACTTTAGTGCTTTTTACATAAGCAAAACATGTGACTGTGGGAGTGGGAAACCCTAGGGCTTACAGTTTTGAGAGTACATTTTCAAACATTTTGTCCCCATCCACGACCCCATACTCACCATAACCATTTGAACTAGTGTTCAAACAGTGGAGGGAAATGTCAGCATTAGCTGGTACACATTCTAACAATTATAAACACATAGCGTAAGCTGTGTTAAAAAGCTCTGTGCAGTCATAGACTTGGCATAAAGGTTCTGAAGAATAACATGTCAGCACAGTGATCTGAGGCTCTGAAACTTGAGCAGGACTCGGGGCCTGGTGGGAGGACGTGCGGGTGGTAAAAGGGTCAAGTGGGAGTTGCCTGAGGTGCTGGGACATGCATATTTATTTATAGCTGTCCCTAATGACTCCGAATCTGGGAGAGGATGGCAAGGCTACGTTTTCAGAACTAATGCATTTTAAATGAAATGGGAGGATGTGTGAAAGACAATGCAGTAAGCAATGGCAGACTTCGGTTCTATGACTGAGCTGCTGATACTGAGTTCATGTAAGTTCTTTATCCATATATATGCCTATATACATGTACACATGCACACACACTCATACACATTTTATGCATAATAAAGAATCTGAAAAGTTAAACGAACTCTAGATGTGACAGCAGAGCTTGAAATGGGCTTCCTGGATTAGCAAAGACAGAACATCTCCTGGAGATAAAGACTTACAGATTCACCAACCTGGGTTTTTAGTGGCCAGAGCTTCATGTTTCTGAAGTGACTACTTGGACCCACGAGAGGGCGCTCCTGCACTTCCGAGGCACTGCCAGAACGCTTTCCCATGCCTTATTCAAAGCAGCTCTTTCAAGGACAATTATTAAGCAATATGAACTACAGTTCTTTAGTACGTTGGAAAGTTCTAGAAAAGCACTGGTCAAAACCCCCTTTAACCAGTTTCCTTAAAGACAAAGGAATGAGTGCTCATATTTCTTGATCAATCCTCCTAACTTAACTTCCTTTCCAAATACTGTCTTCTCAGAGAGACCACTGGGACATGATTGTCTAACTGCTGAATTCTTGCCTAGCTTCATTTTGTGGAAATTAGGAATAACTCGATTGTGGCTCCTGAAACCACCATCCAATTTAAACATGCAGAGATCAGGAGTGTGATATAAGCGCAAGCTCACAGACCAAACAAATTGTTGACTGCCTGAAACACTTTGGCAAAGTTGGAAAGGGAAGTGTGTGTGTGTACATCAATATGTGATAGGTTCCTGCGATGGGATGGCCTTATGGAGTAATGACAGCAGAGAAGTCATCGGACTTTTTGTCACTTGTTTTGTGATGCGGTATACTTCTCGGTTCTACAATTATGATCAAAGGAGAGATATCTAAAAAAATGTGCTACTTCATCTACATATAAAGCAACACAGTCCATGGAAGGCATATGTTTTTGGCTTCCAGTATCTTTAAGTGTTAGACTGCATGGTTGAAAAGTAGGTCCAATTAAAGAGCCACCCAATGTATTATAAGCACTCATATTTTCATAGAATGCTTGTTGTCCAGGAAGGACTTTTATGTGTCAGTGTCATGACAAGTGGAATTGTCTCATTAAATTGCAGATATGCTTTACTATATATAGTTTTGGCCTAATGCGTGACAAAATTTCTAAGGCAGTGAAGTTTCCACAGCAAACAAAAGAAAATAATGGTTCTTTCAAGCCACTTTTTGAGAAGGAAATGCTTCTTTCTCTGATACTAAGTCAGTAGAGAAACAACCACAGAGTGTGAATTCATAAGGTGGATGTTTGCATTGTATGAAGTACAGTGAGGTTAAGTTGCGGTTGGGAGTGCCAAATTGGCCACTTCCCAAAGGGCCTGCATAGGCAGTCTTGGTTGACTGTGAAATCAGATCCTAGGCTGGTCAAATCTTTCAAAGAGAATCCATCTTTCAGGAAGAAAAGCAACATTAATTAAAATAAATCAGGATATGTGACCTGTGCTTTCAAATCAATGAGACCAGAGAAGTATTTCCTCATAAGAAAAATAAAAACCTTCCATGCAGCCATTATTGAATCAGAAGAGTGTTTGATATTCATGAAATCAGAATTAAAGGGCCAGCTTGAGTAGCTCAAAGGTTTCTCCCTTTCTCTTTTCCCTAGTTAAGCTGTGAGTTCCTGTCTCTAGTCAGAGGAATAGCTTTCCCCACAAGATAGAAATATTAAGCAACCCCAGATCTGTGTCATCTTCTTTGTCTATTTGAATGGCCTCAGGGTGTGGTTGTGGTAGACACAGATGTTGTCCTCATGGGGCTGCCAGTTAAGCAGGAGAATAGACTTCAAACAGTGAACTACATGCTATACAGAGGGTGCAGTGGGATCACATAAGAAAGGGACCATTCATCCAGCCTGGGGAGGGGTGAAGGGTCAGGGATGCTTGACTTCGTCTAGAGAATTGCACAGGGCTGGCGGACACCTGTGTTACAGTTGACACACTTCTAGCTTCCATGCTATTTAGAATGTGAGGTCAAGATAGGGTCAGTGTGTTTGAATCAAGGTTCTTTCCCTGAATATCGTCCAGTAATTCACGTCGGTTGCATTTGTTGAAGCATGCTCTCGTGAAAACCGTCTGAGGGTCCTATTATCTGGCTTTGGCTGGTGCAATGAAGAGCAGGCCAGGGCCCTGCAGTACTTGTTATTGGTCACTCGGTGTTGATGGGCTTTACTGGTTAGCAAAGGGATCTTGCTGATCCAGAGACTATGGATTTTAAAAACACTGTATAACCAATGATAAGAACAGGAATCTGAGAAGAGGGCTTCATGGGGTCCCCTCTGTCCTCGGGGATCAAGAGGCAGTTAATGACTCTGTGGGATGAGAAACATTTTCTTCAGTGGTGTAGCTACCGGTAAACTCAAGCTTTGTGTTAATGGACACACAATGTTCATTTGTATGCCAGGGATAAATACTGATCTACTGACCAGGGCCCCATAGGTTGCCCAGGCCTCCTCACTGATTGATTCCCACTTTCCTGAGGAATCTCCATACTGATTTCCAAAGTGGATGTACGAGTTGGCACTCCCACCAGCAGTGGAAGAGTGTTCCTCTCTCTCCACATCCTCTCCAGCATAAATTGTCATGGGTGTTCAGATAAACTTTTTATTCTGTAAATTGCCCTGGTCTTGGTATTTTTGTTATAGCAACAGACAAGTAACTAAGAAATTGGTAAGGTGAGTTGGCTATTGCTGAAACAGGTCTCTGACTATTCTGACTTTTTTCTTTTTCTTTATTCCTTTTCCTTTTTTTAAATGTGGAAGACTTTGAAACTTTGGATTAGGAAAACAGTTGAATATTATAAGTGGGGCTTAACAGGTAATTTTAGTAGGAGCTTGAAAGACAGTAGTGCTGAGATCAATGTGGACTATGAAGGCCCCAGCCCAAGAGGTTTCAGAGGGGAACAATATTAGAAACAGGGACAGAGACTATTCTTGTGATATTTTGGCAAAGAATGTGGCTGCTTTATGTCTTGATCCTAAGGGTCTGTCAGAAGATAAGTTGTAAAGAGTTGGGTTAACTTTCCTGATGGAGGGATTTCAACACATCCTAAGATTGACTCTGTCATGTGTTATTAGTAATAACTCTTAGTCTGTTCTACAAATGAAGATGAACAAGCAAGGTAAAAATAAATAGAAAATTTAGAGTTTGAAGTGAGAAAGCACTGGGAAATTTAATGTTGGAGCCAAGGCTTGTGCGGAAAGAGATAAGATTAAAGAAAGGCCTCTTCTGAAATGAAATAAAGGGAGTGGTGCCCTCAGTACAGGATCTCAGACAGCTAAGCTTTCCAAGAGGAAAGACTTGAGGAACTTTGTTCCTAAAATGCAACAACAAAGGAAACCATCTCTAAGTGTGATTCAAGGGGGCAGGGTTCATCCCAAGCAGGCAGCCGAACTTGACAGCATTGTCCACCTGATTCTGGCTTTAGAATCATGAAGGATTCCCAAGGAAAGGGGCTGTGAAATCTTCCTCCATGGCCATTGAGATCAAGCGTGTGGCAGGAGAGTCCCTGAATGGAGGCTCTGGGAGGCATTGTATGCAGTTGTGAAAGTTAAGCCTGGTTTGCGTTGGACACCCCAAGGTACTAGAGATGTCAGAGCCAGGGACCACCTACCAAGGAGACCACACATAGGGAATGGAGCCATTCCAGGAGCCAGAAGTGTGTTGCAGGCAGAGAGCTGGAAGAACAGAAGCATTTAAGCTCTGTGACATCTTATATGAAGCTGCGGGATTTGGAGTTTGTCCTGTTGGCTTTCAATCTTTCTTTGGTTCAGTATTTCCTCCATTCCTCCCTTTTGGAAACACACACACACACACACACACACACACACACACACACACACACACACACACACACTCACACAATGCTTTGTCTCTCTCTCTCTTCTATTCCTAGTAGTATGTCATTCATTTGCTTTCATGTCACACTTACTCTATTTTCTTCTTCTTCTTCTTCTTCTTCTTCTTCTTCTTCTTCTTCTTCTTCTTCTTCTTCTTCTTCTTCTTCTTCTCCTCCTCCTCCTCCTCCTCCTCCTCCTCCTTCTCCTCCTCCTTCTCCTCCTCCTCCTCCTTCTCCTCCTCCTCCTCCTTCTTCTTCTTTTTCATCCCTTTTAGTTTCTTCTTTTGTAGTACACTCTCTCATTACATGATTTATACACATATATAAATATATACATATCCACATATATGCATATGTAAACATTTAAACCTAGAATCCCCATATAAGAGACAACATGGAGCATTTGTCTTTCTGAATCTGAGTTGTCTCACATAATATATTTTCAGGAACACCAATTTTCATGTAAACTTTATTTATCCCTCCCAATTTTTAAAAATTAGCTCTTTGGAAGTTTCAGGTTTCACACAACACATTTTGATCATATCCAACTCCCATATCTTTCCAGATTGACCTCACATTCTGTACCCACTCAATCCATCTTTGCTTTCTTGAAAAATATTCTTTGGGACCAATTTGTGCAACCCAAATATTCTTGGATATGTGGTCTTCTACTGACTTTTGCTCAGCTTACTAGCTGCTATACTCATAGAGAAAAATGGCTGTCTCTCTCCCAACAGCTAAGGATTGCTAATTGCTTCATGGCTAAGAGTGGGGCTGTGAGCCCAGCTCCCCTCTTCATACTGGGTTCAGTCTGGCTTGAGCTTGCACTGGTTTTGAAATTTCTGTGAGCACATACGTGCTGCCACCTTGCCATGTTCAGAAGACTGGATCTTCAGACATACATTTTACATTTGAATATTCCTATAGGTCTGAAAATTACTAAGGGGCTATGGAGAGGGACTTACAAGGAAAGAGATGATTTCATTTTTCTGTATGACTAAATACAGTTGCACTATGTATCACATTTCTGTCCTCTATCTGTTGATGGAAACTAAACATTTCATTTCCTCAGTTTTGAGAACAGCAGAAATAAGCATGGACATTCAGTCTCTAGAACAAAAATCCTAGGAGCTTTTCTCTATTTTCTGTCCTATGTAAGTTACATATGATAGTCCAGTTGGCTTTACCTCCAAAATATATCCCCAGTTTCTCTACTGATTTTTGCCACTAGGATGTCCTATCCTAAAACTCCATACCCTAACTATATCTGTAGTCAGATACAGTTTTTGGGTATATACCTAGAAATGGTATAACTGGTTCTATTTTAAAATTTTGGGAAGCTTCTATACTGTATTCCATAATTGATGTAAAACTTGATATCCCCTTCATCCATGAATTACTCACATCTCCTCCAGGCTTTTTGTTGTTTACCTGATCCTAGCCATTTTGAGTGGGATCAGTTGGAATCTCAGAGTGACCTTGATTCAAAATTTTCTGCTTGCTAATGATTTTGACCACTGAAAAATTACTTTTTGGCAATTTGTGTTTCTTCTTTGGAGAGTAGCATATTAATTTCATGAGTTCAATTTATTGACTTGCAGTTTTATTCTTTTGGCATTTCACTTCCTGATGTAATCTAGGTATTAAGCCCCTGTCTGAGGCATAGCTGGAAATTCTCCCATTCCTTAAGTCCAGCGTTTGCTCTGCTGACATTTTTCTTTGCTATGCAGAAGTTTTTTTACACTTCATGTAATCTCTTTTGTTGGTTCTTGGGATTATTTCCTGTGGAGTTCTTGCCTATGTGTATATCTTGATGTATTTTCTTGAGCTGTTTCAGATTTTTTAGGATTTAAGCTAAAACTTTGATCCATTTTGAGCTGATATTTTTATGTAGGTTGGGCTAGGAATCTGGTTCCCTTATTACGAGGATTGTTAGCTAGTTTTGCTAGGATCATTTCTTGAACTGGCTTTTTTCCCCTGTATGTGATTTTGAATGTTTGTCAAATATTAAATGACCATATCTGTGGGTATGTTTCTGGCTCCTCTGTTCTGTTGCATTGTATGTCTGTTTTTCATGCCTGTACCAGACTGACTTTTTTCACTATGGCTCTGATTTAGAATTTGAATCAGATATTGTGATACTTGTAGCAGTGTTTTTGTTTATGAAAGTTTTAAGGCATCTATCTATCTATCTATCTATCTATCTATCTATCATCTATCATCTGTCTATCTATTTGCTATTTCTGTTTTCCTGTGTTTCCAAAGGAACTTTTGAATATTTGGGAGTTTTTCTAGTTCTTTGCATAAGTGGAATTTTGATTGTGATTGTAATGAACCTGTATACTTTTAGAGATGTAAACTTTCCCCAGTCTACTCTATTAAGTCTGCCAGTCCATGAGCACACAGAAAGTCTTTTAATTTCTAGTATCTTTAATTACATTGCTTTCAATGTCTTAATGTTTTCATTGTCAAGATCTTTTCTTTCCTTGACTGAGTTTATACTTAGCTACCTTATTTTTATTTAATTGTTAATTTTTGGAACTAACGCGAATGGGACATTTTTCTGAATTTGTTTCTCGACAAGTACAATATTGGTAAAGCTACTGATTTTTGTATGTTTATTTTGTATTCTGAAACTTTACTAAAAGTGTTTATCTGATATAAGATGCAGTTTGTAGGCTTTTTAAAGGATGTCATCTCTGAATAGGGACAATTTGAATTTTTATTTTCTGTTTTATTATTTTTATAGCTTCTGCTTATACTATTGCTCCTGATAAGACTTGGGGCACCTTGTTGAAAACAGTGGAGAGATTGAGTAACCTTGGCTTGTTCTGGATATAGGGAGAAATAGTCTTAATTTTTACCAATTTACTATGGCAACAGCTATATATATTAGAGGCATATAACCTCTATTATTTGATTTATATTCCATATATTCTTAATTTCTTCAGAACCTTTACATGAAAGAATGTTAAACTTTATCAAGTGTCTTCTCTGCATCTGTTAAGCTGTTTACGTGATTTCTGCCCTCAAACTTATTTATGTGGTATATTACACTTACCGATACATGGTTTGCACCAGACTTGGCTCCCTGGGATGAAACCATCCTAGTTATGCCACTGGGTTTTCTCAAGGTGTTCTCAGATTTGATTTGCTAGAATTTTGCTGGGAGTTTATACATCTGTGTTCATCAGGGAAACTGGCCTGTGAGTTCTTCTGTGTTTCTTTCCTCTTGTCACATCCCTATCCAGTTTTGTATCAGGGTAATGATTGTTTTGTAGAATGAGTTTGGTAATGCTCTTACTTTTTATACTTTGTGAACCAGTTTCAAAAGTGTTGGTATTGGCTCTGCCTTGAAAGTTCGACAGAGTGCAGCATAGTATCTATCAGCCCTGGGTGGTTCTTTGTGGAGATGTCTTAGTTGCTTTTCCCGTGACTGTGATGATAAAAATACCCCGACAAAATCAACTCTGTGAAGAAGGGGCTAATTATTTTGATTCACCTTCTCAAATACAAAGTCTTGTCTTCCATCTTAATCTTATATCACACCTACTTTCATGAAACAATCTTGGTGAAAAAAGGCCCTTGCTCTACGGAGCCTCTCTGGGCAAGAGGGGGAGAGGAAGAAAGAGTAGGCAGGCAGGGTGGCCTGTTGGGAGCATGACTGGGCTACAGTGCACAAAGCAGTACTGAGTGCCTGACTGGGGACTTTCCTCCAGCTTTGACCAGAATAGGAGCTTTTCTTAATATTTCTCAGATCGACAGCTGGGAGGCCAGCATGGGACTGATCCAGACCCCCTGAATGTGAGAGTCAGTGAGGAGGCCTGGGCAACCTATGGGGTCCTGAGCAGTGGATCAGTGTTTATCCCTTGAATACTAACAGACATCGTGTGTCCATAACACAAAGAGGCATGCTCTCTCAGCCTGGACTCTTAGGGGAGTGCCTGGACCCTACCCTGAGTGAAATGACAGACTCTAGATATCCCCTATGTGGAAGGAATTGGCAATAGGGTGGGAGGATGGGGGGGGTGGTGGGGGGCGCGGGAGGAGGAGAGGGAGAGGGAACTGGGATCGACATGTAAAACAAGCTATTTAAAATTAAAATAATAAAAATATTTCTCTTTTACAGAACCTGTATCAATTTTTTTTGACTTGATAGAAAAAGATAGATAAACTTTGTAAATTTATCTAATTTACAAAAGATAGATATTTTGTAAAGGTTCCTTCTAAATGTAACAAATTGTGCACTTTTCTTAATAAGAGTGTAAAATTAGACACAGAGCCTTGGTCTTGTTGTTCTGGCCATTCAGACCCATAGCTACTCTGTGATGTGAATGTGGAGTGTGGGTGTTTGTGTGTTGTGGAGGTCAGAAGGCAACCTCAGGGGCTGGCACTCAGTGCATCTGGTTCCCAACAGGGAGTGCTGGGCTAGCAGGCCCTAAGGAGGGGGTGGTATTCTCCTGTCTCCATATCCATCTTACCCTAGGAGTGCTAGGCTACAGAGGTACTGCTGCCTTGGAGCTTTATGTGTGCTCTGGGATCCCAAACCCCATCCTCACACTAGTAAAGGTAAGGGTTTTACCATTGGTACACCATTTTCCATATCCATACTCTAGGCCAGTTGATCTCTTTGTTACTGACTGCAGCATATGTGTTATCCTGTTATTGGTGTGTTTGTGTTTACATCCTTTTTATATTTTTTTCTCTTTGAATGATAGAGTTATTTGAGATTGCATAGATACATAACAAAGATATTTGTATGAGCTTTATTTAACACCATTGCATTGTGTTATGCAGTTTATTTACTTATTTTTTAAACAAAGATGCTTTATTTGTGTGTTAAGTCCACTGTTCTGGGGATAGACCCCAAAGTTAAATTTAAAAATTAAGTTTAAGAATGTGTAGATATATGAAAAAATATATGCATGCATAACAGTCAAAAAAGAGGCTATGAATTTGAAAGAAAGCAGGAAGGAGACAACTTGGGAGAGAAAAGGGCCGGAAGAAATGTTGTAGTTAAATTATAATGTCAAAAATTAAAAAGAGAACTGACATATGCCCAAGGAGACATTTACAACACAATTGGCATTGCCTTATAAACATTATTGATAATTGTGCATCATTAGATTCAACACACTGTTAAATAAATAGAATAACACCACAATCTTCCAGAGAGTCATCCACTGATCCTAATGTCTTTGGTCAATAAATTTGACCACATAGTGGTTTTTGAGGACTGACAGAGATCTCTCTTTGTACATCTGTTGGTTTTAGTTTTTTGGCTAAAAGTCAGTTTTGCCATCAGTGTCATCATCCTTCATATCATCTTGTAGTTATCTGGTGCACCCTTGTGTAGCTCTTAGCTTTTCAAATGAGGTTTATGTTAGCCATAACTCTTGAATCTGTGCATCAGTCAGCGTTTTGTTGTTGAATTTTACTTCCAATCGATTCCTGAAGAACAGCTTATGGGTATAGATTTTCTTGATATATTGTATGTTTAAAATTTATTTTTCCTATAGCTTAATACTGACAGAAAAGCTATCTGGATGTATTTTGTTCATAATGTTATTCATTGAATTTCTTGAAAATGCCTTTTTTATTGTACCTTTCTTTGTATGTTGTTTTTGAGAAGTCTGCTGCCAGCTTAATCCATGGTCCCTCTTGTAACTTATTTGATTTTTCTTTTACCATGTAGGCCTTGAGGATTTTTTCCTTACGTTTAGATATAATATTCTTGCTATGCTATGTTTTAGAATATGTTATTCAATTGAATTTCCCTTGTCTCCAGCATTCCCTTCTGATATCTAGAGTCAAGTACTTTAAAGGCACATTAATAAACTTAATTTTTAAGAATACTTTTGGGCTTAAAAAAATTGAGTGGGAAGTATTGCTGAGTATTCTCACTTTCGTCTGTCCTAGTCTCCTTATCTCCCCCCCCCATTGTCTGTATATTGTTCTAGTGTGCTACATTTGTTATAACTGGTGAGTCAACAATGGTACATTATTATCAATAAACTTTATAGTTTACAGCGGTGTTCACTTTTTTTGTGTGCTGATACATGCGTTCCATGTGTCCATTGGTTCACTGTTACGCTCTGCCCGTCATACCCTCCTCCTTACCCCCAATTCTTGACAACTACTGGTCAACTAACTGTGTCTATGGTTTTGCAAAAGTCAGATATATTTTTCGTTACTATGGTTTTTTACATATATAAACTATGCTTTTGACATATTATTTTTCTTCAGGATCTCTAATTTTATGTGTATTATGGTTTTAATGAAAAAAATGTTCCCCATAGACTCAGATGTTTGAACACTTGTTCCCCAGGATTTGGCCCTGTTTGGGGGAACTAATATAACCTTTAGGAGACACAATTTTTCTGGAGGAAGTTTGTCATTTGGCTTTGTGGCCTCATTTCCAATGCCTCTGCTCATCTCTCCAGCCCACTTAATTGCTTTTCACTTCATGTTTTATTCTCTTGATTGTTTTCCTGTTTTCAATGCCTTTAAAATATTTTCAATCATATCTCTTCCTCACTGGATAGAATTTATACATTTTATAATATGGTTTTTAAAAGACTTACTTTCTAAGTAAAATAAGGTTTTGGTTGGTGGTGAACTTCTATTGTTAGTTTTCAAATTCTAATTCAAGGTACTCACTTATATTACTGATTTTATAATTGAATATATTTCTTTCAGCTTGGAATATTTTGCTATTGATTTCCTCACCACTTTTAGGGAGAGGAGGAGGGAATTTTGCCAATAGAAGTCTCATTTTCTACCTTGTTTTTAGTAGTAATTTTGTAGACAAGGGATTTTTTTTGGTCCTTGACATTTTCTGACAAGGCTGAATTTGAGAAGATGACAAGAGACCCAGTGTAAGTCTTCCTCTTCAGTCCTCAGCAGAATGTTGCCTTCTGTCTTATGAAACGTGTCCTAGGGAGTCAAGGCAGGGAAAGGAAATCTTGTGTTAATTACTAATAGATTATTCAAAGTTTATTGATTATTAATTAATATTATTCTTTATTCTTCATTTTTGAGTCACTGAGATTAGTGCAGCTCTGTAGACTCTGAATGGTTCCTGTTTGTCTGGGAGTAAATTGAGAGGATTGCATTGACATGCTCATCATTGCTTTATTACTTAGAATTCTTCCTATTTCCCTCTGTTATTGCTTCTTCTTTCAGGCTAACTTATCTGTGGAATGTCTCTTAAAAACCAAAACCTGCTTCTTCTAGCAAACACAAACCATTCACTTTTGAATATTGCAGTTAGAAAGCAGGTTTATACACACAGACCAGGTGGAGCATCTAGTTTTGTTCTCATCTTCAGAGATTGATATCTACCTTGGGAATTTCTTGCTGTTCCTACTACTACATCTTAATGGTCTCAAAGGCAAGAGTCAGTTTCTTCCTGCTAGTGATGTTACATGAAGTGCTCATCAAACCTGGAGTTAGTTTACAGATTTAACATTAAGGCTAGCTAGGACTATAATTCAGTCGTATGTATCATGGCTTTACTATCCAGTCCTAAAAGCAATCAATCAATCAATCAACCAATCAATCAAACAAACAAAAGGATAAAATTCAGGCTCTGTGTAGTCTTTGGGTAGTTTTCTGAGTAGAATTTTTTTTGTTCAACTACCTGCAAATGTACAGACATAATTTGATTTCTAGGTTGAGCAGAATAGTTGCAAAAGACCTTCACAGTACAGGTTTCGAATGGAAATCTCAATACATTATTGTATTGTTTGATACTAGCGAATTCTACTAGTTTATCTTTATGAAAGTGGAATTATACATTATGATGTGGTAAAAAGGTTCTGGATTTTAAATGACAGGCATTGGAGTACATGGTAACACGATGCAATGATATTTCTAATTTACTACAGGGCTCTTGAGGAAATACAGCATATGCTCATCTTACTGACTCAAGAGAATGGATGATCATCACTATCATCAGGACTTTGAGTAGTATTTTTCCTACATTCATGATTGCTTTAACATAGTAAATATGCTTAAGGTTATATAATTGGGTGATTTGCAAGAGGTTACAAAAAAGACATGGATTTTTATGCCACTCAGAATGACCAAGATTAAAAGAAAATAACAACTCATTCTGGCAAAGATGTGGGGAGAGGGAAACATTTACTCATTCCTAGGGAGAGTGCAAAGTCATATAGCCACTGCAGAAATCAGCATGGTAATTCCTCAGGAAGCTGGAAAGCGATCTATATGGAGATCCAGTTAAACCATTCTTGTACATATACACAAAGGATTCTACACTCTACTACTGAGACATTTGCTCATCCATGCTAATTACTGCTCTATTATTTATTTATTGCAGTTACTCCAAAACTTATTTTGGAAAATATTATATTTGGAAAACGGGAAGCCTCCCAGGGCATTCCTTTACCTTAGAATATATGTAAACACAAGGATATTTTGAGGTTTTTTTTCCTGATCAAAAGTTATAATCTGTACAAATAGAAACATAAAATTGCCTTAAATACATTAGTTAAGGACTCTGGGACTTTACAAAACTCCTACAGGGTATTAGTTGGGAAGTACAGGATAGAGGCTACAATTCTAACCCACCAAAGCAAAGTTTAAGTCACCTTTGCATCTGTTCACACTTGTTGGCTCTTGTACATTTCTCTTCCAATCACTGACCTTCTTTGCTTCAAGCCCTGTTTCCCTGATTGCAAGAGGCAAAGCAGCCTGAGTCCCAGAGTGTGACATATCTAAACCCAGAAGCCAAACAATGTCCATATTTCTCCCTTAAATCCTCTTCCATCCCTTTTCTTTTTGATTTTATAATGGTAAATCTTCAGAAAGAGAGAGCCAAGGGCCTGATATACTTACTGGTGCACCTCATTCTTTTAGGTGGCTCAGCTCCCAGTGATTATGACGTGTTTTCAGTGGCTACAATATAAGCAATACTGGCAAGATAGGAGGGGATGGCCTTGGGGAAAATGGGTTGGGGTGACCAATGGAGTGCAGTCCTTCTTGAGTGTTCTTTAGTCTTTGAAATTTGATAAGTGCTTAAGTTCAACATTGTTCATCATTTGTTTACGAGAGCAGAAAATCCAAAACTGTGGCGAGGGTAAGGGGAGGGAGAGAGAGAAAAAAACAGGAGGACATGTTTTTAAAAAATGTTTTAAATATATTTTTTTAATTTTTATTTTTAAATTTAGATTAGAAACAAGGTTGCTTCACATATCAAGTCTGGGTCCCTCTGCCTTTCCCTCCCCTACTCCCGCGCACTCCCACCAATCCCCCCCAATACCCCTCATTTCCCCAGGGAGGGTGAGGCTCTCCATGGGGGTGTCTATAGTCTGTCATTTCATCCAGGACAG